>NC_050443.1:108972247-109272247 GCF_903995425.1 Onychomys torridus | reverse complement strand
AGACATGTCTAACCATTACATTCATTGGCTTGGCAATATCAACAAACTGCTCAGCATCGGGGAAGTATATGATGTTAAGGGTTACGGGGTAGAGCTGCATTTGAACCTCAGCCTCCTAAGTTCAAAGACCTTGCATCTGTGAACCAAGCTGGGCAGTGCTTTTTCCAACAGAGACCGAGATGGAAACAGAGCCACGAAGGAAAATCTGTCTGCCAAACCTCTCTCTGATGGGGGGGGGGTGTCCTTCCCATATATGTGAATTTCTCTCCAAAAGTCTTGATTAGTGGAATAAGTATTGACCTGATTGGTCATCAATTAGTATGTCACTTCAGGCCACTTTTTTTTTCTTACTTTCTTAGCAGAAGATCAAAGGGACAGCTTTGTCCGGTAGTTTATATTAATTCAAAAAGAGAAGAAAGAAAGAAAGAAAAAAAGGTGGGGGCTCTGGCTGGTGTGGCTGCACACTTGCATGCTGAAAGCCCCATGCCCCTTCTCAACTAGAATATATAAGAATGTGGTAAGAATTTTAAGATAAATTATCTCTGATCACATTTCTCTATTGTACACTGGGTAAACATTTACAGTAAATCGTTTGTAAATTTCACCCTTGGAAAAACTACCACGCAATCATGTTCGTTATTTCCCAGCCTCTAATACAGTCTTGGGTGGCAGACTTCTATTTCTCATTTTACCTTGTTCCAAATGTGAGCTGGGGCAGCTGGCTCTTTTTCTTTCCTTACATTTTCATGATTTATATAAATACTTTTGCCGCTGTATTGTATTTTATTTTTATCCTTTGCATTTTATTGGTACCAAACTACTGGTGCATTTCCAGGGCTCCCATGCGAATATTCCTATTTATCCCGTGGTTATTTATTGAAAGCTATCTCATGCTCAGTTACGTTGCCACTTTCTTTGCCTTTAAACATTAAACAGATACAGTATATTTTCAAATAATTTCAAATAGTACTTGACAACTGAATTTTTCCTTTTTGTCCTGGTAAGATTTTTGTTCCTTCTGGTCAAAATTGGAACATTGCTGTCTTTGCAATTAGAGCCTTGCTGTCCGGTTGGATGTAGATCCTTCCTATCTCCCAGCAGACAGATCAAGCTCTGCTTTGACTTATAGAAAAGTTTCTTACATGAAGAGGGTGGCTCGCAGAGGAAGGATCGGCAGCGATCAACAGGATGTTCAGAGGTGGTGGGTTTGCCATGCTTCTGATGCCATGCCCACAGCCATAAGTAACTTGATTTAACTTTAATTACACGTGGCCACATGTGTCCAGTCTGCACAGTATTGGCAGCATAGAGCTAGACCAAGGCTTCTTAAACTTTTTCTGCTTAAAACCTATTTTTTTTTTTTTTTTTGAGACAGGATCTCTCTACATACCTCTGGCTATCTTAGAACTCTCATTATGTAGATGAGGCTGTCCTCAAACACACAGTGATCTGTCTGCCTCTGTCTCCTGAGTGCTGGGATTAAAGGGTGTGCACCACAATACTTGGCCCCAAACCTGTTTTTTTGGCCTAAGAAATTTATACATTACCCTGAGTATATAGGTATGCAAAATAGGTATATGAAATCAAGCATTAACTGAGAATAAGCCACGAAGAAATTTATTTAAAAACAACTCTTTGATATAAATTTAATTTCATTATCAATTAAAGATGAAAGCAAATTTGCATCCTGATGAGATGAATGTGCTTATGTTTTACATAAAGAGTTAAATGTCAGTTGAATATTTGAAACATCCAGACACAGCACTTTCAACATTTTACCAAACTGATGGACATTTTGATTTTATAGTTGTCAGTGCTGGGAATGTGGCTTTGCCAAAATACATGGAACAAAATGGTAGATGTACATTCAGGGCCATATCAGAAATTGTTGGAAATTCTGTTTAGACTCGAGCCAAAATCATTCAATAATTGTTTTTACACACTTATTTATTTATTTGTGTGTGAGTGTTTGTGTGAGTGTGTATGTGTTGGTTTTTTTTTTTTTTTGTTTTTTTGGTTTTTTTTTGTTTTTGTTTTTGTTTTTGTTTTTTTTTTTTTGCTTGATGCCCTCATAGTGCAAAGTCTGGGTGTTGTTTGTTTAGAATCAAGACTTCAGTGAAGTCTCTTGATGCAGCACAGGTAAATGCCGCCTCCAAACCTCAGACTCATCACACATTGAATTCTGAATTAATTTTTGGTTGCTGTCTATTCAGAAACAATTACCTGCTATCCGATATTTTGTCCCCACCTTCAATTCTGTGATTCCATATAGAACCACAACTCATGGTCTAAGAAGCTGTATTCTAGGCAGCCAAACATGGCTTGCCAAGCTCTGGGAGTCGTTTAATTTATCTAATGAAATAGCAACAACGATGGAAGAGCTGAGTTGTTCTGAGAGTGTGGGCAGTGGGGTGAGGGTGGGGGGCTTGGAGCCATCTCCAGCCCCTCTCTGAGCTGCTTGGTGATCACAAGTGAATCAGGGTCCTCACAAAGCACTGATTGCTTGTGAAATCATGGGCTGGAGAGATGATAGTTCAACAGTTAAGTGATTGCTCCACAATCATGAGAACCAGAATTTGGATCCCAGTGTCTATGCAAAAAGTCAGGTGTCCTTAAAAAAGCCTGTAACCCAAGCTCTGAGGAAGATGAAGATAAGAAATCATTGAGGGCTGCTGCCTTTCCTCCTAGTCAAGACTCTAGCCCTGTACAGGGAAGAGACCCTGTCTCAGAAGATAGGCAGAGAATGATGGAAAAGGACATCCATCACCCTCTTCTGGCTTCTGTGTGTACATAGGTACATGTGTACTTGCACTCGCACAGACATACCTATACACACATAAAATAAATAAAAATAAATTTTAAAGGTAAAAAAAATTATGTCTGTATTTGCCTGCATGAGTTTATACACACCATGTGCATGTAGTACCCACAGAGGCCAGAAGAGGGAGTCAGAATCCCCCGGAACTGGAATTACAAGCAGTTGTATGCCTCCTGATGTGGGGCTGGGGAACCTAACCCAGGTCCTCTGAAAGAGCAGTAAGTACTCTTAATCATGTCTTCAACACTAATAAAACTAAAATAATAATAATAATAGTAATAATAATAATAAACAATCAGAACCAAAATAATCTTATAAATATTAATATTGGAATAAAATGTTATTAACACAAGTGGGAGTGCTTCAAAGCAGTGTTGGCAAAGTACCCTGTTCATTTAGTATTTGCTAAGCAATTACCATGAATGATCCCATTCCATCAGCGCAAAGATTCCATGGCATAGTGCTACTGTACCTGCCATTGCTGCTGTTTTCATCTTAGAGACCACACCCAGTCCCTGAAACCACAACAGATTCCCAATCTCCTCCAACCAGGAGGTGGCAGTGCTGTCCCAAGGGCCGTGAGCTCAGCCACTGTGCCAAACACTCTCAGTCGCCAAACCATGAATGTCAGCAATAACTAATGCTAGCAATCACTTCCAGTTGCCATTGTGTCTTCTGTCTTGGGGAAAGTGGGAGCCAAATCTTCTGGTGGGACCTTGTTGGGAGAACGGAGTCTGGGACCAACCAGCATGGGAAACAGGAACTCTACCTGGCCCTCCTCACCTGTCCTGCTGACCTTCCATTGTGGAAGCCACTTCCTGCTATCAGCTCCTAGGCTTCTTTCAAAGGGTCTGGCTGTCTTGTGACAGTCACACTTATGTGAAATCTTTGTCTCTCATTGGACCATGATCTGCATCTCTTCCTGTGTCTAGAGGCCTGGGTGTGGGAGCCCACGGTGACATAAAATCCAGTTTATGCCTTGATTCCACCTTGACTCAAGGTCAGAGAGTTCAAGCTTGTCTTTGCTCTCTTAGGCTGGATAACAGGATGTTTGGCCTGGTTACCAGCTGTCTTGAAAATTAAGGAAGTGTTTACACTTGTTTGTACCTTAAACCATGATGTCCATGAGAGGGGGAGGTCTTTTGCCCCTTTGCTTTGGGTATAAAAAGGCTGTGAGAAATAAACTCAGGGCTGCTGCGGTATTGACTCAGAGCCCTCCTGAAGCTACCCTGTGTGTCTGTCTTTTTCTTTGACATCTAAGTCTCTGTTTTTCCTATCTATTATTTCTCAATCCTCACTCCCCTATTCAGGACTGTTAAACAGGTCAGGCAAGGTCCAGCATCTAGGGCCCTTTTCACTGGCATCTGAAGGGCCTTTGGTAAATTGTGTTACTCTATGAGAGTCATAATTTTTCTCTTCTTTCTTTTTTTGTTTTTGTTTTGTTTTGTTTTTTGAGACAGGGTTTCTCTGTGTAGCTCTGGCTGTCCAGGAACTCGCTCTATAGACCAGGCTGGCCTCAAACTCACAGAGAGCTGCCTGACTCTGCCTCCAGAGTGCTGTTAATAAAGGTGTGCACCATTACCTCCCGACTGAGAGTTACCATTTTTCACTCAAAAGAATTAACAAGCCATAGACACTGCAGGAGGCATGTGATGGGACAAGAGCAGGATCTGTCAGTCGTGACCAGGTGACCCAGCTCTGGGAGGTATGAGATGGACACTCTCTGATGGAACCCGCTAATGTCAAAGACTGCCACAGTGGTCCAGTCATCGTGAACAGGTATGCAAACCAGAAATAGCTCTGCCATGTCAGAGGCCATGAAAATCCATATGGACTGAGGATGATGTATCTAGAACCAGGCTTCCAGCCAGAGTCTCCACCTGCATTCTGGTGGCACACAGCCTAGATGACATTCTGGTGGCACAGTGTAAATGCTGAGATACTACTACCTTCAACAGTCATAGAATCAGTAGATTAAGACGTTCTGGCAAAGCCGGTCACGGTGGCGCATGCCTTTAATCCCAGCACTTGGGAGGCTCTGTGAGTTCAAGGCCAGCCTGGTCTACAGAATGAGTTCCAGGACAGGCTCCAAAGATACACAGAGAAACCCTGTCTCAAAAAACCAAAAAAAAAAAAAAAAAAAAAACCAAAAAAAAAATGTTCTGGCAAATCTTGGTCTTTACTTTCTACTTGTTCTTTTAATTACTATTTTCACTTCTAAAAGTTTCATGTGTGGCCAGGAGGTACTGGCATAGTCCCAGCATTAGAGAGACAGAGGCAGCCAAATCTCTGTGAGTTTGAGGCCAGCCTGGTTTACATAGTGAGTATGTTAAAAAAAAAAATTTCATGTGTATGTGTGCTTTGCCTGCACATATATCTGCACTGCCTGAGTTCAGCCCTCAGAGGCTGAAAAGGGGCATTGGATCCCATGGAACTAGAGCTATGGATGGTAGAGAGCCACAAGGTGGGTGCTGGGAATCAAGCCCAGGTCCTCTGGAAGAGAAGCCATGCTCTTAACTGCGTGACCATCTCTCGAGCCCTGCTTCCTCTTGTTTTGAGATGGGCTCTCTTTGCCATTTGTAGCTGCATACACTGGGCTAGCTGCCTTTGAGCTTCTGGTGATTCTCTTGCTTCTGCCTCTCATCTTCTTGTAAGAGCACTAGGGTTCCAGGTGCACTTACCAGGCCTGACTGGGTTTTAAGTATTTTCCTCGTATATGCACAGCAGATACTTTGCCTACTGAGCCATCCCTCAGTTCCCAAACTGTTTTTTGGTTTTTGGTTTTTTTTTTTAAATGACTCTGCTTCATCATTTTATTCAAGAAACATAAGTGTCTAATTTTGGTGGTTTGAACCAGAATGGCCTTCATAGACATGTATATTTAAATACTCAGGCCTGAGTTGGTGGAACTGTCTGGGAAAGACTAGGGGGTATGACCTTGTTGGAAAAGATGTGTCACTGGGGGTGGCTTTAAGGTTTCAAAATCCCATACCATTCCCAGTTAACTCTCTCACTCTCTCTCTCTCTCCCCCCTCTCCCCCTCCCCCCTCCCCACCCCTCTGGCTTGTGGATCAGGACATAAGCTGTCAGCTCCTGCTCCGGTACCATGCCTACCTGCCTTGTCTGCTTGCTGTCAAGCTCCCTGCCATAATGGTCATGTCCTCTAACCCCCTGAAACTGTGAGCTGTGAGCAAGCCCCTAACAAACTCTTTTGTAAATTGTCTTGGTCCTGGTGACTCTTTATAGCAATAGAAAAGTAACCAAGACTCTAATGATAATCCTAGTATTTAGGAAACAATTTCATTCAACACATTCTTGGGCATTGTACTTTTAAATGAAGTTACACAGAACTGATGCAGGCCATGGTGTAGGTGATCCAGGACCTGGGTATAGAGAAACATTTTGCATGTCTTCCACAGTAGTGAAGAGACTGACAATAGAGATACAAGATCTGCAAGATCCATGGTACAGGCCTGTAAAATAGGCTACTTGGGAAGCTGAGGCAGGAGAATGGAGAGGTCAAGGCCAGCCTAGAGTAAGTTCAAGGCCATAGTAGGCAAGTGAGTGAGACCTCATTTCAAAAAAAAGGCTAAGACGTAGCTCAGTGGTAGAGTGCTTGCCTAACAACCTCAGGGACCTAAGTAGGTTTATCACAGTAACATACACACACACACACACACACACACACACACACACACACACACACACACGATGGGTTAAATAACCTAACTGGAGCTCTAGTATAAGTTTCTCACCTCCAGCCCATTATGTGCAGAAGTCATCAAAAATAAATTCTTGGCTCCATCCTGTAGCTGAAGCTTTCTCCGGTTCTGCCCAGCCCCATGAAACCCACAGCCGCTTATAAAATAATCACTCAAAAGCTTGAATTACTTAAAACTGCTAGGCCATTAGCTCAGGCTAACTACTGGCTAGCTCTTACATTTAAACTCACCCCATTTCTGTTAATCTGTATGTCGCCACATTTTCCATGGCTTTTTCTATGTGCTGTTACTTGCTGCTTCCTGGATGGTGGGCTGGTGTCTACTGACTCAGCTTTCCTCTTCCAGAATTCCTCCTCTCCCAGAAAAACTTTCAGCTATAAATGGCATCCAACAGCTCAAGTTTCCACCTGGAACCTGAGAATATTTAATAAGCAGTTTCTAAAGGGAGCCCAAACCAGGTCCCTCCTTCATGTCTCATGCAATCAGCGAACATGTGGGCTTGAGCTACTCTATGATGGGTTTGTGGCATGCGAGCTTGACCTACGCCACATTACACAGAGATGTCTCCAACCTGTACACTATGTTGTGTGGTGGATATAGCTTTTGCTAATACATTTTTTTAAAAAAAGAGGTTTCTGGGCTACATGCTGCTTTAATAGAGGCATAGACACACTACCTCCCAGAGTCAGCAGACAGCATGGCTCCCAGAACTGGTCACCACCATGTAGAAAAGCTGAACTGGGCATAGTCAGCAGCCAAGGTTTCTACTTCAGAACTAGCCACTGCTGTTTAAAGCAATAGTTACACAAGAAGACAGATTCAGATGGAACAAGACTTTAAGTGGTTTACAATGTGTGTAAAAATGTACATAGGTTTAGATGAGAGAATTGTCTATATAATAGACAATTATATAAAGAAATAGTTTTAAAAAATAAAGTCTTTAAAGAGACAGTAAAGATAGTATAAAAATAAGCCCCATAAAGATGGATATTACACAGAGAATCTGGATTGTGTTGTCTTTGATATTTTTAACTGCAGAGAGACATTTGATTGTAAAAGCTGCTGAGTTAAATCAATATGTATATTTTAAAGGTATCTTGATTTCAAAATTCATGTCTAAGGATACGTTGCTTTGGAAAAGAGGTTTTGCTTTTGTTTTCACAGAAGATGAGAACCTGTGGATTGCTACCAGGCTCAAATGATTTGATCAAGGAATACCCCTGAGAAGTCTCCAGATGCTCCAACATCCAGAATCAGCTTCAAGGCAACTGGCTCAGACAATGCAGCCTCACAGACTATTCCTGTCAGGACTTGACCATAAGTCTTAATTTTCTCAGGATACTCATAAGAATACAGCACCCTCTATGAGCAGGAAGTAACCTAGAAAACTACGCCCACATTCCCAAACAATGGATTATGGATGTTTGTCTTTGTTTAGGTTGTTGGTTACAAATGGTTATTGGTCATAGTCAGTATCTTTCTAAAAGAAGAAAGGGGGATAGGATATAGATATATAGGATATAGATATGATAGAATAAAAGGGTAGATTATTAAACCTACTTTTAAAGAGCAACAACTTGTTTGAAATGTTTCACATTGCTATGGATTTTAGTTTATTAATACAAATTTAAAGTTAATTTTGTTATTATATATATATATATATATATATCTTCTCTTGTTTATTTTGTTTGTGAAACTCATTTGAAATTGTAATGTATAGTTGAGAAATACAGATTAATAATTAGTCTTCTATTATAGTCAAATTTAAAGTCATGTTAAGTTTTCTAGATATAATTCAATTAGTTAGGTAATCTTCAAACACTTAAAGACCTAAAGAATATGGAATTTAAAATGTTTTAAAAACTTAGACTTTCTGGACAGTGAGACATGTCTGCTCCTGGCAACACCGATTTACTTCAAAAAGAAAGATGGGTATCAAAGACACTCTATGGAGTTTATCTTCTTCTTGGAAAAAATAGCCATTTGGGCAAGAAACTGTTCTTGCTTGGACTGCTTGACAAAATGTTGCATCGACTGGATATGCAGGACCCATAGGAAGGTGACCACTGAACTTTGCAAGGTGAGATGGTTCATCAGGTTCCTGCTTCGCAGAAGAAATTGCTGGACATTCTATAGGACACAAAGAAAAGTGACTGAGAGACTAGGTCTATGGGCTGAAGATGGGTAGTTGCCCCAACATTACAGAGGAGCTTTGGATTACTGTCCAGGCAGTTGTCTCTGTCATTCTAGATTTTTGGAAGTTGCTTACAATACTCTTCCTATTTACTTAGGTAATATTATATCTTTCTGGGGTCTTTGATGTAGTTGAAGGCTAGATAGTTATAATTTTCCTTGGTTATGATAAAAGATAAGTTAGATATACAACTTTAGACTCACAAATATAGGATAGATAGAATATTTTATTTAATTTTGCCAAATACAAATAGACTAGATATTGTAATTGTAATTCTTGCTAGATAACTGGTTTTTTATTCTTACTAGATAACTGTTTTGTTATATGTAATTTTACTATGTTGAAGTTAAAACTTTCCTTTTTAGTAGAAAGAAAGGAGGAAATGATGGATGATATGGCTCTGTATGCTGTGAATATGTTGCTCTGATTGGTTGATAAATAAAATGCTGATTGGCCAGTAGCCAGGCAGTAAATATAGGTGGGATAAGCAGAGAAGGAAAATTCTGAGAGAGGAAGGCTGATGCCAGCCCACCATCCAGGGAGCAGCATGTAACAGCACACGGGTAAAGCTGTGGAAAATGTGGCAACATATAGATTAACAGAAATGGGCTGAGTTTAAGTGTAAGAGCTAGTCAGAAGTTAGCCTGAGCTAATGGCTGAGCCGTTTTAATTAATATAAGCCTCCGTGTGTTTACTTGGGTCTGAGCAGCTGTAGAGCAGGTGGGACACAGAAAAACTTTCAGCTACACCATCCTTTCTCTGTTGTTGAATACCTAGGTTAGGCCCACAACATAGCTATCGTGACCGTGCTGCAGTTAGCATTGATGTGTCAGAATTTCTAGAATATGTTGAGTTAGAGTCCTTAGGGTAAAGACCCAGAACTAGTACAATTGGATCACCAGATAGATCTACTTTAAAATCTTTTTTTGTTTGTTTGTTTTGTTTTTGTTTTTTATTATATTTGTGTTTTAATTTTACTACTTTAAAATCTTAAAAAGTTTTTCATGGGTTCGGGATTTAGCTCAGTGGTAGAGTGCTTGCCTAGCAAGCATAGGGCCCTAGCTGGGTTTGGTCCTCGCTCAAAAAAAAAAAAAAAGTATTTTGTATTTATTTATATGTATGTGCATATGTACTATAGTGAGTGCTGGTGCCTGGGGAGACCAGAAGAGGGCGCTGGATCCCCTGAAGCTAGAGTTACAAGTGGTTAGAAGCCAACCTACAGGGGTGTTAAGAAGTGAACTCTGGCCCTCTTGAAAGAGCTCTTAACCACTGAGCTACCTTACCAGCTCCATGACTTTAGTCTTTGAGGAACTCCACTATAACTCCACGGTAGACAGACTGCCCCACCAGCAATGTGAGGTTAACACACAATGGATTTTTTTTTCCACTCATAAAGAAGAATGAAGTTATGTTGTTTTCAGGAAAATGGATGCAACCAGAGGTAATTGTGTTAAGTGACTTACATCACTCTCAGAAAGACAAATGCTGCACATGCTGTGACATAAAACCACATATATACAGAGAACAAGAAAGAAGAAGTGAGACTGTCTGGGGAACAAAGGACTAATGGGAAGGGAAGAGGAGGGGGGAAGACTTGGGGGGAAGGAGGACAGGGGACACAGGGGAATTATATGCTTGTATGAAAACAGCCTTCTGCAACCAATAATGATTTTGGTGGTGATTTTATTTTATTTGTATTATTTTTTTGAGACAGGTTTCTCTGTGTAACCCAGGCTGTCCTAGAACTTGCTTTGTAGACCAGCCTAGCCTTGAACCCCCAGAGATCCATCTGCCTCTACCTCAGTGCTGGGATTAACGGTGTGTGCCACCAGGCCTGGCTGCCATTGCCAATTGTGAGAAGTGAGTGCTTTTGCCCCTTCTTGGGGGATAGCAAAGAGAATCAACTGGTGACAAACACTGGTGGCTCTAGCCGTGCATCGTGTGGCTGTGATTCTGCTGCCTTTCTGAGACATTCGTACCTTCCAGAGCAGTTCTGGTTTGTGCTGCGTTTAATTATTTGTAACACAGTGTTTTCACAGCCCCCGGTGAAAGTCCAAGTAATGGCAGTGTGTAATGATGTAAGAACCCCAGCTTCTCCCTGGTGGAGGTGGAAGTTTCTGCAGGAAACCACTTCTGTATCTTTGCCAAACACCCCCATAATTAGGTCACATTAAGGATGCAATGCCCGTAAAATTGGATTGTTTAAAAATAATGAAACTTTAAACAGGAAAAAAAAGGAATTTTAACAATTAAAGATTTTCTCAGGGTGATTAGGGGAAGATTTCCTCCCAGTTCAAACTGATCAAAATGTCACTGAGGAAATTGTTCCTTTGCCCCTTTGAGATATGTGGGACTGTAGTGAGCTTTGGCTCCAGAAGTGAGGACCATGTGTCTAGCTGTCTTGGAATCTCCAGCTTGTGGGACACTAGGCATCACCAAGTTTAGCAGGGCATGGACTGAAATATGGCTCCCACACTTTGAAAGAAGCCCAAATTCTGCCTTCAGGGATTTGAGCTGAACACTGTGAGGATCGATGAAATCTACCCAGCATCCCCAGCCTTCTCACACAGCTATCCTTTTGACTCTTTCTCACCATCACTGCAAGTCCACATGAGTGGGTGAAGGTATGTGCCACCAAGGCTGTTGACCTAAATTTGGTCCCCAGGAACCACATGGTGGAAAGCAAGAGCCAACCCTTACCAGTTGTCCTCTGACCTACATATAGCACTGTAGTATGTACATGTACACACACACACACACACACACACACACACACACACACACACACAAAGAGAGAGAGAGGGAGAGAGAGAGAGAGAGAGAGACAGACAGACAGACAGACAGAGACAGAGACACACAGAGAGAATAAATAGAAAGCAATAATTAGACCTCAGCTTGCCTTACTGTAGCAGATCTCCTTGACACAGGCTTCAAGCCTAAGATCAGTGAGGGGACCCTAAGAGTTTCAGATCCTCTCTGGAGAGTTGTAGAAACCATCTAACAAAGGACAAATTGGTAAGACAGGGCATCTCTGCAGCCAACACCCTTCCCAGAAAGGGGCATCTCTGCAGCCAACTCCCCTCCCAGGAAGGGGCATCTCTGCAGCCAACCCCAATCCCAGGAAGGGGCATCTCTGCAGCCAACTCCTCTCCCAGAAAGGGGTATCTCTGCAGCCAA
The DNA here is from genome assembly GCF_903995425.1 of Onychomys torridus. Classification (NCBI taxonomy): domain Eukaryota; kingdom Metazoa; phylum Chordata; class Mammalia; order Rodentia; family Cricetidae; genus Onychomys; species Onychomys torridus. The sequence continues at coordinate 109,260,336 of NC_050443.1, read as the reverse complement.
CTCCTCTCCCAGAAAGGGGCCTACCTTTTCCCATTGCTTCTGAGGCATCATCATCTCTGGAAGGTCCTTCTGAGTCTCATTTTTTTCTTACTCATTTGCCTGTTTATTCTTTGATTCTGTTGATTCTTTTCTCTCAGGCAGATACTGAGCACTGTTGTAACCAACAGTTGACTAATTGTACTAAAGGCTCACTGAATAGGAAGAAATCCATGCCTGGAGAGGTCATAGACCCTGAAAGAGAGCCTACTTCTGCCATTTTAAGAAAAATAGAATGTCTTATTATATTTTAAATACTAATCCTTATACCCACAGATAAATGTAGCTCTCATCCCTCACCAAACAAGTTTATTTTTATGACAGATAGAGGCTATTATAGAAGTCTACAAGTGAACAAAATACAAATAAGTAACTTTCAGGTGCCTGTCTCCAATTGATACATCTATAATGCACCTTCTACCCCAAAGGCTCTGAGAATATCATGAAAGATGGGGTAAAAAGATTATAAGAATCAGAGGACCAGGCCATCTGCTGCTAAGTAGTATCTTCTAGACATGTCAGGGAAACTGCACCCATGAACTCTCAACAATATGGTTGTCTACATAAGCCCCGCATATGACATGTCAACAGTGATGGGGGATATTTCACAAGGCCCCATCCATAGATGAAATGCTTCCAAAAAGCTGGAGAGAGAGAGAGAGAGAGAGAGAGAGAGAGAGAGAGAATGAATCAATCTTTTATTCAGTTTCAGGGGATCAACTCTAAACATATGTACATGAGTAACACTAAATGGACTTAGATTGTGTGTGTGTGTTCATATAACAACAATAATGATAGAAAAAGAGGTCATGAACTTGGGAGGGAGTTTGAAGATACAGGAGGATTGGGGTAGGGATGGAAATGATAGAAATACATACTCATGTATGAAGTTCTCAAACAGTAAATTTTTTTTTTTCAGGACAGGGTTTTTCCTGTATATCTCTGCTATCTTGGAACTTGCTCTGTAGACCAGGCTGGCCTCGAACTCACAGAGATCTGCCTGCCTCTGCCTCCCGAGTGCTGGGATTAAAGGCATGTACCATTAAACTAGGCTTGTAAAAATTTTTTTAAATTTAAATTTAAAAAAAGAAAAGCAGGGTGTGGTGGTACACACCTTTAATCCCAGCACTCGGGAGTCAGAAGCAGGCAGATCTTTATGAGTTCAAGGCCAGTCTGATCTACAGAACAAGTTCCAAGACAGCCAGGGCTACACAGAGAACCCTTTCTCAAAACAAAACAATAGATGGGCTGGAGAGATGGCTCAGAGGTTTAGAGCACTGACTGCTCTTCCAGAGGTCCTGAGTTCAATTCCCAGCACCCACATGGTTGCTCACCATCTGTAATTAGATTTGGTGCCCTCTTCTGGCATGTAGGCATAACACTGTATACATAATAAATAAACAGATCTTACAAAACAAAACAGAAGCAGATTCTGCTATCTAGTATGGTTAGGTCAACAATGTATGAATTTTGAGGGGACACAGTTGAGCCCCCTACCCATTCTGTGGTATATTCCCTCTTGTCTTTCAAAGCATAATAACATCACTGGAATACTTCCTCCAGGAGGCCCTCCTGGACTTCCTTACATCTTATGTCTCACAGCAAATCACAGGCCAGCTTGTGTCCCCTGTGTTAGAATTCCTAGCCATTCCCCCATGACCGCACATGTGCTGGCAAGATGCCTAGTCACCCCTGGGCCTTATGTCCTACCCAATCTGTGCTCTGCATGATCATGTTGTTTGCATGCAACATGACCACATAATCTATGGGCATGCGTGGCGTAGCTATGAAAGCCCATATGCATGTGTGCAGGGAATCTATAAAAGCAAGTTCCACCTATTGTTAATTATTTAGGTGCTTTACCTCACGAGGAACACGTCCCGAACACGACAAGACCACAGAAGAGTTTTTATTAAAGAGGATAGAGGATAGAGGTGGCAGGCCTGTGTGAAGCACACATGTGAGTGAGGAGAGGAGAGACGAGGAGGAGAGAGAGACCTGTGCAACATGGTGCCGGCTTTTTAAAGAGTGAGCCACGCATGCGTACAGGACCGCATGTGACTACTCCACGCATGCGCGTAGATTACATGGCCGCGCGTGCTTTACGAAACCATGTAAAGCCACGGAGTCCTAGTCACGCGAAATGTTCTGACCTGGAAATGGCTATTTTGAACCGGAAATAACTAGGCGGTCCACCGGGCAAGCCTAACCGTGTGGACATGTTGTGATTTCCTATCACCTATCCCTCCTCTTCTTCCTGTATGATATGCCTAAGCACCCCCTTCTATCTCCTTCCTTTAATAAATGGTGGGTTTTGTTGTACCCCGTGGCTTTTCTGGAACAGTAAACAGTGCTGCTCAGTGAATAACATTGTGTCGCTTAATAAATGACACCCTGCACCTCCTCCCTCCCTTCTGCCCCGTGCTCCTGGTCCAAGGGCCAGTTCTCACAAGACCCTTGCCAAACTGGACAGATCTCCCACAGATCCGAGGCTCTTGCCTGTAATTCCCAGTGGAAGCTCATTATGTTCCTGAGGGGTCTGCAAGCCTGAGACCCTCCAGACTGGGTTGGGGTCTTCAGAGATCTGAGGACACATGGGGAGCAGATTGTTCAGGGGAACCTATCAGCCTGACTACTGCCTGCTTCCTTTCTAGACTACTATGACTTACAGAATATTCCATGTGTGAATTAATTACCGCGGGGGAGGGGAGAGGGGAGCTGGGGCAATGCCTCTGCAGGTAAAGTGCTTGCCACAGGACCCGAGTTCAATCCTTAGGACTCACATAACAAGCCAGGCATGGAGGCACATGTTTGAAATCCCAGAGCTAGTGTAGCGGAGACCAGAAGATTCCTGGGGTTCACTGGCCAGCCATCCTACCTGTTGAGTGAGCTCCAGATGAGTGAGAGAACCTGCTTCGAAGAAAACAGGGTAGATAACATCAGAGGGATGAGAGCTAAGGTGGGCTTCTGACCTCCGCACACACGTGTGTGCACATCCCTACATACAAGTGCACCTACACACACACACACACACACACACACACAGAAGCATAATCCTAACTGCTCCAAGGCACTGCTTAGGAGGAGCCACGTGATTGAGAGAGCAGGCACCGGATGGTCTAGACACACAGTCTCTGAGGGGCCTCCTGCCCTCTAAGCCTGGGCACTTGCTTCCAGCTTGGGACTCACCTGGACACTTTGTTCAGGCATCCATCCTGAGACGGCAAGGGCTGGTCAGGCAAACCGGGCACAGCCATGCACTCACAAGCTTGGGCCAGGCTTTTGGGAAAGGCCATCTGCGGGCAAGCCTGAGGACAGACAAGATGTTTAAATTTTACCAGCTCTCAGTGACAGCACTGACTTAGAGAAATGGCTGCAATTCTTTTTCTCAGCTGGGAGAGCAGATTTTAAATAAGAAAATATTGGCCAGTATCCAGATGCCCGAAACCTACGAATCTGGAAATGGCTACTAAAATCTAAACTTGGGACAAGGACCTCAGATAGAGTGGGCTGGGCTCCTAGTTCTGGGCCGTTCTCTGGGGCTTTCCTCCCCTCTTACTGTCTCAGTCAGTCAGTTTATTCATCCGTCTGTTCGTCGGTGTCAACCTATTTTTAAAATTTTTTAATTCTTATTTATAGACTGACCTTAATAAACTCTCAAGTACTGCAGGTTTATCACTGTCACTGATGAAAACATTATTAATGACTGGCTGGCTGACCCGGACCACGGCTGCCCTTTATACTCCCCCGCAGCTGGCTGGACTACGGAGATGGCTGTGGAGGAGAGGGCGGTCGATGAGGTCAGCTGTGGGACCCATCATCAATGCCTTTTTCCATCACAGCAGTCCACCATGCCTGAAGGTGGAACCTTCTGCTTCGTTCTGGCAAACAGCCCCAGCTTGAAAAAGCACCAGAAACCCGTAGCAATGGCTGAACAGAAAGAAACAGGAGGAAGAGGCCAGGAAAGGACACTGTGTCCCGTCTTGTCCAGCAGGGAGTGTGGCTGGGAGGCTGGGGACCAGTTTGGACCAGGTGAGGACTTGAGACACCCTCACTGAAGTGTCTCAGATCTGTCACATATGACCCTCTTAGCCTTAAAACAAAGGAACTCCTGTCAGGGCCCAGCTCAGAGGCAGAGCACAGAAAACTGTTTCCCTGAAGAAGAATCAGAAGCTTGCGTTAAGTGTAGGAGGCAATGCCAAGGGCTCACAGAAGTGCTACAATTATTATAATTTTGTTTTTGTTTTGAGACAGGGTCTCTTTATGTAGCCTGGCTGTCCTGGAACACACTATGTAGATCAGGCTGCCCTCAAACTCAGAGATTCTGCTGCTTCTGCTTCCCAAGTACCGGGATTAAAGGTGTGCACCACTGTATCCAGCTTTTTAATCACCCTTATTTTTTAAAAAATTAGAAAAAAAATGGCTATAATAAATTACTATAAAATAATGAATCCATCCTAGATAGTGTGAGTCTTGGTAACAATCAGTCATAAAAGATAACTTCATAGCTAGGCATGGTGGCACACACCTTTAACCCCAGTACTCAGGAAGCAGGGGCAAGCAGATCTCTAAGCATTTGAAGCCAGCCTGCTCTTCCGCAGTAAGTTTCCTGTCAACCATGACTACATGTGAAACTCTTTCTCAAAGAACAGTTAGTGTAATGATAATAACTTCAATTATTAACGCATTGGGGGGGTTGTTGTGTGCACATGTGTGCGTGTATGTGTGTGTGTGCACATGTGTGTGTAAGCACGAGTGTATAGAACAAGGCCCACAAGTACCAAATCACCCAGGACAAATAAATTCCTAATATGGCTACCAGTCCAGGATCCCAGAGAGGAGTTGTTGTTGTTGTTGTTGTTGTTGTTGTTGTTATTATTATTATTAATTTGGTTTTTCAAGACAGGGTTTTTCTATGAAACAGTCCTGTCTGTCCTAGAACTTACTCTGTATACCAAGCTAGCCTCAAACTCACAGACATCTGCCTGCCTCTGCCTCCTGAGGGCTGAGATTAAAGGCATGCACCACCACCACCCTGCTTTATTATTTTTCATAATCAAGTAAGTAAGTAGGCAATAGGAGGGGTGCATATAAATGCCACAGCACATGCATGGAGGCCAGAGGAAGTCAGTTGCCTCCTGAGTCCTGGAGGTCAAACTCTGGTCTTCAGGCGGGCAGAAGGCACCTTTACCCACTGAGCCATCTCACCGGTCCCAGGCAGTTTAAAACAGCATCCCAACCTCTTCCCAGATGCTAATCTATAACTTCATAAAAGGTACACCCTCCCTGCCTTTGTGGCCTTCTCTTGCTACCCGAGATCATAAACTTTCCAAAGATGCCAGGATGGCAGGTAGAAAACTACTGCATCAGATTGTAAATCAAGGCTGCTCCCGTTAGCCCTAAAATTAAACATTGCTACATTAAGTCCTGGGTACATTCTTAACAGACAGTGGTCACCAGTCTGCCTGGGAAATGATTATAAATCCTTGTGTGTTGGTGGAGAGCCAACCCTTTGGAGAAACATCCCCCGCACCCTGCCCCTATAAGGACCTAAAGAATCTTAACAGTGATTTGGCAGGTGTCTCCAACAGTACTCCTTTTCATCGCCAGGTCTGATTACACAATGTGGACATTAAATGCAGAGTGTGTGTGTGCGTGTGCATGTGCGTGTGCGTGCGCATGTGTGCATGTGCACGTGAGCGTGTGTGTGTGTGTGTGTGTGTGTGTGTGTGTGTGTGTGTGTGTGTGTGTGAGCGCGCGTGCGTGCGTGCGTGCGTGCGTGCGCAGAGGCAGCCTCAGCTTCCCCTGAGCGTGTGGTCACTTCAACAGGGAAATCCTTCCTCACCACCCCATCTAGAGCCTGTGAGGTAAATCACACCACGTCCCTGTTAACGTCTCACGTTGTTGCAGGGTGGTAATTTTGATGGCAAAGTAAGCCAGCCAGCTGCATATGCTATGGGGTGACATGTGATTTTAACTTCATTGAGGAGCCAGACTTTTGAGACATTGTTACCTGCCGGAGCAAGCAATAAAGCAAGGATGTACAAGAATGTGTCAAATAAAGGGCCTTCCTAAATTACGCCGTGAGGCCCAGATTAATACATTTAATATATTCTGGTCATGAGTGAGGTGCTCCGGGCAGAGCAACTGCTCCTTTGTGATATCATTCACACGAATGAGCTACGGTCGCACTGACAGCCTGGAAAAGTGCCTTCACTTTTCAAACTGTACAAATGGTGGTTGGACACAGTAACTCAAAACTGGACACTTCATTTCAAGTTTAAAGCTAGTGGCCCAGCCACAAACTATTACTCCATCTCCTTTATTTGTGGTCCATGGTTTTGTACTCTTTAAGAATCAAATAAATACTGGTGTAATGTTCGCAACTGCCAGTTCAACGAAAAATACTGCTAAATTCACCAATAAGTCTTCTTTCTACACACACAAATTTATGCCCCCAAGAGCAGAGCCTGCTGCCGCCACAGGGGCTGGGTAGTTTTTAATGTAGAGGGAGACTCACTTTAGTGATAAGAGTTTAAAGCTGAACCCTTTTTTCCTTTTTTCTTGCTCATAGATCTGGTGCTGGGAGCAGAGAGGTAAACGATCGATGTATGTTAAGTGTAGAAGCATTAACAGCCATTTGTGGCTTGGCCAGAAGCAGGCTGGGTTCTTCCCCGCCTCCTCACCCTGCTGGGTCCAACTGGACCCTGCTTCTGAACTATCTATCCACATTGGGACTCTGCAAAGCTGGTGGTAGCTAAGGCTTCCTGGGGGAAAACACATTAAGAGGTGGCCTATGTCAGCATATTGTTGATATGTCTGTTCCAGATAAAAGCAGCTCCCAGGATGCGGCTCCATGGTGGAGGGCTTGCCTCCCATGCACAAAGTTCTGAGTTTAATCTTTTGTTGCCTCCATTTTAGACTTATTTTATTTATGGGTGTAAGTGTTTGCCTGCGTCTATGTAGGTGCATGCTTTGAGCCCAGAGTTCAGAAGAGGGCGTCAGATTCCCTTGGAACTGCAGTAAAGAATGATTATGGGCTCAGATCCTACGCAAAAGCAGCAGATGTTCTTAACCTCTGAGTCATTTTTCCAGCCTCTCCACAACTCCACATTTTTTGAGACAGGGTCTCACTATGTAGCTTTGGCTGGCCTGGAACTTACTAATGTCGACCAAGCTTGCCTTGAACTCACAGAGATCTGCCTGCCTCTGCCTCCTGAGTGTTGGGTCTAAAGATATGTACCATTACACCATTTTCTAGGAATTTTAGTGTGTTGGCAGATATGTACAACCATCTAACCCCACAGTCAATTTCAGAATTTTTTTTTAATTTCAGAAAGAAAGCCCAATATTCATTAGGAATCACCCCTCTCTGCTCCCTGTCTCTTACCCAGCCTAAGACAATTGCCAACGCACTTTCTGTGCCTGTAGATTTGCAACAGGAAAAAAACTGTGTGGATCTTTGGGATTGACTTCTTTGGCATAATTAGCATCATGTCTTGTTGTAGCATGAATCTGTGATATCTTAATCACCTATATCACACACATACACACACACACACACACACACACACACACACACCACATATATGCAAACTAATGTACCACTGATTGCATGAGCATGCCAGTTTATTTACCCATCAGCCAGTTGATGGACCAGAGTATCTCCATCCCAAGCCCTGTTCTAGCCTTCAGCAGATCTTCATAGCAGGCTTGCTATGTGCCAAACACTCCTAGATCAATAACCTGTGTACCTATCAAGGGCTTCAAAGTTTTGTTACATGCACTGAACATTTGACCAACTTGTAATATTTAGAAGGGCTTTTTGTCTTGTCTTAAAATATGTTGGTTATTTATTATTGTGTATGTGCACATACATTGTGCAAAGGTGCACACACAGGATGGCATGTTTGTGGAGGTTGGGGATACCTTTCAGGAGACGGTTCTCTCCTACCATGGGTTCCAAGGACTGAACACAGGACATCAGGCTTGAATGGCAAGCACCTTTATCTGCTGAGCCATCTCACTGGTTCAGAAAGATCTTTTTTAGAAATTTAAATCTGTCTACAATACCTGTCACACTGACAAAATAATGATCCCCGATTCCCTTGTTCTTATCTGGAAAATCAGCCCATATTTGATGGAGAAATAAAAAACTCTTTTAAGTGGAACTTTAAAAAAAAAAAAAAAATGGGGGCCAGGCGGTGGTGGCGCACGCCTTTAATCCCAGCACTCGGGAGGCAAAGCCAGGCGGATCTCTGTGAGTTCAAGGCCAACCTGGTATCCAAAGTGAGTTCCAGGAAAGGCGCAAAGCTACACAGGAAAACCCTGTCTCGAAAAACCAAAAAAAAAGGGGGGGGGGGCTTAGTTTTGTTGTCCAGGCTAACCTCAAACTCCTTAAAAATATTTTTTATTGAAAAAATGTCTTCATATGATATATTCGGATCACGCTTTTTTCCTTCCTCCAACACCTCTCAGGTCCTTTCCATCTTCTCACCCACACAACTCCACACCCTTTCTTTCTCTCTCTTTAGAAAGCAAACAGGTAAACAAACAAACAAACACAACTGAAACAAACTGGGAGGTGGTACAAGAAATTCTCTCTCACACATAACACAAAATAAAATCAACAACACACAAAAATCAGAAACAATAATACACAGCAAAAGATCAAGAAGACAAGAATTGCCCAACCAAAGCAATAATTATACAAAAAAAAAAAACAAAAAAAAAACCTCAACAAAAACACCTTGGAACTTGTTTTTTATTGGCCATCTACTGCTGGGCATGGGGCCTACCCGGAAGCGTGATTAGCATACCAGAGACTCCACTAGAGAAAACTAATTTCTCCTTTGTAAGCAAGTGTCAACTGCAGATAGCTTCTTGTTTAGGGGTGGAGGCTCCTGTCTACTCCCTCTTAGTGCTGGGGCTCTGTCAGGCTTGAATCTGTTCAGGCCCTGTGCATTCTGCCTCGGACTCCATAGTTCATATGTGCATCTGTCTTGTGTCTGAAGCACACTGTTTCCTTGCAATCATCCATCTGCTCAGGCTTTTACAATCTTTTGCATCCTCTTCCCATAGATCTTTGAGCCCTGAGGGGTTTGATGGAGGCATCCCATTTAGGACTGAGGGTTCCCAAATCTCTCACTTTCTGCACATTGTCCAGCTGAGGGTCTCTGTGTTCATTCCTTTCTAACCTCTAAGGAGGACTGGGACAGAAACTGAAATTTGGGTATAGCAGAATGCTGTTAGGAGTCATCTTATTGCTATGTTCTTTTAGCAGAATAATAGTGGGTAGCTGGAAGTTTCTCTGGTCCCACCCAGCTCCACAGTCCTGCAGCCACTTATAAAATAATCATTCAGAGGGTTAATATTAATTACAAACTGTATATATGGTCTATGGCTTAAGTTTCTCGCTAGCTAGCTCTATCATCTTAAATTAACTCATTTCTATACATCTATATGTTGCCACATAGCCTTGGCATTACCAGTCTGCTGCATCTTGTTCCTTTGGCGGCGACTGGCGTCTCCTTTCCCTCTGCCTTTCTTCTTTCCTGTCTCTCTCCTTGGATTTCCTGCCTGCCTCTAAGCTGCCTTGCCATAGGCTGAAGCAGCTTCTTTATTAACCAATCAGAGTAACACATATTCACAGCATACAGAAAGACATCCCACAGCAACAGTGTTTGGCTATTGGCTCATGGCCTATCCAGTCTCAGGTTCTTGGCCACCCAAGGGGTGTCAGGGATAGGTTCTGTCTCACGGAATGGCCCTTAAATTCAATCACAGAGTGGTTGCACCAGCATATCTTGTAGGCAGATCACTATTGTAGATGGAGGGGGTTTTAGCTGGGTTAATAGTCACCTTTATCCTCTAGGAGTGTATGGAGTACCTTCCAGCACCATAAACATTAGTTAGTAGGGATTCAACCTCTAGTTAGGCACCAGCTTGACGTCTCTGTGTTCAATAAGATACCTAAGTGTTGTCTTCAGCAGTTAGGCCTTACCATCTATCCGTTTGTGGAGAACGACCAATGCCTTGGCAGAAGCCTGCGGTGTTAGTGGATTTCCATGGGGCTCCGTTGACCAATATCTCAACTAAATATAGCCCATTCCTGGCCCTAGAGGTTTCACATGGTTGTGAGAGATGTCAAGTTGGGGCTTTGTCTTCCCTGCTACTTAGTGACTCTATTTAGAGTTATTTCGTATTTGTATATCTTTTAGGAAGTTTCCACCATAGTCGGTTTCTGTATGGCCCCTCCAATGTTGCTTGGTGCTAGTTGTGCCTCCCCCATATTCCCTCCCTATCCCTATTTTCCATCTCCCTCCCCATGTATCTTACCACTCCAGTCTTCCCCTGTCTTTTTCCACACTATATATTCTATTTCTCCTTTCTTGGGAGATCCTTCTTTCTCCCCTAGTCCCTGATTAAATATCTAAACTCTGTTATTTGGATTGTAGCATGCATATCAAAGAGTTAAAAGATAACATCCCTATACAAGAGAAAGCATACGATATTTCTCTTTTGGGGTCTGGGTTACTTCACTCACTATGATTTTATTCTAGCTCCATCCATTTACCTGCAAATTTCACAATCTCATTTTTTTAACAACTGAATAATATCCCATTGTGTAACTGTACCACATTTTGTTATACATTCATCAGTCAGTGGGCATCTAGGCTGTTTCTAATGTCTGGCTATCATGAATAGCAATGAACATGGATGAGCATGTATCTCTAGGGGAGGATGTACAGTCCTTTGAGTACATGACCAAGAGTGGTAGAGCTGGATCTTGAGGTAGATCTATTCCCAGCTTCCCGAGGAACTGCCACACTGCTTTCAGTAGTGACTGTCTGAGTCTTCACTCCCACCAGCAATGAATGAGTGTTCCTTAACATCAGACTCTTGATCCTCTTGCCTCAGCTACCCGAGTGTGGGAATTACAGGTATGTGCCACCATGCCCAGCTTGAGAGGGCAGCCCTTTCACCCCACTTCCCTTTGTCCCTGAGCTTTTCCAAGTCACAAAGGTAAGAGTGGGTGCTCCAGCAACTATTTTCTGTTTGTGATAAAAGCCAGGAGTAAATATGCCAGGGCAACAGATGAGCTCCCCCTGCCAAAAAACCCAAGTAAACAAAATAGATTTTTAAAAATCCAAAAAGTAAACAAAACACCCCAAATAGAACTTTAGTTAGAATTTAAGATACATAATGAATAATTAGGGGGTTTTTTTGTTTTTTTTTTTTTTTGGTTTTTCGAGACAGGGTTTCCCTGTGTAGCTTTGGGCCTTTCCTGGAACTCAACTTGGTAGCCCAGGCTGGCCTCGAACTCACAGAGATCAGCCTGGCTCTGCCTCCCGAGTGTTGTGATTAAAGGCATGCGCCACCACCGCCGCCGCCGGGCTGAATAATTGTTTTATCCTAGGTATTTTCTGTACAATATTTGGGGCATGCTTATTTAAAAACCAAAGCAAACAAACATGCAAAAAACAAACAAACAAACCCCACTTGTTTCTGCAGCATCGAACTTCAGCTGAGCACTCTGCATTCTGTCAGGGGTCTGGGTCTCCTTGGCTTGTGGGGCTGCTCCAAAACCGTGCTTAGATCCTGAATTTTCTGACTAATCCAGTTTACGGTTGCCTGTTAAGCACCTACTGTGTGCTGGTTTTTGGCGGTGCTTTGCGGACACAGATGGGCTTATTAGATTCACAGTTTGGTGACGACAGCAGATACTAAGGCAAGTACTCAGGTGCCTGTGAGGTAAGCAATAAAAGAGCCCCCCTTCCCCTGAGGGCATGCTGATAAACTCCCTGGTCCTTGAACAATGGGCTGTTATCCTCCACTGGCCCAAATACCTGCTCATCCACTGCTTGCTCTCATTCACTTACTGAGTCAGGCAGCCTTAAGTACGTGCTCGCGTGCTCGCGTGTGCTGTGTTCTGGGAAATAGCCACACTCTGGGGCTTGCAAACTCATTGCCTTTCAATGAAGCTTCCTCAGGGGCTACCATGGAGGTGAAGCCTGTGTGAGGTTGGTGATGCAGGCAGGGAGAGGGTGACTTCATGCTTCTTAAGGTAAAGAAGAAAGGTAGGCCAACAATGGAGTTGAGTCTTGAGGGTCAAAACAGGTGCCCAGTAAACATTGACGTGAATGTAGCCACACATAGGTGTATAGGTCAACAGAGCCAATGAGGCCATTCCCTTCTTGGCCAGCCCCAGTTTTGGCTTCTCCTCTCTTTCCCATGGCAGATCAGATGCAGGGAGCCTGCAGCATTTCTGTAGAGTGGATGGAACACTTTGTGAATAACTGAAGGCTTTTTTCCTGTTTCAGTTGGGGTCTGGTTAAGCCTCTGCTGTCTGTCTTGAGCTCCTGGGCATTTAAATCACACTCACTACGCAGATTCCTTGACCTCAATTCCTTGTCACTCTATGCAATGAGGCAGGAAAGCCCTTGAGTTGGCACAGTCTCCCATCTCCTTCTGCAGTTTTGGAGTCTTCTGGAAGGTCAGGGTAACTACAGTCTGGTCCAACCATGGAGGTAACTAACACAGACTGGTTTCCAGTTTGGGTGTATCCAGCAAAGTGATTGCATTACTTGCTTGCTGCCAGGACCAAATGCCTGACAGAAAATGAAGAAAAATCTTATTTTGGCTCACAGTTTGAGGTGATACCATCTGCCGTGGTGGGGAGACATGAGTGTCAACAGCTCCACCCTCGTGGATACCTCACCTCCTGATACGCAAACAGACAGGAAGCTAGAAACAAAACAATAAGTGCTGTCTATAAACCACGAGTCCTGACCCCAGCGATCCACTTCATCCAGCTAGATCTTACCCTCCCAAAGGTTCCACAGCCTCCCAGAACAGCGCTACCATCTTGGGACCAAGTGTTTAGATGTGAGCCCGTGAGAGGAGAGTTCACGTTCAGACAGTAGCTACGGTTGTAGAATTCTGCCCTTCCTGGCTCACCATATGTATCAATGATGTGTAGTGGGTAGCCATCCCAGCCTTGGCCTGGAAGTTCCAACCCTCGTTGAGGCTTCAGTAATGATCACGCCCACAAGGCGGGACTGAGGGAGGAAGCTGAAGACCCAGGATCCAGAGGAGAGGGCTCTCTTGACTCTGGGACCCTGGACGCTGCAGGTAGACCGAGCAGAGTTCTCCAGAGAACACCGCCGGACTGTGCCACACCTTTCCCAGACCCTACAACCTACCCCTTCATTTGTAAGTACCCCACAAAATAAACCTCCCTTTTAACTACGTGGAGTGGCTTTAATAATTTCACCAATAATGATGGGAGTTGTTATGGCAAGTGTTATATATTATATATCCTAGGCAACTATTTGGGGGCACCCTGGCAGTGGATAAAGCGGTGCAGACCACAATTCCGCCCCAGACATAAGCTCCAAGCAGCTCAGTGTATGTGTCTTCCTCAAACACCACCTTGGGGTACAGAGGCTTGGGCTCTTGAAGCCAACTGATTTTAGAAGCCAACTTAGAACAAAGCCCTACCTTTAACAGATGGCAGGTACATCCTGAGGGGCCCTGCTTCTTTTCAGCTTGTGTGTGTGTGGGTGGGTGTTTTTTTTGTTTGTTTGTTTTTGTTTTTGTTTTTGTTTTGATTTTTTGTTTGTTTGGTTGGTTTTTTTTTTTTTTTTTGAGACAGGGTCTCTCTGTGTAGCTTTGCGCCTTTCCTGGAACTCACTTTGGAGACCAGGCTGGCCTCGAACTCACAGAGATCCACCTGGCTCTGCCTCCCGAGTGCTGGGATTAAAGGCGTGCGCCACCACTGCCTGGCATGTGTGTTGTTTCTTTATCCTGGGAGTTTTGCCATCCACGCCAGCCTGAGACTAGGGTCAGCAATAGAACAAGAAGGAAGTCAGAGCCCATTGCTCCTGCAGAGTGAAGCTGGCCCCTCCTCGTGGGGATTGGGGCTGAGCAAGGAGGGTAAGGAGAGAGTAGGGACTGGTCTTCTGGGCTAACGAGAGAGATGAGGCTGGGGTTAGGAAAGGTTTCCTAGGAAGGCAGAGCTGGAGTTGGGGCTCAGAGGACATCTCGAAAGGCTGCTGGGATGATCCCTGATTTACTAACAAGGTCAGAGAAGACAGCACCATGTCTGGGTGATTGACAAACAGCACTCAGAACTCACAGAAGGTCAAGGGCCCCGTCTCTCCTGACTCCCCAGACTCTGCCTGCTCTCCAAGCTTAGGAAACTCCAACTCCCTTAACCACAGATAGAGCCTGCTAGACCTTCTCAGGGAGCCCCAGAGTGTGGTTCTGTGGCCAATCACATGAATGCATCATCTCAGGGGCATTTGGGTCATTGTCCTTCATGGACTCAAAGGTTAGCTGTAGATTCCACCTTGCAGCTGGCAATGGGGAGTATAGAAAACAGATGGAGCATCTCCCCCCAGCAGTATGCTAATCCCCTGTGCACCCAGTGGACCAGGAAATGGCTGGCCATTTGTGCTGCCATCAACACGCAGTGATGCTGCCTCCAAGTTCACGTGTCTTTAATGCCATCCCCTAGTTAGGACTCCTTAGAGCAATTGGTCCAGGCAATTTCCAGGGTTGCAGGCAGCATGAGGAACGGGACAAGAGATGGATGTGTGGGGCTTTTTAGGGAGGGCTGTAAAGGGCCCTCCTGCATACTCATCCTGCCCTCGCCTCCGACATTGTTTCCATGCCCTTGGGCCTGTCCTCACATTTCCAAACTCTGCTGCTCAAAAAGCGCTGCTGGCCAGTGAGCTGAAGGAAATGGGAACAGAATGTTACAGTGCAAACTGTCCACTTCTGGGATCCCTGCTGAGTCTCAGCCCCACGTCGCTTCTGTCCATTACTCTTGAGGCTGTTGATGACAGGAACCAAGAACAATGCTTGTGTCCATACCGCTTGATCTTCCAAGTCTGTGATGTGTGGAAGGCGGTTTCAGAGCCATCTCCTCAACTTCCTTTCAGCTTATCTTATTCTACCTTCAGCCCAGTGCTACAGGTGTAACCTCAGTCATACAGACCCTTCTCTTCTGGCCATGGCTCCTAGAGATCCAGGTGTCCAATACTATGAGGAGGTTCCAAGATGGGTAAGCCCTCCCTAGAAGGATAACAGAGACCTGTCTGCTCCCACCTGTAACCTGAGAATGGATGTGTGTGTGTGTGTGTGTGTGTGTGTGTGTGTGTGTGTGTGTGTTTTCTGTTCACGCTCCACACCAATGGGGCTCTGTAGCTTCTTGTATGGGAACATTTGCATTGTCTCCCCAGGATCTTGAAGTATCTGGGTACCCCAATCCTTATCATCTTAGAAGGTTATTGCTGGGAATATCCTACTTTATGCAGATATGCTTACCAAGGGACCCTCTTTCCTAGTGAGTGTGAGAACAGCAGAGGACTGATTGTAGGAGATCACTCCTACTTTTTCCTCCCCACAGGGTACTCTTGAGGAGTGAGGGATAAGAGATTTAGATAGAAATACAGAGGAGAGAGAGACAGATAGAAACATAGGATAGCCTCGGGAGAGCCTGAGTCAAAATCCACCAGCCCCTTCTGTCTCTTCTAAAGGGCTGTTTATAGAAATGCCCAGGAGTGGAGCAGAAGACATCACCGTAGCACAGCCAAGTGCAGACCCTTCCAAATACCTGGTAACCGTGCATGTGGTTAATTCATCCCCTTATGCAGCCCTGCTGGGTAAAGCAAGCTCAGATCTCACTAGGAAACCTCTGTGGACACCAACAACTGATAAAGAACTTCTCTCAGAATTTAAGGTTGTCTTAAGTAGAAAAACGAATTATCTCTTTGTCGAGTTAAGGCTACAGTTGCACCTATTATCATAGACTAAACTAAGAATGGAGCGCATGCAGCTTGGGTATGTAGGATTTTCAGCACCAAACTGCACGATAGCTTACTCTGTAGGTCGATCTTCACAGCTGATTATCACAGCATGGTTTTAGGAGTGCCATTTTGGTAAAATTATCCAGGCACCAAAGGCAGAACTTAGTCCACCGCACTCAGAGCACCTCTATGTTGGGCATCTTCTGTATTGCACCCTTCCCGTTCTTTTCTCCTCTCAACTGAAGAATGGCATTTCCTCATCGGCTAAGAGCCTGCACTAGGTCCATCTCGTCTGCCCGAATCACGTTTATGATGCTGTGACATCTGACAGGGGGAACACAATTTGGAGATTCATTTTCTACTCAGCTATCACTGTGCTTTTGCAGTTGCATCTGACAATTAGCGAGACAGAAAATTGTGGTGTGGTATGAGGTGGACTGAGCAAAGGTGACTGGTAGAGTCCGGCAGGAGGGAAGGTCTGTGTGGAGTGACTTTTTGTTTTTATTTATTTGTTTTTATTTAGCTGGCATAGCACTGTGATGACCTTCACTGCGCTAAGGCAATGACCAGAAGGACACAGTGCTAACAAGAAGACGTGTGGTACTTCTTTTTAAGTTTCGGCTCCTCTTCCCTCTGATAGGAAGCCCTGAGGGAAAGCTGCTTTCTTTTCCATGGTTCCTATTGGATCTTCTGGTCAAAGCCCTAGAGACACCCTAATACAAGGCACAAACCCAGAGAGAGAATCAGCCACATGCAGCACAGTGGAGCACTGCCAAGAAAAAAATCGGGACCCTCGGGAACCTCTTTGAGCAGAGTTCTAGCAAACCTCTTCCTGGATAGACATAGGGAGAAAACAGTGCCCCGGGCCTTCTCCCCGGGAATCAGGGTGGTGGTGGGTGATGCTTCAGAATACACACACACACACACACACACACACACACACACACACACACACACACTCCTCATTCAACATCAGCCATCTTCCAGGGTACTAAGTACAATTTGGGATAAGTATTCACCCTATGCCAAGCACTATGCACATTTCATTTTTCAAGTCTTTTTTTTTTCCTCCCTTCCATTACCCTGTTCATGTTATTCTCTCTCTCTCTCTCTCTCTCTCTCTCTCTCTCTCTCTCTCTCTCTCTCTCTCTCTGTGTGTGTGTGTGTGTGTGTGTGTGTGTGTGTTTCGAGACAGGGTTTCTCTGTGTAGCTTTGTGCCTTTCCTGGATCTTGCTTGGTAGACCAGGCTGGCCTTGAACTCACAAAGATCCGCCTGCCTCTGCCTCCTGAGTGCTGGGATTACAGGTGTGTGCCACCACTGCCCGGCCCTTATTCTCATTTTAAAGTTGAAGAAATAAAGACATAGGAGGATTATTTATTCCAGGGCATACACAGTTGTGAGTAGAGATGTGATCCCAGGCCGTCTGACTCTAGACCTTTTGTCACCATGACAAACTCTCAAGAGAAACAAAAGTAGGTGGGTTTCATTCTAGCTCATTGGGAGAATTTAGTCTGTAGTCACTTGGCTACATGTTTCTGGGCCTAAGGTCAGTCAAGACAGCATGGTGAGAAGGCACAGTGACGCTAATCTGGCCCTGAGGCAGACACAGATGCCAGGGATACAATACCCTTCAAAGGCACATCCTCAGTGACCCACTTCCTCCAACCAGATCCCACAGCCCCAAATCCCCAAAATAACATCCATCACTTAGGTCAGAGCCCTCTGCATCCAGTTACCAGTTAGTGACTGGATCCACCACCTGGGGGCCAAGTCTTCGACAGTCACATTCTGATTTTTTTTTGTTTTTTTTGAGACAGGGTTTCTCTGTGTAGCTTTGGAGCCTATCCTGGAACTCACTCTGTACACTAGACTGGTCTCAAACTCAGAGATCTGCCTGCCTCTGCCTCCCAAGTGCTGGGATTAAAGGCGTGCGCCACCACCACCTGGCCAAGGAAGACATTTCTTACCCAAGCCTAAACAGACACTGACTTGGCTTTTTCTCTGGGTTTGGGTAACACCAGGAATCAGCGTTGGGCCGTTGCGCATTCTCACAACTGATAGGTAGGAAAGAGACGTGGAAGAACTTGTCCAGCCTGCCCCACTGTGCACCACATGATTCCGCAAAGGGCAAGTGGAAACCCAGAGTCTCCCAAAACCTTAAGTATACTTTCGATTTCATCATCGGACTGTTTTTGTTTCTTTAAATTCTGCTCAGGAGTCAAGAAGCCGTCTTCTCTCAAAGGCTGACTTGCAGAAGCTACTGACACTCAGTCCCGCTAGGCACAGAGTATTTTCACAAAGATGTTTCTTTTCTTAAAACTAATAAAATAATTGGGTTGAATATGTTCAATGCAGACCTTCCCCTACCAGTGAGCTCTTTTATGGCCACTGAAAAAGTCACTTTGTTGGGGTGGGGGGGCTCATTATCCTTCAAGAGCTTGTGCTGCTCATTTGCATATGAAAGAGGAAGTTCATAAAAGCCCTTTCTTATTTTCTAATGTGGGTTCAAATCTGGGGCCATTATCATCCTATAGAAAGACCCAAATGGCATATGGATCATTCTGGAGAGAGGGGGGTGAGCGCCTTTTAAGAGAATTGTTTTAGTTTTTGCAGGAAATTAATCAGAGGGATGGGCTTTGTGGAGCAGGGAGCAAATCTAATCTGTCCTTTGTTCAAATTCGCCTCGCTCCAATTCCTAGCAATTGTACACAACATGCTCTTTTGTTCGGGAGACACTTGTTACATGCATAATTAGAGACTGCGGTAGCTGTGTTTAAAGAAAAACTGTTTTCCAATGTAATGTGTGATCTTGATAATAGTATTTTCATCAAAGGTAGCAATTACATTCATTAAGCTGGGACTGGCGTGGAGGCGAGGAAATTAAGTGGGAAGTGAAGAAAGAGCTCCCCTCCCCCCCCCTTTTTTTTATCTCCTTCCCTTTATAAGTTGAAATGCACCATGGTGAGCTGTAACTGGGAAATACATAGTGAATATAAAAAATAAAGTCCCTCCTTAACCTCTCTGAATAATGACCCTGCAGATATCCCAGGGACAGCCACTATGGATGCACTTTTCAAATTAAAGGGCTTTATTCTGTCTTAATTTCCAATGCAAGTTTTAAACGAGCCCAACATATGATCCAGATCTTTAACGGCTGCTGAGATCTTCAGGATTAATTCAATGTCCTTTTCACACATAAATTAGTAGTTCTGTATCCTTAAAAAAAATCACAACAAGACATAAATCAACCAGTTTAGGAGAGAAACAAGACCCGGCACCTATTTCTAATTATGCCTTTAACTATTCATTAGGCTTCCTTGTACGTTCATTTTGAAGGTGTTGTAAATGATGTGAGCACATCTGAGATGAAACAACAGTATTGGGGGGGGGGGGGGGGGGTAAGAAAGCCATGAATATCTTTGAATATGTATTGCTTTGAGAAAAGACAAAGTGTGTGTGTGTGTGTGTGTGTGTGTGTGTGTGTGTGTGTCTGTCTGTTTGTCTGCCTCCTCCATGCAGGCATTCTGTGTCCTCACACCCCTAACAACTTGATTAAAAGTCCTGCATTTAAAAAAAAAATGACCTTGCAAGGTCTCAGGGGACAGAGACCAGATTTTATTCAACAGGACATAAAGATAGTGAGACACTCCAGGGGAAAGTAGACAGGCCCAGCCCACTTCTCATCACCCTTGCTCCTGCCCATGTTTACCCTAAGAGGCCTTCTGAGAAAATTAAAGCCATCCACAGAAATCAACTTGAGGATTCCTCTTCTTTCCACGGTGTGTGCACAGCTCTGTGGCAAGGATTGTCCTCTCTGGGTCAACTGAGCCACATGCCATGCCCATCACCTCAGAGTGCAAATAAAGCACTTAGACAACACCCAACACCTCTGGTGGCTGCACAGAGGCCTTGGTGGCCAACCTAGACCCAAGTGGGAGGAGATTTTACTCCCTAAGGGAGTTCTATAATTTGAGGAAGAGTGGAATTTCTGAAGTTATTCAGATTTACCCCCTAACCCACTCACTGGCAGTTGATTTGACCTTAGGGAACAAGAACATTGAATGAGATGAACCTGGTGGTCCAGTCCCAGCTGCTCTTTACTGATGGCTGTGTATGAACCTAGTAATTTATGTTTTGCCATAATCCTTTGAGGTGGGTGTCAGCACTGCCATCACACCCACTTTGCATTGTGGGAAATCAAACTTTACAGAGATCAACCAAGTAGCCACTGCTGCGGTCAGAATATTTTCATCCTTCCAAATCCATAGACTGAAGCCTTGATCCCATGGCATAATGAAATGATGTCACTGGGGAGTGATTAAGTCATGAGGGTCTTACCCTCAAGCATGGGATTATTATCATTAGAAAAGAAGCCTGAGGGAGTTCTCATCTAATGAACCCTCAACCACACAGGTTTTCTCAGTACCTGTTCTTAGCTATTTGGGATTCTGGGATGGACAGGGATTGGAGAAAAGGAGAATTCTTTCTCTTGCACCCCAAACTCAGGATTCTTTTTTTTTTTTTTTTCTTCCTCTTGTTCCTAATTCTATTTTTTTCAGCTAGGAAAAATACGTTTAATCTTATTTTACAATTCTCACAGTCCACCTGACCTTTTTCTCCCCAAATGCCTCATGTTTCTTCTGTGTCCTCCTGAGTTGCTCTGCCCTCCCAGCACACAGTGAACTATGCACAGCAGAGGCAAAGTTCTCCACTACTGTCTGGTGTGTCCTCATTCTGTAGCAGCCTCTCCAGTGAGGGCAACTGGGAATCTTCCCTTTGAATGTCTTTCTTGCTTTCCAGTGTTGCTGGATGTTTCTAAGCTGGATGTTGCAGCTTGTTTTCTAAGGTTGCTCCTTGGTCTTTTCTTAGGATTTTGGGTGCCCTTTTACCCACATTTGAAGCTCCTGGCCTTATTTCATCTTTCCTCTATTAAGGAAAAAAAAAGGAAGTTGGACTATTTTCCTAGGTTCACCTTCATCCCACTCCAGAGGACATCAGGTGTCTTTAGGGACAAGCTGATAAGAAGGAGTGGCACTTCCACATCCTTTCTGGTCTTGAACCTAAACACTAGTGTACTTCTGCCAAACATATATCTATATCTACATCTACATCTATATCTATATGTCTTATCCCTACACTAGAACCAGAACTCACCAGGATGGGTGGTACCCAGTTCCGAAGCTTTCCTTGTGACATGAGTTTCCTCCATCCCCCATACTTTTCCACTAAGAAAGGGTCTTACCATGTAACTCTGGCTGGCCTAGAGCTCACTCTCTAAATAGACCAGGCTGGTCTCAAACTCAGAGATGTGCCTGCCTCTGCCTCCCAAGGTCTGGGAGTGAAGGAGTGTACTACCTTGCCTGATAGAAGCCAATTCTTAAGTCAGGAAATAGCAACCTATATGAAGATTCAGCAACAAAGGCATTTAAGAAATATAGCTTTTTAATTAATTAATCAGATGCTTCATGCATATCAACTAACATTTATGGTACTAGAATATTCTTGGTAACATCACATGCTGCCAGAGAGAAAGTAATCATCAACTTCACCCAGTTACAAATCCTGCAACCTACAACAGAGACCTACCTATATATAAAATGGTGTAATAATAGTGGCACAGATGTTATGGGAGTAACCAACCACTTTTTGATTGGATTTAAGGGCCACTCTATGAGATGGAACTCATACTTTATACTGCTAATGGAGCCAAAATTAAATAGGTCAAGGGCCTAGGGGAAAACCTACTACTATTATTTTACTAAAGGAACATTTGGATCTACTCATATAAATCAATGCCTGCAGGGCTCAGAGAATGCCTTTCATCAGCAGAGAAATTTCCTCTTGCAGTACATCAGAACTAACACAGAAACCCACAACTAGACAATGTAGAGAGAGTGAAAGGCTTTGGAGCATTCATCTCTAAATAGGATGCCTTTATTAACCCCTTCACTCAGGGCTCAGGGATATGTGGAAGAGGATCCAGAAAGACTATAAGAGCTAGAAGTGGTGGATGACACCAAATAAACAGCATCCCTCAGACACAGCGGGACTGACACGCATCTGAACTTACAGAGACTGTGGCAACATGAATGAGACCTGCTTGAGTTTAAACCAGATGAAATCCCAGCACTGAGAAGGCACAGTGGTCCCACTCCTAACCAAGACAAAGTTCCACTCCAAACCAAGAAGCTGTTCGCAATTGATGCCTGATGAGAAAGGGGAAATCAGTTCCCCTCAATGGAGTGTCGCTGTGTGTATCAACCACACCTCAGGGCAGGCCCCATGCCTATGCCCAGGAGCGCTGGCTAATGCAAAGTGGACTCCATGTTTATTTGTGTGTGAACTTTTTGTTTTGTTTTTATGATTTTTTTGTCTTATTAATTTTCTTTTTAGTTTTTCTGCTGATTTTTGTTGTTTTTCTTTTTTTTCTTTCTTTTTGATAGAGAAAGACATAAAGTTGGGTGGATAGGGAGGTGGGTAGGATCTGGAGAAGTTGGATAAGGGAAAGAATATGATCAAAATATATTGTATGAAAATATTTTTAGGGACTAGAGAGATGGCTCAGTGGTTAAGAGCTCTTGCTACTCTTCTAGAGGACCCAGGTTTGATTTCCAGAACCCATGTGGTGGCTCACAATCTTCTGTAACTCCAGTCCCAGGGGGAAACTGACATCCTCTTCTGGCCTTTATGGGAACTGCATGTACATATTGTACAGACATACATTCAGGCAAACACTCATACACATAAAATAAAAAAATACATAGAATCTCAAAAAACATGCTGTGATCTAATTATTTCACTACTGAGTTTTTGCAAGGAGAAATAGCATGTAACTATCCCAGACTCCTTCTTATGCCTAAACAGATTTAGAGAAACTTCTAAATATTTTTTTTTTAATGCTGCAACAAGGGCCTTTAAGAAATATATCTTTTAAGTTAACTATTTAATTTTTAATAGATTTATTTTATGAGTGTTTTGCTTGCATGCATGTCTATGCATCGTGTCCCTGGTGCCTGAGGGGGTCAGAAAATGGCATCGGATCCATTGGAACTGGAGTTACAGACACTTTTAAGCACGTGAACTGAACCTGGGTCCTCTGCAAAAGCAATAAGTGCTTTTAGCCACTGAGCCATCTCTCCATCCCCTAATTAATAAGGTAGTAAGTTAATTAACCTTTTAGAAAAGAAGAAAGTCTGTCTACAAAACAGCAGGAGATGCATTGGTAATGGAAGAGCCACCACCCATGACTTAAAAAAAAAAAAAATAGAAGTTTTAGATGCTACACACACACCATATACGCAGAGTTGTCGCATGAATCCTAATTGGTCTTAATAAAAACCCTGTGCCAGATACTGGGGTAAATGCTGAAAGATCAGAGAGACAAAGGAACAAGCCACAGTCACATCTCATCTCACCAACTCCTCAGCCAAAAGAGAATGGCTCCTGTCTCCTCCTGCCTTATATTCCTTTTCTCCGCTCAGCCATATCACTTCCTGTCTCAACCTCCCTAGTGGTGGGATTAAAGACATGGCTACCACTGCCTGGCCTCTATGGCTAACTAGTGGCTGGCTTTGCTCTCTGATCTTCAGACAAGCTTTATTTGTTAGATCATACACAAAATATCACTACACAGAATCTTCCCCATTACCAGCTCCACCACCTATCAGACTAATGAGCCTCCATGGCTCCATCCTTTACCTCTGAAGTCCATAGGTCACATTAGTGTCAACAGGTGAATGTCCTGTGGGCTTGGACAAATGAATTAGTCATCATTACAGCTATTTCACAAAACAGTTTATTCTGTGTCCCACCAGCTCATCTTTCTCTTCCTTAACTCCCAGAAACCACCTTTAAAATTCTGCCTTTTCCAGAATGTCATTGAGACGAATTCCAATCCTATGCTATCTTTCAATAGCTCCTTCCGGATGGTACTCAGCATTTATTTTGCTTTATTATGTCTTTTCACAGATTGATAGTTCTTTCTTTTTTTTTTCCATTATAAGAATTTATTTTATTCAGCTTGGAAAATGAGTACAAATCCCCGGGCATTTGGGATGGGGTACGACAGCTGAAGGATGGTGGTGAAGGAGAGAGACACGGGGCAAGTATAAACATCACAATGACCACATCAGGTCCCTACAGGGGAAGGAGAGTGGGTGGGTTCAACTGAGAGCTCACATCTAGAGGGACACCATGGTGAGGAGGTCTAAGATGTAAGCTGTCACGAATTTCTGTCCCAGGGACCCATGTAAGACTTGAGGCAGCTGGCTACCAAGTTTGTCCTGTGGTAGCAGTAGTAGCAAGGCCTCAGAGACCATGATGGTTAGCAAGAAGAACAGGAAGGAGCTGGTGGCTAGCTGCCAGGAGCCACTCCTGGAGATGTCTGGCTGGGCTTGGTCCTGTCCTCACCAGAGACCCTGAGTAGAACTCAGAATGTCACTGAAGTTCAAAGGGGTACTCTGGGGCCCAAAGAGCAGAGGTGATGTCTTTTTGTCCAACCCTCCCTCACCCCAGACAACTCAATGAGGAGTTGGTCCTGGACATCATAGTGGCTGGGGGTGGGGGCCACATGTCAAGTCACTATGTCAATGCAAGACTGAGGTGTCACTTCTGCATCCTAATCTGTATATTTGGCTGGTGTACACAGGACTTGGAAGCGAAGCACAGTTTTTGTGGGTTATAGAGGGTCAGCAGCTACTGGGGACCACTCCCTTGGTACATCCTGAGTACCAGACCTGGGGAAAGTTCAGCACCATGACAACAGGTCCTGAGGAAGGAGGGGCATCCTACAGTCCATGCAGGGTCTGGACTGTAGGAAATCGGCGTGAAGAGCTCAGGAGGACAAGAGAGCCTTGGAATCTAGGGCTCATCAGTTTCCTCGAGTGAACCTGTAGCCAGGCCAAGAGTGCCATCATCCTGAGACAATTTCTTTCAAGTGAAGAATGATTCTCCACTCTGGCTAGGTTATTGCTTATTTACCAATCAACTTGCTGACAGGTATCTTGGTTGCTTCCTCCAGATTTGGGCAATTATGAATAGAGCCACTGCAAACATCCACTTGCAGGTGTTCGTGTGGCCAAACTCATGGTTTCGGCTCCATTGGGTAAATATTAGGAAGGGTATTGTCATGTGCTTGGCAACAGCATGTTTTATTTTCTAAGAAACGGCCAATCTGTCTTCCATTGTGGTTGAGCTGCTTCTTATTTTCACAGCAAAGAACAAAAGCTCCAGTGGCTTCCTGTCTGTGACAGTTCCAGACATGCCTAGCATTGGATTTTGACCACTGTGGCAAGTATGTAGTGATGATTTGCATTCTGACAGCATCCAATGTAGAGCAGGATTCCATATGCTTGCTTGCCATCTGTTTTATACACACACACACACACACACACACACACACACACACATATGTTATTTAAGAATGTATGTGGGTGTGTATATGAGTGTGAGCACCCACATGTGTATGCAGGTGTCTAGAGGCAAGAAGAGAGCCTTAGAGCCTATAGAGCTGAGGGTTGTGAGCTGCTCAATGGTGGGTGCTGGGGACTGAACTCAGGTCCTCCATAAGAACATTCACTCTTAACCACTGAGCTATCTTTCCAAGCCCTGGGACTACTTTTTAATTTGGGTCTTATGGTAGTTTGAGTGTAATTGTCCCCCACAATTGATGGGTGATGTCATTCTCTATGCTGTCAAAATGTACACATAATCTCATAGGGAGTGGCACTATTAGGAGGTATGGCTTTGTTGGAGTGGGTATGGCCTTTTTGGAGGAAATGTGTCACTGTGGGGGCAGGCTTTGAGGTTTTCTATGCTCGGGATACTTCCCAGTGTCCCAGTCAACATCCTGTTGACTACAGGATGCAGGAGTCTCAGCTATTACTCCAGTACCATGTCTGCCTGCATACTGACATGCTCCCTGCCATGACGATAATGAACTGAACCTCTGAACTGTAAGAGAGCCACTCCAATTAAATGTTTTCTTTATAAGAGTTGCCATGGTCAATGATGTTTCTTCACAGCAATAAAAACCCTAACTGAGACAGAAGTTGGTACCAGGGACTGGGGTATTGCTGTGATAGGCCTGAACTTGTTTTTGTTTGGAGTAATGTGGTCTCTGGGAGTTTGGGTTAGGAAAGCAGTGAAATGGTTTAAGAACTGCTTAGTGAGCCATATGAGTAGGAGCATAGAAGACAATGGTGCTAAGAATGATTTGAACTGTGAACATCAGAGGAGAAAAATCTTAGTGTGTGGCCTAGAGACTGGCCTTGTGATATTTTGGTGAAGGAAGTGGCTGCCATTTGCCCTTGTCCTAGTCTGCCTGAGGCTAAAGTGAAGAGTTTTGGATTAATTCTGTTGGCAGAAGAAAACTCAAAACAGCCTGGTATAGACTCTGTTGTGTGGTTACTAGTGTTAACTCTGATGAAGATTTATAATGAAAAGGAGCAAGCTGAGCAAGACAAAATATTTGAGGTGAAAAAGAGCACCAGAATGGTGGAATGGAGCTAAATTCTGTATTCAAGGAGATAAACAGATTAAGAAATGGAATAAAGGGAGTGGTGACCTCAGGTCCAGTTCCCATCCAGCTAAGTTTCCAACTTATGGAAAGGAACTAAAGAAAAGCTTAGAGCCAGGTGTGGTGGTACACACCTTTTTTCTTTTTTCTTTTTGGTTTTTTTGAGACAGGGTTTCTCCATGTTGTTTTGGTGCCTGTCCTGGATCTAGCTCTGTAGACCAGACTGGCCTCGAACTCACAGAGATCTTCCTGGTACTGCCTCCTGAGTGCTGGGACAAAAGGCATGTGCCACCACCACCACACCTTTAATCCTCACACTCAGAGGGCCTAGACTGATGGAGCTCTGAATTTGAGGCCAGCTTGATCTATACAGCAAGTTCAAGGACCACCAAACCTAGGCAGTAAAGGTAATAATCAAAACCAGAAAGCTGGTGAAGATGTAATTGAATGAGGGAGCCATGTTCCAGCCCCGGCAGGCAGCAGAACTTGGCAGCTTCAGCCACACGGTTCTGGAGTTAGGGTAGAAGAAAGGGGCTGTAGAATTTGTCCCTAAGGAGAGCCCCTGAGGCAAGGCATGTGTTAGGGGAGTTCCTGAACGGAGGCCTAGTAAAGAGTGAAAGGATAAACGGTGCTGGTGGGTCTGAGGGCGAGGTGGGAAAGTTACGAGCCACAGCTATGACTACCAGAGTTAGAAAGAGCCTAATTAGAAAGAAACCAGGGCTGGAGAGACAGAAAGATGGCGGGAGCAGAACAGAAGGGAACAGAAAGAGGAGCGCAGAGAGCATGCGTGGGGGTCCTGTGTGGATTTCTAAGGCAGGGACGCAGTCGCCGCTATTGACGTAAGGCACCAGACAAGACCCCAAGCTGCGCATGTACAGAATCCTAACAGACAGGCCATTGTGTGAAGCTGTGAAGTTGAAGCCTAGATTGTCTCGGAGATCCCAAAATGTTAAAAATGCCAGAGTTGTGGGATACTGGCAGAGGAGAGCTGCTCATAGGGAGGGGAATCAATTCAAGAGAAAGGAGTGTGTTGCAATCCACAAACTTGAACAGAGCTGGAGATCTGAAGAGTGCTTTGACATTTAGACATAGAGATGCAGAGTTTGGAGTTTGCCCAGCTGGTTTTCAGTCTTGTTTCAAAACCAGTACTTTCTTGCTGTTCCCCCTTCCCTGCGTTTTGGGATGGTAATGTACATCCTGTGCCATTATATATTGGAGGTATGTGATCTGCTTTTTGACTTTGATTTTTACAGGTGATTATAATTAGGAGATTGCATGAATCTCAGAAGAGACTTTGAATTTTGGACTTTAAAACATTGTTGAGACAGTGATAGATTACGGGGACTTTTGAAGTTGGACTAAATGCATTTTGCATTATGATATTATTACAAGCTTATTGGGGCCAGGGAATGGAATGTGGTAGTTTGAATGTAATTGGCCCCCATAATCTCATAGAGAGTGGCACTATTAGGAGGTGTGGCTTTGTTGGAGTGGGTATGGCCTTGCTGGAGGAAGTGTGTCAATGTAGGGTTGGATTTTTGAGGTTTCCTTTGTGGCCAGCATCTCAGTCAACTTCCTGTTGCCTGCAAGATGTAGGACTCTCAGCTAATACTTCAGTACTACATCTGCCTGCATGTCATCATGCTCATAACAAACTGAACCTCTGAAACTGTAAATGAGTCTCTTCACAGCATAAAAACCCAAACTATGACGGTTCTTCTATTGTTGAGTAGTACTTTGTCTATTATGAATGAAGATTCTGGGAAAACATCTCTTAGTTGGTGGTTTGCCTGTTGATTCTCTCAATTATGTCCTCTGCAGAGTTCATTTCAGTGATGTTGAGCTTATCAAGTCTTTCACAGGTCATGTGCTACTCAGCTTTCTATCACTATGACAATACTTGAGATGGTCAATGTTTAGAGATAGTCCATTTGGCTGTTGTTTCAGTGGTTTCAGCCCACTTCTGTTTACCCTGCTGGTTTTAGATTTGGGAAGAAGCAACACATCATAATGGGGGTGGATGGCCGAGGCAAGCTGCTCATCTGATTCCTCATGATGAGCCAGGGGACAGGAAGAAAGAGAAAGGAACTGGAGTGCTGTGGATATTGCTCTGTATAAATAAAATGCTGATTGGCCAGTAGCCAGGCAGGAAGTATAGGCGGGACAAGAGAGAAGAGATTCTGGGAGGTGGAAGGCTGGGGTGGTGAGATACTGCCAGCCGCCACCATGACTAGCGAGATGTAAGGTACTGGTAAGCCATGAACCCTGTGGCAACTTATAGACTAACAGAAATGGGTTAATTTAAGATAGAAGAATTTAAGAATTTAGATAACAAGAAGCCTGCCACAGCCGTACAGTTTGTAAACAATATAAGTTTCTGTGTGTTTACTTGGTTGGGTCTGGCAGGTGAGAGAGATTTGTCCTGACTGTGGGACAGGCAGGAAAACTCTACCTACACTGGAATTCTCCTTTAAGAGGATACCCTTAATGACCCAAAGACCTCCTATTAGGATCTACCTTCATGTTTCCACAAACTCCTAATAGCACTATGTGGAATAAGAATTTAACACATGGACTTTAGGGGACATTGAAGATCTAAAGTCATGTCTTACACATGTCACATTCTCTAGGTCAGTGAAATGGTTTACAGGGTAGAGGTGCTTGACTTCAAACCCAACAGCCTTGGTTCAAGCTCTGGGACCCTTATGGTTGAGGGAGAGCACTCACTCTTGAAAGTTGTCCTTTGACATTCACATGCATTCCATGGCATGTGTGTGTCTCTGTGTACACCACACATACTTAAATAAATAATAAATAAATGAAAAAAGTCATTGGCAAATCCAAGATTATCTAGATTTCCTCCTAGGTATTTCAATTTTGTGTTGTATTATTTAAGTTTTGTGATAGGTATAATCTGTCTCTCTCTCTCTCTTTTTTTTTTTTTTTTAAAGAAATAGGGTTTTTCTGTCCTGTCTGTCCTGGAACTCACTCTGTAGACCCTGCTGGCCTCAAACTAAAAAATCTGCCTGTCTCTGCCTCCTGAGTGTTGGGATTAAAGGCATGTGCCACCATCACCCAGCATATCTTTTTTTTTTTTTTAATGCATGTGAATGTTTGATTGTTCTAGTTCAGTTGATAAGGCTATCCTTGACCTATTTTATTGACTTTTCTCCTTTGTTATTATCAGTTTCCTACACTTATTTGGGTCTGTTTCTGGGCTCTGAATTGTGTTCTGCATGCCTGTTTCTTGACTAATATTGCACTAACCCAATCAATGTAACTTTATAGTTGAGTCCTGAGGTTGGCCAATGTCAACTCTTCGGTGTTAGTCTGTCCCTTCAATACTGTTTTGCTTAGTCTAATTATTTTACCTATCCCACATAAACTGTAGAATTCACTTGTTAATATCTACAAAATAGCTTTCTGAAGAATTGGAAATGAATTGTATTAAATCTATAGTTACAGTAATTTAGGAAGAACCAATATCTTGATGAGACAGAGTTTTCATAAACATACAATATATCTCTGTTGAATTTGTTTCTTTTGTTTATCAGTGTTTTATAATTTTTCTCAACTAGATCTAGTGCATATGTTATTAGATTTACACCTATTTCATTTTGAGGGACATTAGTGTAATAGCATTTTTGTTTTTTTTTTAACTCCAAGTACCACTTGTTCCTTGGTGTTATATAAGAGACTGGCCTTCAAATATTAACTGTGTTTTCTGCAACCTCACTAGCTTCACACCTTACTGAGATTTTGTTATTGATTCCTTTAATCTACATAGGTCATGTGTGACTTTTCCTGGAAAGACATGGACAGATGTCTGTTTGCCCCAGAACACCAGCAACAAAGGACAAGAGTCTACTAAAGCCAAGCTTGATAATCAGTGGGTTTCTTTGGGCTACCTAAGGGAACATGAATGAATGTGTCATCACAAACACCACCCCCAACACAGGCAGTGACTCTCAGAAGCTGTGTCTCTAGAGTTCCCTGGACAGTAGCTCCAACAAAGAGACCTTATCTCCCCTTAATTGTTTGCTGCTTATGTAAGCTTTGAAGGGGATCCTTGTGGATCTCTAGACTTTCTGATCCTCCTGAATCTTAGACTCCTTCCTTCCAAGGAGGAAATGTTTCAATCAGGAAGAAATAGCAACACAATAATATCATCTGTGAACAAAGAGATTTGTTCCTTCATTTCCAGTCAGTATATCTTTCCTTTTTCTTATCCTACTGCATTAGCTGGGATTTCTAGTACAAGGTATAACAGAGCATTTAAGAAGTTATTTTATGTATATGAATGTTTTGCCTGTATGTATGTTTGTGCATCATGTGCATGCTTGGTGCCAGCTGAAGAGTCCCCAAAACAAAACAAAACAAACCACAGCTAGTGCTCTTAACCAAGTCATCTCTCTAGGCCCAATTATTTTCTTTTTGAGATTGTAATTTAATTAAACATTCCTCCCTTCCATTTCCTCCCTCCAAACCCTCCCATACACTCCTCCCCACTCTTAATTCATGGCCTCCTTTAAAAAATTTTGTTGAATGCATATATGTATGCTTTTATACATATTTATTTATTTTGGGGGGGTTTGAGACAGGATTTCTCTGTGTAGCTTTGCACCTTCTTCCTGGAACTCACTTGGTAGCCCAGGCTGGCCTCGAACTCACAAAGATCTGCCTGGCTCTGCCTCCCAAGTGCTGGGATTAAAGGTGTGCACCACTAACGCCTGGCTTACATATATATTCTTTTTTTTTTTTTTGAGCCATATATATTCTTAAATATAACCTGTTCAAAGACCATATGATGCTGTGTTTTCAGGGCTGACTGATACTGAACAACTAATTGATGTGCTCTTCCCTAGTGGAAGTCACCTCTCCCATTCCCAGTTTTCCTCTGTTGCCTATAGTTTTGTGTAGGGTTGAGGCCTTATGGGATATTCTCTGTCCAGCTTGGCCTCTTCACTGGGGTCATCCTTTCTCTCTTACATTGGGCTGTCATGTTGATGAGACTTTATGGGTGTAGCTTTTGATGTTGCTAAGAGACAGCAGAGTCCCTGATCCTCTGGCTCTTACAATCTTTCCTCTCCCTCTTCTACAATGCCCCCTAAGTCTTAGGCATGGAAGTGGTTTGTAGATATATCCACTGGGACTGTGTGACACAACTCTGCATTTTGATCAGTTGTGGTTTTCTGGGGGTGTCTCTGTCTATTGCAAAGTTTTCTTGATGAGGAGTGAAGACCACACTTATCTGTAGGTGTAAGGGCAAATGTTTATAGATTGTTGTTAGGGATAATGGTGGTTTAATAAATTAGTGATCATAGATTATCCTCCAAAATCATGACTTCACTAGCACTGGGTAGTTAGCTAGGCTTCCAGTATGGTCCAGGAATGGTCTCCCCCTTATTGACTGGGTCTTAGTCCAATTGGAGAGCTGTTGGTTACCTCCAAGGCATTTCTGCCACTACTGCACCCTTAGGGTTATCTCACCATGCTGGTTGTCAATGCGGTTCACAGATGTCATAGACTTTGGAAATTTACATGATGCCTTCTTGTCTCCTGAAGCTAGTCCTCAGGGGAGGAAGTGCTGAGATCAGTTCCAGCTTAGGGATCTCTGGACCCTGTTTCTAAAGTGAACGGTGTCTTTAGCAATAGGAACTTACCCTCCACCTCTGCATATTCTGGGAGTCTCTTGGACAGCACTGATCAACAACTCAAAGGAGGCTTCTCATGTCTGATATTGGGATTTTTGTTAGGTGGTCTTTGACTCTTGGAGAGAGCACCATCAGCCCAGGTGAGAAATGTTCATTAAAACTATATTTATATGTATACATGGAGTTATGTATAATATAGTTTTTTGTAACTACTCACAGTATGATTCTGTGTGGTTTTTCAGATGTTCTTGTGACTTGACCCACCTCCCCCCTTCATTTACATTTTCACCCTCCCTAAAGAATCCCTTCTTCCCCCATTTGCCCTTCAGATCACTTGTATTCTGCTAGTCCCTTTGCCCTCCTCCACCTTCTTCAGCTACCTTCCTCCCCCTCCATAAGGAGTCCTCCCTTTTTCTGTTTCCTTGCTCAGATCACTTGTTGCCTGCCATTTGCCTCTCTATTGCTCCCCAACCCCCCTCCCATCCTGACAATGTTCTGATTTCTGTAGTTACTACAGACTATGTATTCACATCTAAAGATTTGGAGCTAGGAGCCTCCAATAAAAGAGAAGATGTGATGTTTGTCTTTCTGGGTTACCTCTCTAGCCCCACTTCCAAAAAAAAAAAATAAATAATGGAAAGGCAGACTGTTAACTTGTTAGTCCCAAGAATTTAGCAATCAGTCTGAGATCTTTTCAGAATGATTCTTACACATTTTTCCAAGTTTAACTCAAATGTTCTCTATGTAATTACTAATCTTAGACCTGTGGAAGAGAGTTAGGTCTTCAGCTGCCTCAGGCCTGCATTCCATTAACAAACACATACCAATTGTATTTACTGGTATTCACTGCTTCATGCCAGCACACCATGACCTGGAGCCTAAATATCATTCTCCCAACTAACACCTTTCAAGTCGCTAGAGCTCCCCCATCTGCCTTGTCCCCAAAGAGTGACACAAAAGGAGGCTGTATTCAAACAGAGAAAACACCAGGAAAAGTCAGCATCGGAGAAAGAGGCTACTCCAGAGGTAAGGAAGGTTTTCTTAGCTAGAAGACAAACTACACACCCGTGAAGCCCTTCCTCTCAGATGTTAAGAGTGTAACCGATTCTTGTGCAATCAGTGATTTTCCCCATGGCACTGAGCTGCTCTTTCTTGGCTTCTCTTTGTGTTTTGATGGGCAGCTCCAGAGGCTTACAGGAATTGGCATGGCTTTGGAGCAGTTTTATATGAGGGCTGAGCAATAGCTTAAAGTATTAGTAGTTTGTTACTACTCTCTCTTGAACTTCAGTTGCTATAGAGGCCTAGTGGTAACACTCACAGAATATGACATGAATTCTTTACATTCATTTATGGACATTGAATGCCAAGTTTGTGAATGGTTTTCCTCTTTCTCTGTCTCTATCTCTTTCATAAAAAGACAATATTTAGTTAAAATTTCAAAAGTGACATTTAAAGAATTAGTTTTGTGTGAATAATTTATAACTTTAAATGCTATAGAAGAAAAATAACTTTTTATGTAAATTTCTATGTGTATCTGTACTTGAGTGTATATACAGTATACTATATGTATGCAGATACCTGAAGAGATCAGAAGAGGACATGGGATTTTCTGGAGCTGGTGTTACAGGGGTTGTTAAGCCCTTCCAATGCACATGTTAGAAACCAGACCCTAGTCCTCTGCTAGGGCAGCAGATGCTCTTAACCACTGAGCCTCCAGCTCTAGCCCCCAACTACATTTTCAATTACATTTAAAAATAATTCCTGGACCATAGGTACATGAAATGATTGTATTACAAATAAAAATTGTAGCAGAACTCTGAATACAAAAGCTAGAAAAGATAAGGCCATCAATGGGACTTACAGACATTTGCTAGCTCTAGGCCAGAGTGCAAAGCCTCAGAGAATAAGTGCAGAGAGTGGAGACCTTTGACGTCCTCTGCTGAAATGGCCAGGTGACCCTAACTGAATTCCTAAGATGGTACAGGAACTGGACACCAACAGTTTTTAGAAGTCAAGTGAATAGGACAATGGCTGAGGAGGAAGAGGTGGATCTCAAGAGAAATTATGTAAAAGCCTCAAACCAAGGAACCAATTAACCCCAAACACAAGTGCACTGCCTGCTCCCACTGAACCCTGCTGGACATGAACAAGGAAGCATGAGGGCTGCCTTTCAAGAGCTATTCAGAATGCCAGCAGGATGTTCTGCCCTTTGCCTAGAACATGCAAGCTTTCCTGAAAGGGAGCAGCAGGATGCTGCAGGGTTTCCTTCACACTTCTTCATTCCCTACACTCCTAGCCAGAGATGCTGGGGCCAGCTTGTTCTGAAATGTTTGTTCTTCTGGAGATTGTCCTGACTGCTGACACCCAGTAGACATTTCATACTAAAAAGAAAAGACAGGAGAAGAAAGATCAGCTGGAACAAGGGAAACATCGTTAACTCAGGATCAACTGGGTTAGGAAGAGTGCTGGCCCAGACAGACTTCTGAGAACACAGATGCTGACAAGCTAAGTCCTTTTAACACGATGTTCAAAACATAAAGCCCATGTCTTTTTTAACACCCCCCCTTTCTTCCTTTTCTTCAGATTTTCTATATGAACTCAGACTGCCTTGGAACTTGCTTTGGAGTCCAGGCTGGCCCCAAACCTATATAATCCTCCCACCTCTGCTTTCCTAGCAAGATTTCAGGCATGCACCAATACATCTGGCTATATCTGGCAACCTTTCACAGTCATACATTTCAACCTGAGCAATTCCCAGGACTTCCTGTCCACTGGGCAAGTGAAAGAATTATAAAACACATTTGAAAATGAGCATTATCCATCAATAAGCATATTTGTAGCTTTTGAGCACTTAGGGGAAGCCATTGGCTGGGAAAGATAAGAGTATTGCTCTGTAAAGGAGTTTGTGTGTGTGTGTGTGTGTGTGTGTGTGTGTGTGTGTGTGTGTATGTGTCTCGCACTAAGGCTGACCACTAGGCTGCATGGACCATCTGACTCCTAGCCCTCCAAGAGTGCAAAACCTTACCATCTGCTGTCATTTTGTTGTTAGTTTGCATCTCCAAAGGGGGGAAAGTCTCTAAGAGAAATGACTGGATTTTAAAACCTGAAGCTTCAGTGACGCATCTTAGCAGCAGCTCCCTCACAGGCTCTCCTGATAAGGGAAATGCCTGGTGAAGCAATCCCCATGCAGCCTCCCAGTTAGGGGTGGGAGTATGGGAGTGGATGACCCTTGACTGGTTATAGTAGGTATATGGCTTCCCAGGAGGCCCTTGGGGCAGAAAAGGGGCATCTATGACGAACCTTGAGAACATATAGAGAAGGTACTGCCTATTCCCCCTTTCTCTTCCTTAGGCAGGCAGTGTTTCAGGGAGCCCTGGGTTTACTGAGCGAGTCTTGCTGGACGGCATTGGGAGAGAAACTGAAAACAGGTCTTTGGGATGAGAGTTGTTTTGAGAAGTCTTCTCAAATTTGAGTCTGGTAAAGTTCCCAGGGAGGCTTCTAAATAGACAGATTCCCAGGCTCTAGGCCCAACCAGAGAACTTATGGCTCTAGAGATGAGCCTTCTAAAAGAATCATTCTTGGCCCTTCCACCCTTACGAAAGGCTTCCCGTGACTCTACACTGTAATGCTGATGGATTACCAGGTCTCCCACCTCAATCCTTCCTTCTGCACTTAAACTCACATTTCTTCCTGGAGGGCCTCCTGCAGGGTAATTAGGAGAGGCCAGGAGTGCCATTCCACAGCCTGCACTTCGCTTCGAAAACACTTGTCCTTGCTCCAAAGCACAGTGCAGGCTGTTATAGAGACAAATTCGGCACAAGGACAGCATCAGGAAAAAAGTGGTCGTTTAAGGGAGGAGAAGGCAGTCAAGAGGAGGAGGTCTCAGGCACAGAGTGAGGCTTCAGGGAAAGCCACCTGAAGCACAGTAGTGGGGATAGATAGAATAGACCACCAATCGAGGGTAAAAGGAAGATCGTGGAGTTTAAATCCACCTATAAAAGCGAAAGCAGACAAACAGGGATTAAGGAACAGGCTATAAGGCTGAGGGGCTCCTGGGGATAAGGTAACCCTGGTCCCCTTCCAGGCCTGCAAAGCAGTGACTTCCAAGAACTTAGTGAGTTAGCTTTGTGAAACAGGGTTG
Organism: Onychomys torridus; assembly: GCF_903995425.1. Taxonomy (NCBI): domain Eukaryota; kingdom Metazoa; phylum Chordata; class Mammalia; order Rodentia; family Cricetidae; genus Onychomys; species Onychomys torridus. The sequence continues at coordinate 109,224,173 of NC_050443.1, read as the reverse complement.
AAAAAAGATTGGATTCAAATTCACAATACTCCTGTCTCAGACTCCTAAGTGCTAGAATTATGGTCAGGTGCCTCCACACCAAGCTGGGAAATTCACTTTTTAAGGATGGGAAGAACATATTTGTAGATTAAAGGCAGGAGCCAGTAGGATTACAAATAAAACCATGAGTGAATACAGTCCAGCCTCCAAGGGCATGGGATTTTTGTTTTGGTATTCTACCCAGACAGTCTGACTGGCCCTTTCAGAGAAATCCAACATAGAGGTAGTCATTCAATAAAAGAGTTGGACAACTTTCCCTAAAGGGCCAAAACATGAATATGTTAGGCTTCATGGCAAAAGGATACACAATGTTGAAGATATTGTATATATTTACATACTGTTTAAAACAGAAACCCATTTTTATTTGCGCATATGTAATGCATTTTAATATCCATTTACAACACAGAAACCCATTAACTTATAGGTTGTGACAAAAACAGGCAGTGTGAACAGGATGTGCACTGGGCTGGGCCAAGTCACATCTCACCCAGTCAATTTAAACCAGGCACCTGGAGTCTTGGACTAGAGACTTTTCGGGAATTGTCTTTTCCTCTGTCCCTCCCCTTGGCTCTTGTACGTAGCTTTGCCTGGTCTCAGACTCGTGGCAATCCTCCTGCTTCAGCCTTTGTAGTGCTGGTATTGCATACCTGCACCCCAGCTCCCAGCCTTGACCTGTTGATTTCTAAGTCATGCCATGATTGCAGCTTTGTGGATTATTCTCATTTATTTCTATTTGTTTTGCTCTGCATAGTTCCCAGTTATGTTTTTAGGGGTAATGAAGTTCATGGCTGTTGGATCTTCTTGGCAAATTCTTCTTTTTTATGAGATACTATTTAAAATTAGCTTTGTCTTGAATTCAATTTTGTTAGATACTAACAGTTATTCTAATTTTTTTTTTTAAAATAGCATTTGCAGTCATTTCCCATATATTCCAACTTTCTTTTCTTGTTTTAGGTATTTCTAGCTTCATGTAGCTAGGATTTAAATTTTTCTTTGACTTCATTTGAATACTGTTAAAAAGATTTATTACTATGTGTGTGAGTTTTGCTTGAGGATATGTAAGTGCCCAATGCCTGTGGAAGGTGCATGTGAGGGTACTGGATCCCTGGAGTTCATGTTACAAATGACTGTGAGTTGACACTTGGATGTTGGGAACCCAGCCTGGATCCTCTGCAAGAGCAACAAATGCTCGTAACCGCTAACCCATCTGTCTGGCCTCCCCATCTGAACACCCCTTTTATTTTCTAAAGACAGGGTTTCTCTGTGTAGCTCTGGTTGTTCTGGAACTCACTCTGTAGATCAGACTGGCCTAGAACTCACAAGAGATCGGCCTGCCTCTACCTCCCAAGTGCTGGGATTAAAGGTGTGTGCCACTACAACAGACTATCTGAACACTTTTTAATAAGCAGGTCCAACCCACTTGCATCTATAAAAAGTATTCTGTGTGCTATTATTCCCATCACTCATGTTATATTTTCCCATTTACCATATTTTCCTCCTCCCTTTTCTCCCTGCAGGCTCTTGCATACACCAAATATTCTACCACTGAGCTACATCCTGAGCCCTACCGAGTTAGGGTTTCTCTGTTTCTCTGCATACCTCTGGCTGTCCTGGAACTCACTCTGTAGACCAGGCTGTCCTGGAACTCACAGAGATCCACCTGCCTCTGCCTCCTTGAGGGCTGGGATTAAAGGCACGCACTACCACTTCCTGGCTAATTTTGTTTTTAAGGAAGTTGTAATAGGACTGTTATTGTGAGCTATCCATACAGATAACTGTAATTCAAACACCCTGTAATTAGCACTTGGATTTCTATCATGCCCTCTGAGCATAGCCTAGGATAGCTCTTGGTGACTGCCTCCTTAAAACGGTCTTTCAGTTCAAGAGTCAAACATGGCGTACAATCTATTTGTGCCAAACCCAGGAGGTAACACTTTGGCGTTCTTTCGTGTCCTTTCCAACCTTTGCTGTTCTAACTGCTGTCTTCCTGTCGTCCTGTTTACCCACACCTTTACTGGAGTGAACCCATGTCTCATATGCTAAGCAAATGCTTCTGCCCAGCCACACGCCCCAAACCCACACTCCCAACCATACTTGCTTACCTAACTTTGCAGGCTTTGTTCTTAGTCTGAAAGGATTTGAACCTCTTCTCTGCAGGATGATTAGATAAGAAGGACCAATCAGCAGTGGCATTTGATTGGGAAGCCCCTGAAGATGATTCCAAGGGATGAAAGCAGGAGAGCCTTCAGCAGCCAGGTTCCCCTGAAATCCTGCTATGGTCATGACCCAATGCACACCCCATTTAAACTCTCTATGCTACAGTCTCCTTATCAGTATAAGATACAAGAGCAGCCACCTCAGGGATTGCTGTTAGCAGGTGTCAAGACTGTAGAATGGAGCCTGGCATGGTGATACGTGCCTTTAATCTCAACACTCAGGAGACAGAGGCAGGCAGAATCTCTGAGTTCCTGAGGCCAGCCTGGTCTACAAAGTGAGTTTCAGGACAGTCAGGGGCACACAGTGTGACCCTCTCTCTTAGCTGTAGAATGACAGCTGGGATGTAGTAAAGGTGTTAAGTGCTTGCTATCATTTCGAAGCACTTGCCCTTCATAGGACCGAAAATGGCACTTTTCTGCTCAATGTTTTTGTGAATATACATTAATGAAAACACAAAAGGGGCACTGAGATGGGCACACCTTTAAATAAGGGACCATTGTCTTTGTAATGGTAGCCCAGAAACCATACCTTCGATGTAGCAACCACAAAAACATTTCTGAGTGAAAAATTTTTTTACCAGTGTCTAGATTTCGAAACTGATGTTGGAATAAGGAACACACAAGCTGAAATCCCCTATGGTTCTGTACTGGGGTGGATCCCTGAGTAAAAAGTGCAGTAATATAAATTTAGAAACGTCCTCCTTTAACACACTGGCATACATATCCACTGGACAATATCTGGGTTGGGAGGATGTACTCAAAAGCAGTGGCCTCTCTACTGGGGAGCTACCATGGGGAAAAAAAGTCCTCTGGGGGACAATTTTTTAGCACCATGAATTTAAACTTAGTTTATATTACAAGACCTCGTTTCTGAAAACAAACAAAACTGGCTTACTTGAGAAGAGAGCTATTGGCATGGTGGACACAGGTGTTGTGTCTGCCTTTCAGGAAGACTACATTCAATCATCATGTGTATATGTGACAATCGTACTTTATTCTAGCGGCAAGATTCTTCAGTTAATTTAGTGCTTTATCTTTTCATTCCCCATAGGACACTGATTTTGTAACAGTGAGCATAATCTGATACATACTGTTAAAATGGAACTTTCACTTTATGACAGGTCAGCACAAATACTTTGCAGGGTATTTCTTTAAAAACCAGTATAACAGTGATGCCAAAAGATTTCACACAGCCATCTTCAAATCTGACATCATTGCTATAGGTCAAGAGCCTTTGGCACGTGACTGATCAATCATAACACTACTGACATGTTCATTCTTTATCAGTTAAACTGGAAATAAATCAACAACAAAATAAAACAAGGACAAAATCCAAGACCTGTTGAGCAATGACTGTGTTTGGTAATGGGAAGAACATGATATTTGAGTCAGTCTATCTGAATTCTTGTCTTTGTCCGTGGATGGAGGATCTGAGAAAGCAACCTTGGTTAAGAGTTCTTCACTTTTAAATTGACAGAGCTACCTTTATGGTTGTCTAGAGTCTTTCTGGGCTTAAACTTCCACAATCATCAAGTTCTTGGCATTGGTTCCTTTACTGATTCTCATGTGATAAAGCGAAATCTCTAAGCAGGCAAACTCGGCAACCAGTTCCACCTGTAAACCTCAGGTCAGTTCCTTATCTCCTGTGCCCCAGGTCATCTCAGTTCCCAAATGAACAAACAGCTTTAGGTTCCCTACAGGAACACAATACAAACTCAAAGTACATAGTTTCATGACAGATTACAAAGTCACAGAAATCAAAAGAAAAACCGCAATGGAAGAAATATGAGTAGACCCCAAAACATCTTCTTTGGTGAAACAATACAGGAACTCACTAACAGAAGAAGGCAAGTTCGTATGTTAATTGTACTAATTACTAATGCATATTAACTATTCTTTGTGAACATGTGCAAGATATATATACAAAATCAGTCTTCTTTGGACACATTTAAAGTCCAGATATGTAACTGAGTGTTTCTGGTGCTGTGAGTTAAGAGGACACGGTTTATCACACACCGTGTGTTTCTCATTCTGGAGAAGGTAGAACTCTGTTTACTCATACTGACTCACTATCTGTAAGTCTACCACTTTCACACAACCACAGAAGTTAAAGGAGTGTGATCCCCATCAGGGCACTGTACCCATCCCTTGCTTTTCTTATCAGACCTATCTGTCTTTCTGTTCTGAAAGGACTGGATAAGGGGCTTTCATCTTTTCCCATTTGAAAGTCAAGTAGACTTTATCTCTTTGGATTCAAGGTCTAAATTTGTCCTGTTTCTTCTTACTGTTTTAATGGAATTCCTATCTCAACTGTATTTACACAACCTTGCATATTTAACTATGATTTGCATTGTGGAAATTAATTTAGCTCAATAAACATGACTGTGCAAAGCAAAAATCACTCAGAAAATGTCAGGTTTTCTTAATAAACATTATCCTTCTGCAAAAGCACTAAAATACTTTCTATTTAGCAGTAATGGTTATTTTCAGCAACTGCATGAGCTTTGGGGCATTTTCCACGTCTAATTTGTGGTGATTCCTCAGGAAACATGAAACTCACTTGTCTAGTGCCCACTTCTCTCTCCAAAGACTCAGGATCTGCAGCTAGAGGGTCTCCGGACTAAAAATCCCTGCTACTGATCAATGGCTTCACCAGCTGGATAACTGATTAGGCTCTGCCTGTTTGTCATTTGCATTGTAAAATATAGATCTCTGTCTTCATAAATATAAAATTATTATATACTTAATATACTATGTAAATGACGACATATACTTACACTGAATGTGCCTTTTCAGATTATCTAGTCTCCTGCTCTCTATTCCTTATGAGATTGTGATGTTATTTCCTTATGGGGGTAAAATATATCTCTTGAGAATCACTAAAACCAAAATAGAATTTCTCAATTAATTACTATTTAGGATAAAGTCCGATAACCAAGTTTGAGGGGAAAAATAATTAAAACACAGAAATAAATCATACTACTGAAAAATAGTGCATGATCTAATGAATACTATACCTGAATGTTTTCAGATGATTAAGCCAAATTATTTAAACTTTTTTGTTTGTTTGTTTGTGTTTTTTTTTTTTTTTTTTTTTTTTTGAGACAGGGTTTCTCTGTGTAGTTTTGGTGCCTGTCCTGGATCTTGCTCTGTAGACTAGGCTGGCCTGGATCTCACAGAGATCTGCCTGGCTCTGCCTCCTGAGTGCTGGGATTAAAGGCGTGTGCCACCACCGCCCAGCTTTATTTAAACTTCGTAGTTGAAAACTAACACAGGGCCATGTTTTCAGCTGTGCTGCTGAAGCCATCATGTACTGCAGCCTTCATTCAGGTCAGTGACAGCAGCCAAACATGCTGCGTTTGTTGGTTAAAATAACATTTTGGGCTTTTGTTGTTGTCAATTATATGGCCTATAAGTTACATCTTTATTTTCTACTATTTCTTTGATATTAGAACTAGGAGTTCTTGATTTCCCAAATAAATGATCGGTTTCTATCTTGTTTAGCAACTTACCACTGAATCCTATAAAGTATTGAATAAAATTGCCCACTGTAACAAATGTTCCTCTGGCTCATACCACAGTACAAAGATTTAGTAGGAATATAAAGTGACTATTTCTGTCAGCAATTCCAATACTTCAAATGTTTTCATCTCCCCGGATGTCGGTACAGTGAAACTTGGGTATACTCAGAAACTAGGATGAGAAATATAAATGTGTACAGAAGCTTAAAATAGTTTTAGAGTAGACTGGAAAGAGAAAGGAACAAAAGCCAGGTCTGAGAACAGGACAGGGGCCATCAAATAGAACCCTGAAATGCTCTGCAGGCTCCACTTAGTAAGGCACAACAGTTGGAAATGGTATGCCGTTGACACCAGAGAGGGCCGGATCCCACAGGCATCAGTATTCTGCATCAATGTGCTTTGCAATGGTGTTCAGCTGGATGTTGGATGTTCCTTCGTATATTGTACCTTAAACAAAAGGGAGAGAAAAGGACAATTAGGAGTTCACCTGCAGCTAAAAAGAGCCATGCAAGAGATGAGTGCTAAAGACATCAGCCCACATTTGCTCTAAGTACAAGATTCAGTGTCCACAGTAATTCTGACTAAGGTAACACTTTTCCATTTGGTCTGTAGAGGACTAGAATCATCTTTGAACAGTTGAGGATTTAGCTCTCAGAGCATCAGTGGCTAAGTCCAGCAGCCACTTCTAAGGACCCGGCAGCTTTTTGAGCAGCTATTTACTCTCCCCACTGCTGGGGAGCACTGGAGCACTGAGGCATGATGGGGCAGCTGCCTTCTGAAATTAGAACCATACTTCAACGAACAGTATTAGACTACGGGAGCAGCAAATACTAACAATTTTAGTAACGGAGAAATGAAGACAGTGGACTTTGTGGCAGATTTCTTAGAAGGTCTACTGGGGCATTTTAAGAGTCAATTTGGGGCGTGGCCGTGGATGAGAGTTCTAGCACAGTTAGGGTGTTTGGCCATCCGATCACCAGCAAGAGAGACAAGGGATTGTATGAGCAAGAATTGTTGAGACAATAATTGGAAAAAGCACAGGGACAAATAGCCAGACTAGTGGAAACACATGAACTAGGAACCAATAGCTGAGGAGCCCCCAACTGGATCAGGCCCTCTGGATAAGCAAGACAGTTGATTAGATTGAAGTGTTTGGGAGGCCCCCAGGCAGTGGGACCGGGACCTGTCCTTAGAGCATGAGCTGGCTGTTTGGAACCTGGGGCCTATGCTGGGACACTATGCTCAGCCTGGGCGAAGGGAGGAGGGCACTGGACCTGCCTCGATGGAATCTACCAGGCTGAGCTGAATCCCCAGGGGAGTCCTTGCCCTGAAGGAGATGGGAATGGGGGGTGGATGGGGTGGACGGGGATGGATGGGGGGGGCACTGGAGGAGGGAGGACAGGGGAATTGTGGCTGATATGTAAAATTAAATTAAATTATAAAATAAATTTTTAAAAAAGTAAAATTTGATGTTTTTAGAAATATAAATTCATTTTTCTGATAGGACGAAGAAAGAAGAAATCCAGCTATGAAGAAACTCAACAAACACACTTTAGAGATTAAAACTGCTTTTACCTAAGTACTAGTAATACAGAATCGACAAATACTCTAGCCCAAACACCTGCAGTGGCAGACAAAACAAATCAAAACAAACCATCCAAAGTCTACTGACCGATCTTGGCGTCTCGGAAGAATTTCTCCACAGGGTAATCTTTGGTGTAGCCGACTCCTCCCATCCACTCAATGCACTTGCTTGTTGTTATTCCAGCAACCTACCAGAGGCAAGAAGTAAGTTAGAGAGAGGAAGTCTGCAAACGTGCGCATGCTGAGCCTGTGAGTGACAGTTTCAGGAGCACGGATGACTGTGAGCAGGTGGAAAGGGTTCCAGGTATTTTTAAGTCTCCACACCATTTCTCTAAAAATACCCTATTAATTCACAGGATGTTTGTTTTTTAAAAGAAATCAGACTTGTTCATATGCACAGGCTTGCCAACAGGGCATCATTTATTAGCAATATCTATTGAGGGTGGGAGAAGACAGACACTGCCCCTTTGGTCCTTGTGTTCATTTAGAGACATACATTAAACCAATTGGCATAGAAATGTATAAGCTGCAGAGAGCAGAAGAGCTGGTCAGAAAAACTGTTGTGATTTAGATGGTGAGCTGAGGAAAGAGCATGGCTGGGCCCCACAACACCAGTTAGGGGGTATTGCAAGTTGAGGAGCCCCATGTACAGGGCTCCAGGGAGAGCAGGGGCCTATTGGTCCCAGGGACCAGAGAGACTGGGGTCAGGGTGAGGGGGAGGAGAGACTAGAAGGGCAGGCAGGCCTTGGAGGAGGGCAAGCAGTCTGGCTTCTGTAATGGCTCCTCAAGGACGTCAGAGAGAGTCTAACCCCTAGAAACCCAACGCACTATCTTACGTGAAAACAGAGGGGCTTTACAGCTGGGACTAAGTAAAGGTCTGGAGATCAAAAATCAACCTGGATTATTGAGATATGGAGCATGTGATCCCAACAGTGCTTCTAAAGGAGGAAGGATGCTGGAGAGCTAGTCACTGAAGGCAATCTGACCACACACAACCAGAGGGAGTCCAAGAGAAAGAGAGAGCTCCGGATATGCTACATTACTGGTCATGAAGATAGAATCAGGGATTCGAGTAGCCCTGGGGAGCTGGAACATTTCCCCCTGGAGCCTCCAGAAAGCCTTTGTGCTAACAGGTTCATTTGATATTTGTTTGTTTTTGGTTTTTTCGAGATAGGGTTTCTCTGTAGCTCTGGAGCCTGTCCTGGACTAGCTCTGTAGACCAAGCTGGCCTCGAACTCACAGAGATCTGCCTGCCTCTGCCTCCCAAGTGCTGGGATTACAGGTGAGCGCCACCACCGCCCGGCTCATTTGATGTCTGTAAGGTCCATCTTACACTTCTGACTTCCCAAAATGGCAGCTGATAAAACTGCCTATTTCAGGACACTAAATTTTTGGGGATTTGCTTGCTATAGCATTGTGAGAAATTAATATGAATATTGTTCTGTTTACTGTGAGAAGTCACTGAAAAGTTCCAAGTGACATCCTGGACATCAAAACAACAGCAAGATTGGGCTTGAGACAGCAATAGGGACCACGAGACCAGCTGGGTGACCCAGGAGTTAGGTTAAGGAATGATGCATCCTGGATAGATAGGTGGAAGAGAGAGAGAGAGAGAGAGAGAGAGAGAGAGAGAGAGAGAGAGAGAGAGAGAGAGAGAGACTGTTAGGCTCTCTCTGGACATCCTTGAGACACCATTAAAGAGACTGTTAGCTTGCCTTTCCAGTTTCTTTCCCCTCTCACCTTGACCCCAGTTCACGGTAGTCTCTCATTTTAGGAGCTGTAAGGGTTGAATGAGCATTTGTCAGCTTATGTCAGCATATCCAACCTGGAGCCCATGAGCTGTATGTACTGCAGGAAAACTATGAAGGCAGTCCAATACATCTAGAGATGAGAACGTCCAAAGGTTGGACATTCTAAATCTTGACTCAGTCTCAAGACTGGGAGAGACCTGCCCCATGATGTAGGTCAACTCTCTTGCCATAGTTCCATGTGTACACAGAGAATGGGTATGTCTGAGTAGAAGGTATTACAAATGTAGATCATCTTTAAATCTCATATGATCCTGTCATGAACACATCTTCCATCGCACCCACTTTACCCCAGCTGAAACCATGGACCTGAGGCCAACACTCAGAGTAGGCCTCTATATACTTGGGGTGGTGTGTTTCAACCTGAACTGACCAATCATGAAAACACTGAGACACCACAGAAGTAATACATCTTTCCACAGCAGCTTTACCATTTCCCATTTCTACAGCAGGAAGTGGAAAGAGAACATTTTTTTCCCTTGGAGGATAACCTAAGAAGCTCAATCAATATTCCCAAGTGAAATACTAATAACTTCATGTATTTAAAAAAAAAAAAAGGAGACTGAATAACTCCTTCTAGCTTACCTCTGATGTATAATACTTGGCCATAGATGCTTCTTTAGTAAATGGCTTTCCGGCTTCTAGGAGCCTAGCAGCGTTGTATGTTAGTAACCGTGCGGCTTCCAGCTGGGTGGCCACCTGAGCCACCTGGTGTTGGAGCCCCTGGAACATTCAGACCCATGTCAGAAAATGACAATTTGCAAAACGCAGCTTACCTCTAACTGCAAGTAAGATACACAATACTCACAGACTCAAAATACAACCCAAAGAAATCCAAATTCCTTTCAAATACCCCAAATCTGCCATCTACAGTTAAATAATACACTGCAGGTATTCTTGAATCTTTTTTGAAAAATTTCAAAACTCATGTAATCCTTCACGATTTGTTATAATTTTAAATAATGTCATCATAAAGTTAGGTTTTAAAACCTTGACTCCCACATTTGATAATTACTTTTAAAAAATTAAAGTATGTCTATGATATAAATTGAGTGTACACTAAGTCTCAATAGAACAAAATTCTCAAATTCTCTTTGCCTGATTGAATTAGGAAGATTTTGATTTTTGAACATGGTTTCAACACATTAAGTTGTTAGCTGTAAAGTAATGAAGAATATTGGAAGCACCAGTTTTCTTCCTTCAACTAATTTTATTGATGTGAGTCTATTCCCATGTTCAAGAAGTTCAAGTAGTGGCAGGTGGTGGTGGTAGCCTACACCTTTAATCCCAGCACTCAGGAGGCAGAAGCAGATGGATCTTTGAGAGTTCAAGGCCAGCCTGATCTAGAGTTCTAGGACAGCCAGGACTACAGAGAAACCCTGTCTCAGAAAAAATATATAATAATAATAATAATAATAATAATAATAATAATAAATAAAATAAAATAAAGAGGATAGCAGTTACTCTACTTTAAAAATCTTTAATTTTAATGTTTGTGTGCGCGTGCATTTGCCCATGTGTGCTTGTGTGGAGTCAGAGGGTGCTATTGTCTTCCTTTAATGCTTTTTTCTATTTTTTGAGACAGGAACCTCACTGAACATGGTGTGCATCCTTCCGGCTGCTGGCTAGTGAGCCTCTGGGATGTGACGCCCTACCTCAGCACTTCCATGTCAGCCTCACTCAGCTTTTATCTGAGCTCAGGTTTCCAAGCTTACCCGGCAAGTCTTTTTTTTTTTTTTGTAAACCAATTAAGCCATATTCCCCAGTCCCCCTATATTCTATTCTTAAAGAATAATTTTTAAAGGCATTATTTAGAAGTTACTATCACCCTGAAATTTTATTCAGTGATGAAGTGCCACTAAGCACCTGGCAATGACCAGAATAACTGAGTGAGAAAATGAACATCAACTGTGGTAGTGATATAAACAGTCCGATAAGCTTGGTTGGGCCATGGAGGGACATACTTGTAACCCCAGTACTTGGGAATGAGAAACAAGAGAGGCTGCTGCAAGATCACGTTCAGCCTGGGCTATACCCAGAGACACTGTCTTAAAACAAAACAAAAACAGAAACAAACCCCAAAGACCCCATTTTCAGAAATGTAGCTTCAGTGTTTACAACAGACTGGAATGATTTTCATATGCAACCCATCTAGCCGTTCAAGCATTTACTGAATGCTGGTTCTGTGTTGAGCAACGGGAAGCACAACATTGAACATCACAGCCAGAATTCCTTGTCTTCATGGTTTGAGTCTAACAAGAATAGTCAACTACATAACTTCAGTAATATGTGATGAAGATTAAGACATTCTCAACTAAAGCAATTACTTAACATTCCCATGAATGAAAAGCCTTCCTAAATGAAAGGAGTGAAAACAGGCAAGGGGTGGCTTATAAATATCTAATAGATTCTTTTCTGTGATATTTGATATTTACACTATTTTGATATGCACAAAGCCTATCATAGACACCTGCAAACCTATGCAAAGAGTATCTCCCTGCTATGACATATCTCTTCACTTATGCCATCTCTTTCTGTGTTATGGGCATTGAACTCAAGGCCTTTTGCTACAAGCTGGGCAGGCACTCTACCAGCAAGCTACACCCCCAGACCACTGTCAGACCACTATGACTTTTTTTTTTTGAGGAAAATTAATTTAGTAATCAAATTTTCTGCTTGCCTTCCTTCCTTCCCTCCCTCCCTCCCTCCCTCCTTCCTCCTTCCTTCCTTCCTTCCTTCCTTCCTTCCTTCCTTCCTTTGAGATAATATTTTGGTATATATCCTGACTGCTGGCTGGCTTCCGACTTGCTGTGTACCCAAGGCTGGTCCTGAACTCATGACAATCTTCCTGCCTTAACCATGTCATGCTAGTGCTATAGGTGTGTGCCACTGTGCTTGGAAAATTTACTAATTCTTTTCCTTTATGACTAATCTTTTTTATGTCTCACTTAAAAAAATCCCTTCTTACCTTAATGTCATAAACATAGTCTCCTACTTCCTTCTAAAAGTTTAAACTTGTTTTTTTACATGATTTCTTTGATGTATCTGAACTCTCTTTACTGTAAGAAGCAAAGATAATTTCATTTTTTTCCACCTGGAGAGAGTAGTCTTACTTTGTGGCCTACAAGGCTGCTTCTACCTTGTATCAGTCTGCACACATGCATGTCTGTTGTTGGCCTTTCTGTCCTTGCCTATTAGTCAATCTTCCTGTTTTATGTGGATGTGATGTCACTGTTCTATAGGTTTTAATGGCTTTTTATGTCAAATTTAGAGATTATAATCATTTTTGCAAAATACATTTGGGTCAATAAACTAGTCACCAAGGTACTGTTTATTCAATGACCACATGAGGTACCATGCAAGGCAGAAAAGTAACAAAGGAATGCCTCCTGCCTTGAAAAACATCCCCCCTACACACAAAAACCCCTTATGATAGCTAGATATGGGTCCCCTGAGTGTACTGTAAACACAGGCATTGCATGGAAGACATGCTCAAATCTATGCTGAATAATCAAGTGAGAGACAGAAGAATGAGGTGACAGGCCTACCCTTAAAGCTCTGGAGGCTAGAGATGCCAAGGATGCCAGCAACACACCCAGGTGAAAAACCAGTCTTTGGTGAGAGGTATTACCCTACTGACTCTCATTAAAGTTTCATATAGTTAATGATCAAATCCCACCCCACCCCCCTTTTGAGGTAGGGTCTTTCTACACGGTCCTGGCTGTCCTGGAACTCACTATGTAGACCAGGCCAGCTTCAAACTCACAGAGATCTACCTGCCTCTGTCTCCCAAGTGCTGGGATTAAAGGCGTGCGCCACCACAGTCCCAGTGATCAAATTTTGAATATCAAATTTCTCCCTTAAAAAAATCATACACCCCAACAATTTCTAAAATGCTACCATGGTTATACTCAGTAGTTTACCAGACCCATATATCTCTATATACACTGATTCCTAGCTAATAGGGAAATTCCAAAGCCCCCTTTAACCTGTCCCACTGTTGGCCCTTCCTGCTGCCATCAGCAATCCATCATCTTCATCTATCCTGAGACAGTGTGCTGCTATACTGAAATGGAAACTAGACTAGAAGCCACCACAGAACATCATAGCAGCTACACAACTTTGGGAACTCATCTTCTGTGTGTCCCAGTTTCTCTTGTGTAGGATGGGGATAATGGTGGGAGCCAGTACAGGGTAAGCAGTCCTACTCTGAAAATCTGAAATTCAAAATGCTCCAAAATCTAAAACTTTTTGAGTATCAAGATGGTGCTACAAGTAGAAAGTTCAACCCATGATATTTTGTTTCATATATAAAATTATTAAAAGCATTGTGTAAAATTACCTCAAAGCTACATATGGGGCATATAGGAAATATAAATGAATTCTGTTTAGATTTATCTCACATCCCCAGGATATCTTACCATGTCAACCAAAATGTCCCAAACTCTGAAAACATCTGAAGCCTGAAACATTTCTAGTGCCAGGCATTTCAGATAAAGTCATATGAACCTACACGGGGCAGAGCCAGGGTGTGAACTCAGGAGATGGCAAACTTCTGAGGTCGTGAGGAGACAGCTCTCCAGGGCCCACCACAGCATCCTGAACACACAACAGCTGCCTCAAGGACTATGGTTCTGCCCTCGGAAAAGATTAAGGTGGCCACATGCCCATTAATCCTCCCCCATTAAACATCCTTGCCAGATTCTCTCCACAGCTTTCAGCACAGGAAGAGGGAAAGCCCAAGGCAACAGAGTTTCATTATATACACCTGAAAATCAAATACTCGTTTGCCAAACTGTATCCTTTCTTTAATGTATGGAATGGTGTAGTCAAAACATCCTTGGGCCAGTCCTAGCATCTGTTAAAAAGAGAGAGAGAAAAAAAAAACCCATAAGATCAGAATGTATTTTGTTACAAGTTTATGCCTTTAGTTACCCAAGTTGCAATTCCTCTCAGGGGCAGCATTTGCGAAGGGAGAAGAGGAAGGAAGAGTCCGGTGTGGTGTGTTCGGTGTTCACTGCATACCTTTACCCCTTGTATCTGACCATCTGGACGCAACGTGGGCTGATTCATATACGGAGGAGTGAGGGTATCTAATTCTAGCACAACAGAACTATGCTGATAGAACCAGGAAACTGCTCCCCAAGTCCTCTCCACTAGGCTCTGATTCTCCAGGCCTAAAGTGAGCCCTAGGAGCTTAGACCAGGCTGACCCAGGACTCCAGACCAAAGACTGTTTCTCCAGTCCTCAGAGTCAAGTGTGGAAAGTCACTTCTCTTTGTTTGGTTTTGCTTTCTTAAGTCCAGAGAGGGGAAAGGGGGAGGGGTGTGGCCAAAGCATCAGCATTTTCAAAAGCTCCTTGGGTGACTTAACTGGGGTTCAGACAGCCCAGGAAAGAATCTGGCGAAAACATTAATTTACACACTTGAAGAACAAGTCAGGATGGGGTAACAATTTTAGCTGAACTGTCTCGTTGCTAACCAATTTCTATATCTATTGAACGATCCAAGCTTAAAAATGGTTTCTAAACTTCACATTAGGTAGCTAGTAAATCACTATCTAATTATGTCAAACTATGTAGGTTTTAAAAAAAGAAAAAAAAAATCAATAGTTAAAGCTTTTGGGGGAAATGCTCACAAACATCAATATTTCATTAGTGTTCATTCACATTTTCTTTTAGCCTTTATTTAGTATTCTCTGGAGAACAGAAGATCATATCTAAAATTAAGGGGACAATGCCCCACAAATCCCAAATTAAAAATGCGGTAGTAAGTTTTTGTGTGTGTGTGAAGATTGATTTTGGTCTTTAAATATTTTTTTCATCATTTTTTAATGCGTATGGGTGTTTTGTCTGCGTGTATGTCTGCACCACGTGTGCATGCAGGACCTTCAGATGCCAGAAGAGATCACTGGATCCCTGGGACTGGAGTTACATACAGCTGGCTGTGAGCCAGCATGTGTGCTGGGAATTGAACCTGGGTTCTCAGAAAGAGCAGCCAGTGCTCTTGACTGCTGAGTTATGCCTCTAGCCCCTGATTTTGTTTTTTTAGATAGGTTCACTATGTACCCAGGCTGCCCTTGAACTTGCCATGTTCATTTTCAAGCCCTCTACCCTTCTGCATCAAGCCTTGTGAGAACTGGGATCACAAGCGTGTGCCAATACCACTGAAATTATCAACTGTGAATGAAAACATGCATTTCTATCTTGGCAAAATGTTTCCATTTTAAATAGTAAAGAAATAAATTCTCTGCCACTGCAGGGTTTTGGGGAACTGTGACTCTGGTTCACTGTGACATGTGCCTTTTCCTCTATAAGCACCCACTGAGACACTACTGCTCTTAACATTTCACTGGGTTATGAGATATTGTAGAGTAATTGGAGTAACGCCCGTGTCACGGACTTCATGGTCAGAACATCTATATTATGTGTATGTCTAGGAACCATGAGGTCTCATACTGGAGCTTTAATGCTGTTTCTGATGGAGTTATATAACAAGAAAACCTTTAAAAGCATGGGTATGCCAGTATTCTTTTTAGCTTTGTTAGAAACCGAAGTTGAATCTTGGTCTAAGAATAGTTTGTTAGGGTGAGGGTATTGCTCAAAGGTAGAGCAGATGGTTAGCACATTTGGGTTCCTGGATTCAATCCTCAGCAACCCCACCCAAAAAAAACCCAGTTTGTTAATGAAGTTATGGACAGCAGAAAAGGGCTGGAGAGATGGTTCAATTCCCAGCAACCACATGGTGGCTCACAACCATCTGTAATGGGATCTGATTCCTCTTCTGGTATGGATGAAAATAAAGCACTCATATACATAAAATAAAATAGGCAAATAAATAAGTATTTTGGCTGGGTGGCACTCCTTTAATCCCAGCACACGGGAGGCAGAGCCAGGCGGATCTCTGTGAGTTCGTGGCCAGCCTAGTCTATAGAGTGAGATCCAGGACAGGTACCAAAACTACACAGAAAAAGTCTGTCTTGAAAAACAAAAACAAAAACAAAAAAATGTGGAGTAATAATAATTCAACATTCAACTATTTCAACAGCTAATATATGTAATTTATATAAAAAAATCTAAAAGCTGTAAGTTAGTAATCTTAGTGAGTGATTAAAAACAAATACGTATCTGACTGTTGTTGAGTCCAGGAAGGACTTGGGGGCTCCAACCCCTCACTGTTGAACTACCTGCTGCTGATAATTTTTGGTGGAGTAAGTTATTGTCTTCAGTTGTGTCCCCACTGGTGACTCCACCAGGCTCCAATGCATAGCCCCACCCAGTGCTCACATAGATGGCCTTGGAAGTGGTCACTAAACAGAACCAGTGGTCACAAACCTGAATCTGGTAGGAGGAAGGGGTTATGGTGCTGCCATACATACATATGGATCCTCACATAACAGAATATGTATCCTTATATAAAAGGATGGTTGTTCTTAATTTTAAAAATTTCTAAAAGAATGAATTTCAGGTTTTAAAAAGTTAACTGGAAAACAATGCCATATTTAATATGTAATATACTTGGAAGTTACTGGTCTAGGTAATAGATAGTATTATAATGTTCTCAAAGCAGAAAACAGCTGTTACTTATCCATTGTTTGATCTTGTAGACACTCACATAATTGACCAAAGTGGAATTCGAGAGAAATAATCTGAACCCATTCCTTTTCTTCACTCAAGGGCAGGGTGCCACCTTGTGGTCATAAGCTTCCAGATACTGCTCTTATTCAATTTTTTTTTTTTTTTAATTTTAATTGGCTCAAAACGTGCACGAGCTAAGACGTGACTTACCTGTGCAGCAATTCCTATTCTACCTTCATTAAGACTTCCTATGGCATACTTATAACCATGTCCAACTTTCCCCAAAACACTGGATTCTGGAACCTGAAAATACAAATATAGACTTACTTCTACATTTAGATTTACACAATTCATTTTGATTCTAGATATACATAACATGTAAATAGACATACATACTTGAATGTGTGTATACCCCCCAACTTGTGTGCTATCACTCTATCACAGTATCAAGCAAGCTTCAATGAGCGAGGCTGCAGATGGCTCAGGGGTTGGGAACACTTGAGTTCAGCTCCTAACACTCAGTATGATGGCTCACAACCATCCATCTCTCCAGTGTCAGGGGATCTGACATCCTTCTCTGACTTCTGAAGGCATCAGGCACCCATGAGCCACTCATGGTGGCTACACATACATGCTCTCAGGCAAAACATTTCTGTGTAGAAAATAAAATAAATAAATCTAACACAATTAAGAAAAAAACAAAAACTCCAGTTTGATTACCTGCTAACATCTGTGTCTCTTCACTATTACATACTCCTGAACCTAAGCACAATCTACTTAGTAATGAATGAGTTTAGAAAAAAAGAACTTCATATAATTTGTCAATAACATAAATGAATAACAATTTACCTCCAATTCTTACTTGTATGTTAATAGTGTTGAGATAACATATTAGAAACTTCAAAAACATGAAGTATTTTCAAAGGCAATTCATTGAGACAATTCATTTCTAGAAAAGTCTACTGTGGTGTGTGCATGTGTGAGTACATGTGTGTGTTTGTGTGTGTGTGTTTCTGTGAGTGCACATGTGTGAGTGTGCACTCTCCTGCTCAGTAGTAAAGGAGTAAGGAAGAAAACAAACTATAATATTTCTTTATAATATAAAAAAGTTAATACTCGAAGTGGAGACATGGGTCACTGATTCAGAGGATTTATCTATAATTCTAGTTCCTACATTCTCTTCTGGCCTCCCAGGGCCAGGCACTCTATCTCTCTCTCTTTCTGGCATGCGAGAAAACGCAAAACAAAATTCATATACATAAAGAAAAATATCCTTGATACTTAATACTAGGAACAATAAAGAATACTTGGCTTTAGTTAGGGGTGAGAGCAGGGAAGAACTGAGGATAAGGGAAAGCAGGAAGAAGGAAGGAGTGAGGCTCAAAGACATCTGTAAAGACATCTCAGTGCCCACAGAAATCCTGGAGCGGTGGAACATCTGTAGCGACCTACCCTCCCCAAAGCAGGCTCCATGGAGCTCTGTTTCAGCAGCCTGAAGATCTTGTTTTGTGGAGTGCTGCCTGGCTGCTTTCCCCTCTCACTGAGCAACATCCCCATCTTGTGGCCATTAGTGTACTGACCTCAGAATTCCTGCTCCCAGCAGTGATTGGTTCACAAGTGCCGATCTTATAAAGTGTAAATGTTTCAGAAGTGTGTAAGTTATAAAGACAATAATAATTGAGGCTAACTTCTGGCATTTGCTCTCTAGGCCAGAGGCTTGATAGAGAAGTTTCCACTCTGGGTCTCAACTCCTGTGAAAACTGCCCTTGGTCAGGGCCTAATTGCTGACCAGTTCTACCAAGGACCATTCTGTGCACACTTAACACCAGTTGCTGTTTTGACATTTCTCTTGTACATTTCCTATGGTCCTATGTAAGGCTTATTTCTCATTAGTCTCTTACTGAATGTTCTAAAGTATTCTAGAATACCTACCTTGACATTTTCAAATGTTAACTGGCAGGTGGAAGAAGCTCTGATTCCCATCTTGTTTTCCGTTTTCCCTATATGAAAACCTTCTGTATCTCGATCTACTAAGAAGCAGGTGATGCCTCTGTATCCCTAAAAAGATTTAAAATGTCATTATCACTTGGGCTTTTAAGATCCCTGCTTATAGAATTCAGAATAAAAAAAACTAAAAGATTGCAGAGATGGCTCAGTAGTTAAGAGTATTGTTGCCCTTCCAGAGTACCAGAGTTTGGTTCCCAGCACCCACATGGTGGCTCACAACTACCTGCAACTCTAGTTTCATGGGATCCAGCTCTTTCTCCTGGCTTCCATGAGCATCAGACATGCATGCAGTTCACAATCGTACATGTAGGCAAAACAATCACACACATTAAAAAAAAGTAAAAATAAAATGAAAATGAAAAACATTAAGAGTTCAAAGTGAATTGAAAGTCACAGGGCTGGAGAGACAGCTCAGCTGGTAAAGTGCTGCTATGCAAACATGAAATGTGTGTTCGATCCTAAGTATCCATGTAAAGAGCTGAGCACGGTGGCATGTGCTTGTAACGGCTGTGCTAGGGAGGCAGAGACAGGTGAATCCCTGGGGCTTGCTGGCCAGCCAGCCAAGCTTTTGCAGCGAGGCCCAGATCCCAATGGACCCAAGTAACCTTGTCTCAAAAAGAGTTGGGGGGCTGGAGAGAGGATTCAGTAGTTAAGAGCACATACTGCTCTTGCAGGGCACTCAAGTTTGGCTCCCCACACTACATGAGGTGGCTCACCACCGCCTGTAATTCCATGGATTTGACATCTTCTGGACTCCATGGGCACCTGTACCCATGTGTACATACAACCACACATAGCTAAAAATTAATTTTAAAAAATCAATCTTTAAAACAAAAGTGGCCGGTTCCTGAGAAATAGTGTCTGAGGTTGACTTTGGTTTCCTCACAGATGTACCCACATCTACACAAATACATACATGTACAAAAAGAAAGGAAAGATAACATGGACTTCAGTAATAGATACTGAAGGACTCTGAATTGCAATATGTGCATTACAAAACCAGAATAGTTGGAGAACATGAGTTACTAAATCAATACCAGGCATGGTGGTGTACCCTTTAAGTGCACCTCAGTACTTGGGAAGCTGAGGCAGGCAGCTCTCCATGAGTTCAGAACTAGCCTGTTCTACATATCAAGTTCTAGGATGGCCAGGGTTACCCCGAGAGGAGCCTTACTACTACTTGTACTTTTCCAGAAACCACAATGGGTGTTAAAATTATTTTTATAATTAAATATGTGATCATGAGACTAACATGTTTTAAATTCAATATTCTTAAACCAGAAGACAAAATAAAGCATACTTACCATTTTTGCTGTATGATTTTCTTCTATCTGAATAAAATACTCTTAAAGTAATATTCTTCAAAGTATAAATGTATTTTACAAGTATTTAAATCCTTCATTATTACACAGAAAAACTGAAGTTCTACCCAATTAAAGATTAGGATATTAGGAGAGAAGTAATAAGTGGTCCTCTACGTAATTAATCATTTTGTCAACAACAGTTTTTTTTTTGTTTTTTTTTTTTGCCAGAGCTGAGGACTGAACCCAGGGCCTTGTACTTGCTAGGAAAGCGCTCTACCACTGAGCTAAATCCCCAACCCAACAACAGTTATTTTAAATGAATAAGAGTGGGGAAAAAATGGTCAATTCAACTCTCAGAGAATAAGGAACTTAAGCTCAGTCCTAAAAAGGGACTGGAAGAAGGGAAAGAACAAAGATAAAAGGTGAGAAGAGGGAGGAAAGATTTTTCTTTAAACTTACCGAGGTGGGGTCCACATTTGCAAAAACCAGGAAGATGTCTGCGTATTCAGCATTGCTGATCCACATCTTGGACCCATTGATGATATAGTCATTTCCATTTTTATCAGCTCTTGTTTTCAAAGCAAAAGAGTCGCTACCAGCTCCAGCTTCAGAAAGACAGAAGCTCCCTAACTATACATGTGGGGGAAAAAAATTAATTGTATTTATTCTTTGCATTTTGTTTTGTTTTGTTGTTTTTGGTTTGGTTTGGTTGGTTTGGTTTGGTTGGGTTTGGTTTGGTTTGGTTTTTCAAGACAGGGTTTCTTTGTGTAGCCCTGGCTATCCTAGGAACTCCAGAGCAGGCTGGCCTGGAACTCAGAGATGGGCCTGCCTCTGTCTCCTGAGTGCTGGGTTTTAAGGTGTGTACTGCCAATGCCCAGCTTTAAAAACGTACATTTGTAAGTCAAACCTGTAGTTACTTTAAAAAAACAAAAAACAAAAAACAAACAAACCTATATTTGGGCTGGGCATGGTGGCTCACGCCTTTAATCCCAGCACTCAGGATGCAAAGGCAGGCAGATCTCTGCGAGTTCAAGGCTAGCCTGGTCTATATAGCAAGTTCCAGACCAGCCAAGGCTACATAGTAAGACCCTGTATTAAAAATAAGTCTATATTTATCAAAATAGAATTGTGGTTATTATTTTTCAAGAGCACCCTTACTATTTAAGATAAACTAAGGATTCAGGAACACATGCTAGCACTTCCTTGTCTGCCCTCATTAAAACTTCCCCTGCACACTTTGAGCCACTAGCCATCTCAGAACTCAGGGAGATGATGCAGGAAGATCACTGGATGTTTGAAGCTGGAAGTTTGAAGCCAGGAAAAACAAAATAACACATGCTTAACTTTATTAAATTCGAGTAGATAGTTGTCCTGGTTATGTTTGTGTGTCAACTTGACACAAGCTAGAGTCATCAGAGAGGAAGGAGCCTCAGCTGAGGAAATACCTCCATGAGATCCAGCTGTAAGGCATTTTCTCATTTAGTGATCAATGGGAGAGGGCCCAGCCCACGGTGTGGGTGGTGCCATCCTTCAGTTGGTGGTCCTGGGTTCCATAAGAAAGTGGGCTGAGGAAGCCTTGGGGAAACAAGCCAGTAAGCAGCACTCCTCTATGGCCTCTCCATTGGCTCCTGCCTCCAGAATCCTGCCTTGTGTGAGTTCCTGTCCTGACTTCCTTCAGTGATGAACAGCAATTTGGAAGGGTAAGCCAGATAGACCCTTTCTTGGCCAGCTTGCATTTCGGTCATGGTGTTTCATCGAAGCAACAGAAACCCTGACTAAGACAGAAGTGACCTCAACAAAGGGGCTGGAAATGAACCGAAACAGAAGTGCTGATGTCTTTTGAGACAGGGTGTCACCACACATCCTAGGCTGTCCTTGAAACTGCTATGCAGCCTAGTCTGGCCTCAAACAAGCAGCCCTCTTGCATTAGCCTTTGAGTACTAGGATTACAAGCATGCACTGCCATGCCTAGCTAAAAGGAACTGTCTGATGATTATTTCCTAAATTTCCACATGACAAATGAGACGCAGAATGTATTTCTCTGGTAGCAGCAATTTATCGAGCATTGCTTGTTGATTGATGGTGCTGCATTGTGGTCTCGAGTAATTAAAGTCAATATTGCAGTCACTTTTCTCCCGAAAATATTGTAAACTCAATCCATCTCAACAAGTCATTTCAACTCACTTTTTCTGTAGCCAGTTTAGGCAAATAGGTAGCCTTCTGTTCCTCTGTACCGAGTTTTTTAAACAGGGTGTTAATTATTGTGTTCTGGATGTCACACAGGAGAGCCACAGATGCATCCACCTTGGCTAGCTCTTCGATCACTATGACGGAGCAGAAAAAGGAAGCGCCTGTTCCTCCATATTCTGTATCAATTCCAATGCCCATCAGCTAAAGCAATGACAGAGAGGGGAGATGAGACAGGTCAGGAAAGCTGTTTAGACTGGGAAACTTCTTGCAAGTAAAAATTCAAAAATAAATTGTAAACACAAAAATGACCTGGGGCCCCTTATGCTAGGCAAGCACTTGACCACCACCCAAGCTACAGTCACAGCCCATCATATATATTCTGAACTTCAAATTTTTATGTATATTTAATTTGATATAGCTATTTTGCTATAAACAACAGTCTATTAAAAAAAAACACTAGGCTTTTTTTGTTTGGTTTTTTTGAGAAGGATGACATTTATGCTAGATGTGTTCCCCTCACCCCCACTTTGGGCCTGGAATAACAAAGAAAGACACAAAATGCCTTGAATAAGGAAATGTAAGCATGATCTGATGGTCTTTCTCATTAAGGACTGCATGGGATGTTTCAGTATTTCAACACAGGCTCCTGTATACTGATTTGATGTAATAAGCAAATGCATGAGGGTAACCAGATCCAGTGGACACGTCTGCAGCTCTAGTTGACACAGTGTCTGCTAAGCAGGCCTTTCTGCTTGACCTTTCCAGTTGAGACAATGACTGCACGACCATCCATCTGGGGCCACTTTGGCAAGTCCAAGATGGTTCGCAGACAACATGTGGTAGTGTTTGAGTGACACACCTAACGAGTCACAAGACTAAGTGTTGGCCAAGGCCTCCCAGCAGGTGGCCATTTGCTCTCAGTGCCTAAGTCTGGGACATGAAATGTCCTTAGTCCTGCTCTATGTGTAGTGGTCATTATTTTAGAAAAGGAACATGACATATACAAATGGCTCAAGACCCACATCTGGGCTCTCCTAGAATAGCACTGCTGAGTTAGGACTATGGCTACGTGTTTCAGGTTGATGATGTAGCTGACAAAAAGGCAGATTACAGGAAGGATGAAAGCTGCGGTGTAAGAGAAAGTGGTTTCCCATCATGAGCAATTGTTAGCAACACTGCTTCTCTAGAAAAGTCCCTAGTGCTCTTTAACTGGAAATATGTGGCAGGCGACTGACGCTGGACTATAGAGTCAGGAGGCAGGTGAGCTACTGTAAGAGCAGTTTATGGAGGTGGACAGTGAGTGCACATGGCCTCCAATACAAGAACTACTACCCCAGGAGGGCAATTTTTCAAGTTGTGAGACCACCAAAGGTCTCCCCACAGAAGCCAGAGAGTCTGTCAATGATGACAGCAGAACTGAGCTGGAAGAGACACCATGGGGCCTTTGTCTTACACACTAGGCTTCTGTGTAGTTCAGTATGTCTCCATACAGGATTCCATTTTCCTAAGTGTTTCCTTGATAACAGAAAGTTAGCAAAATCATCAAAAGCTGATCCCATTAAAGTCACTTTTCAATAAGGTGACAGACAAGACAAGGGAGGTGGTGCTGAAGAGCAGTGACCAATTCTGGTGCATTCTTAGTATTAAAAAAAAAAAAATCTATTTGCACATGGAGAAGGGAGACATGGGAATAAGTATGGTAATTGTTTTGCTTTGGTTTTTTAAGACAGGGTTTCTCTATGTAGCCCTGGCTGTCTTGGAACTCACTCTGTAGATCAGACTGGCCTTGAACTCACAGAGATCCGCCTGCCTCTGTCTCCCGAGTGCTGGGATTAAAAGCATGTGCCACCACTGTCCGGCACAGTATGGTGACTTTTAAGATGTTCTTCCTTAGAGTTTCCACACTGATAACACCCCACTCATAGCCAGATTAATTCTACTATAATCTATTTTATATGTCACATTCTCACGGAAGGGCTATGTGAATTACAAAGCTGGAAATCTGGTTACTGTGGAACTCAGGTAACAGATCTGCTTCAAGACTTACACACACACAAGAAACCACACACAGGGTCTATAATGTAATTGTTGGATGGAGCTAGCCAGTTCTTTGTTGCAGCTGCCCTGGGCACTATAGGATGTTTTATAATTTAAAGTATCAGTTCAGTTAAAAACTTAGTATAAAATCAACTAAGACCTTAACTGAAAAGAAACAGATACTTATGGCTAGGAGTGAGGAATTCCTTTTGCTCATCATAACCTCTCAATTGAAAAGTCTGCACATATTTTAATACATAAAATGCATTTAAAAGTAATTGGCCAACACAAAATGGACTCGGTGTTATTTGTGTGCTTTTTGTTTTGTGTGGGTATCTTTTGTCTTGTTTTTTGAGAGGGAAAGAACATGAAGCTAGGTGGTTGGGGGGGGGAGACCTGGGAGGAGTAGAGGGAGGAGAAAGAATAGGATAAAAATACACTGTATGAACAAATTTAAATAATAAAAAGTTTGAAATGAGAATTATGGAACATTACCCCTTGTTGAAATAATCCTTGTATCACTGACTTCTCCATCTTTGAATTTTCATCCATAGTTGAAACCAGAGGAGCAATTTGTTCCTGTGCAAATTTTTTAACTGTGATGGAAAAAGAACTGCTGGTTAGTCTATGTTTAAGTAGATACAATGCGTATCTTAAGAAAGAATTAGTTCATTAATAGTTTGTTGATAAACTTCTACTTTTAACCAACAAATTAAAATACACATGACTATATTTAGTCTTTCATCTTTCAAAACAGAAATTACAATTTCCTTCTTTAAATACTGAAAAAAAGCAGTCCCCTAATCCCCTTCAGAGCAAAATATATAAATAATATGGAAGGCCCAAAATGAAAAGTGAAAGCCTTATGCTCCTGTCCTGGATTTTCAGTTCATTTCCCCAAAGGTAACCATTTTAAACTTGTATACTCCTGAAAGTTCCCTTTAGTCTTCTGTACAGCTCTGCCTAGACACTCTGCCTATCAGTTTCCTTCTCTTACACAAAACAGCCAGAAGACACAGTCAACCCTCTCCTCGCTTTCCTTCTTCTCCTCTTATCCTTTTATTATGATTTTTTTGAGAGAGAATTTCACTGTGAAGCCCTGGTTGTCCTAGAACTCCCTACGAGACCAGGCTGATCTTGAACTCACATAGATCCGCCTGCTTTTGTCTTTGGAATGCGGGGATTAAAGGCATGCATCACCATGTCAGATATCCATTGTCTCCCTACTTAGACCTTGGTTATCTTTCTCCATCAGCGCATTGCTCATCTAACATCTTTTAATAGCTGCATGGCCACACACAGGAAGGTTTCTCGGTCTAGTACTAAGAATGTTCTGGGGCAGGGCAGGCAGGCAGGCCTTTGTTGTGGTGATGCTTGCCCTGTGCATTGTAGGAAGGTTAGCACCATGCCCTCCCTCCAGGGCTATATAAGAGACCAGCAATGAAGCAGCTTCTGGGAAGAACTAGAGAATCAGGGAACAGAGATGGGGAAGCTTTAACTTGTAACATAGCCTTTATGCTGCTGTTGTTTTTTATATTGGTATATTTACCCCCCCCTCTTTTCAAAAAATTATATGAAAAATCCCACTCCCAGGACTCTAAATCCCAGCTACTTTGGAGGCTGAGATAAGAAGGTTACTTGAGCCCAGGGGTTTGAGACCAGTGTGGACAACACAGCAAGATCCTGTTTCAAAAATAAACAAACTCCCTTCAAGCCCCCCACCCCCAAACATAGCAATGACAACAGAGATCAACATATCTTCCAGGCTGTCTTGGATAGTTTCCCATTGTAGACCCTACTCATAACCAAAGGGGTAACAGGATGAAGTTGAGAAATTTACTGACCTGTTTTCTTCATCATCATTTCCTCATCAGAAAATGTCTGCAGAGGTGCAAAGGGCAGTGCATTATTTGTTATACTGAGTTGAGCTTCTGGTTGCGAAGATTTTAGGACATGAGGAATTTTCCAAGAAGACAAGCAAGTTGGGAAGTTTCTTCGTAGCTTTAGGAACGGCTGTGACAGAAGAAGGGACATGACACACAGGAGGAGGAAGCAATTTGAACATTAGTGTCTTTGGGGATAACTTTATCATGCACTATTTATTTATTTATTTGTTTGTTTGTTTGTTTATTATTTATTTATTTATTGGTTTTTCAGGACAGGGTTTCTCTGTAGCTTTGGAGGTTGTCCTGGAACTCGCTTTGTAGACCAGGCTGGCCTCGAACTCACAGAGATCTACCTGCCTCTGCCTCCCGAGTGCTGGGATTACAGGCGTGTGCCACCACCGCCCGGCTATCATGCATTCTTAAGATGTACTTATATGTTCATGTGTTTGTGTCTGTGTGTGTTTATTTATACCACATCTGTGCCAGTACCAGTGGAAGAGGGCATTGGGTTCCCTGGATCTAAAGATTTCGATGGTTGTGAGCCACATACAGGTGCTAGGAACCAAACCTGGGTCCTCTGCAAGAACAGTAAGCATTCTTAACCACTGAGCCATCTCTCCAGTCCCATCACTGATTCTTATAGCCTACATCTATATTTCAAAATAAGAGAGCAGAATTTAGTACATTTTAAAATTCACTGTCTTTTAAACACAAATGATTTGAATATTGTATGGTATCTCCTTTATCCATCAATGAGCTACTCTAAACTCTCTAATTAAAGACTTATTTTTATTTTTAATTCTGTGTATGTGTGTGTGGTCTGTGTGTAGGTATGCACACATGAGGGCCAGTGCCCACAAAGGCCAGAGGTGTCTGATCCCCCTGGAGCCAGAGTTACAGGCAGTTAGGAGCCAACTGATGTGGGTGCTTGCATTTGAATTGGGGTCCTCTGAAAAAGCAAAGCAGTACCCTCCCTCCCTCTCTTCTCTCCCTCCCTCCCCTCCTCTCCTCAGGGCCTCTATGTATAGCTCCTGCTATGCTGGAACTTGCAATGCGGATCAAGCTGGCCTCAAAACTCACAGAGGGAGCTGGAGAGATGGCTCAAAGGTTAAGAGCACTGGCTGTTCTTCCAGGGGTCCTGAGTTCAATTCCCAGCAACCACATGGTGGATCATAACCATCTATAATGAGATTTGGTGCCGCCTCCTGGTGTGCAGGCATACATGCAGACAGAACATTGTATACATAATAAACAAACAAACAAATAAATAGATAAAGTGGACTTCCCACTTCAAATGATTTAAAACAAAACAAAACAAAACAAAACAAAACACCTCACAGAGATTCCCCGTGTCTCTGCCTCCTGGGATTACAGGTGTTTGCCGCTATACCTGGCTTCCAGCACCTGGTCCCAACACTAAGCCACCTCCCTGGGCCTAGATAACTTTTAACCATCGAGGAAACATGTGTCTAGACTTGTTCTCTGAGTATACTTGTCATTTCACTAACTTCTTAGATACGAATACAATACTCCTGTTGTCTATGACTAACCATTGTCAGCATGGGAGACAAGGAAACAAGGGTTAAGGAAACAGGCTTTGGAGTCTAAAGGAAGTAGGCTTAGATCTTAACATTGGACATGTAATAGATATGCAATTTGGACAAGTGATTTCATTGTTTTTTGGAGGGTATGGTAGTTTGCTTAAGAATGTCTCCCATAGGCTCATATATTTGAGTGCTTAGTCACCAGGAAGTGGAACTGATTGGAAAGATTAGGAGATATGTCCTTGTTGGAGTAAGCATGACCTTGTGAATGGATGTGTGCCACTGGGGATGGGCACTGAGGTTTCAAAAACCCATGTCAGGCCCAGGATCTCTCTTTCTGCTTGCAGAGCAGGATGTAGCTCTCAGGTACTTCTCCAGCATCACACCTTACCTGCCTGCCTTCCTGCCTGCCTGCCACCATCTTCCCTGCCATGATGACAATGGACTAAGCCTCTGAAACTATAATTAAATGCTGTCTTTTATAAGAGTTGTTTTGGTCATAGTGTCTCTTCACAACAATGGAATAATGACCAAGAGGAGTACAAGTGATTTTTTTTTTTAAATGTCTCAGTTAAAATCTCTTACAATCTTAGTTTCTATTCTTGTAAAATGCAGGTAAACTCTTGGAGTCATGGGAGGATTAATAAAACAATCTATGTAAAAGGTTTATCACAGTATCATTTAGTAGGCACTCAATAAATATCATCGTGACTGTTTCTACTACAGCTACTTAGAATACAGTCGTGTGGTGGCAGTGCTATTGGAGACGGTGGTAAGAATACAGACTGTTAGCTGCCATTGCTGGCTGTGGCAGTTTGAATGTAACTGGCCCCCATAATGTCATAGGGAGTGGCATGATTAGGAGGTGTGGCTTTGTTAGAGTGGGCGTGGCCTTGCATGAGGAAGTGTATTATTGTGGGGGTGGACTTGGAGGTTTCCTATGCTCAGGATACTGCTCAGTGTCTCAGTCGCCTTCCTGTTTCCTGCAAGGTATAGTACCCTGAGCTTTTCCTCCAGCACCATGTCTGCCTGCATACCACCATGCTCCCCACCATGATAATGGACTGAACCTCTGAAACTGTAAGTGAGTCACCCCAATTAAATGTTTTCCTTGTATGAGTTGCTGTGGTCAGGGTGTCTCTTCACAGCAATAAAAACACTAATTAAGACACTTGCCATCTTCGGGCTTCTCTGTTGGAGTGGTCCAACCCCTTAACAACTGTAGCATCACTGTAGTGACACGTGTTCTCTCAATGTTTTGTTCATACATTCACTAGCTCAGGAAAAAGAACACAGAACCACTATGTTTGAAACTATCATCATTCTCCATTGCATGTCACTGACTCTTTGCAATTGTATGCTGAAGTACAAACATATTATGCTTACGATCCACCTGGGCAACAGAACCACTGGCCAGGGAAGAAAAACGTGTGTTGCCACTTACTTTTCTAGTTCCATTTTTTGTTTGTTTGTTTTTGTTTTCAGAATTAGAAGACAGTTTAGGGAAAAGTTGCCCAAATAACACCCTTTGTCATTAAAATCAGAATTGTGACAAGAACTTTAGATTGGGAAGAAGGAGGGGGTGAAACACATTATTTTCCTCTTGATGAGACAGACAAGGAGAAAAAACAGGAAATGAGAAGTGCCAAGGGGCTCCAGCTGGGAAGGAAGGCAAGTTGTAGCAGCCGGATCAAGGAAGAAAGGATGGGGAGAAGTGGAAATATGAAAGTGGGAGAGAAATAAATACAGGGCAATTTTGCTCAGTGCTGGTGATGGAGTCTTGGATTGTGCCCTCGATATATAGTCCAAAGAATGAAAGAATGAGCCAACTACCTCCATAAACCGCCCGTGAAACTTGCCTATCCATTTCAAAACCTGCAATACACTGGCCTACATTTCTCATTTCTAGGGGAGGTTATTTACTTCACTGAGGCCACTACAGAATTCTTTCTGTCTCTTAGTCAATATATCACCTTTGTACCTAAGTTGATCTTTAAAAGAAAGCCCACCGCTGAGAAACTTAGGAAGCCAGTGGGTCTTACGGTAATACCTATTTTTCCTGCTGACACAGTCATGAGCCCCTTAGTCTGGATAGTGCTGCTGACACAGCACACACCAGTTCCACCCACTAACAATGACTTCAGATTTCGAGGAGATAGCAGGCAAATGAGCTTTTAAAAAATTCAAAACGGTATCATCATAAAGCACGAAGACTAAGTGTTATGAATAGAATCCATTTCTAGCCAAAGCGTCAAGAGAGAGTACTTTGGGCTCTTGGTCTTGATAAGAAAGGAGAGGAACTTCGTCCTCCTCCTGCCTTTAGCTGCTCAACCAGGATTTCACTGTTGACTTTTCTAATGTCCCCATGCTTTGGCATTGACCATAGTCATTGCAATTTTGGTATCCACTCCATCAAAATGATTTTCTGCAGCTATAACCCATTGTACCACATTATCACATTTCTCTTTTTACAGAGCAGCAATTGTTGCTTGAATGGCATAATGGTTATTTATGCCTTGCCAAATCCTTTCCTTAGCTCCAGCCTAACACGTTTCTACTCAGCTGGCCAGAGTTCTGATGTACAATGGCTAGAACGATCAAGTCCATGAACTTGGGGAAGGGTGAGGAGTGGCATCTGTAGTTCATTAACCGCTGACAAAAATGCAGCATTTAAAAACTTGTGAATATGGGCAACACATTTTGGTAATACTAGCAATAAATGTGACTCTGCCCAAAGAAATCACAGCCATTTTCATATCATACCTATTTAGTACCAATATCTTGAAATATATTTTTGTTCATCACTATGGCAAAATTACAGTGGTTATTAGAACGACCGCTAAGCTGCATTTAAAAAGCACACACTGTTCAGTCACATTAAGACATTTTATAACTGTTTCATTATAATTGATTTCCTTTATAATGCTGTATCTTTTATTTTATGCATTTTTAACATTTTGAGGAAAGGTCTATAAACTTTTACTACATTGCCACATATGCTGCGCTCAAGGTGCTGGAAAGCTAAAAATGCCTGACTGTAGAATGTTCTGGCAAATCTGTTATTATTCATGTTACATTTATCCATTGTGTCAGTTAGGACCCCCTTTCCACTATGCTTGAGCATAAGGAAGTGTTGTTTTAAATGTTCCTAGAGTGCTTCATATCCACCTGCATTTCCAGCCCAGGAGAGGTGAAGAACACATTGCAGAAGCCATGCTGATCCGCAAAGACTCAGACTGGCAAAAGGAGAGATTTCAATACACATAGTTGCATGTTGTCCCAAATCCCTATAGCCGCTGTTTTCCTGCCCTGCATGCCATCCTGGCTCCTACCTCTCTGAGATAGCTCCAGAAGTGTACCTGTGTCTATCCCCTGCTGACACAGGGCATGAGGAAAGGCTGTTTCTCCTGATGCTGAAACCACTTTTTCCCCTTTCCTAGATACACGGTAACTTTGTTTTCCTCATGAAAATGTTCTTTCACAGTCTCTCTTCCTAGAGTAAGGAGGGAGGGTCCCTGAACTTCCCACTAAAACTTGAGAATGTTACAGTGCCATCTTCTTGGGGGAAGGACAAAGAAGGGAGGCCCTTCCTCTTCAGACTCAGGAAAGCTACCAAAGGCACCTTTCTATCATTGACCCTTGTTCTGCCCTCCTGGACAACTGCCCTGATGTGCTGGGTCCATCACAAATATTCTTTCCACCCAACACCTACCAGGAGCTTAGGACATTTCAGTCCAGAGGCCAACTCAAGTGACATTCTGGTCA
This sequence comes from Onychomys torridus, assembly GCF_903995425.1. Taxonomy (NCBI): domain Eukaryota; kingdom Metazoa; phylum Chordata; class Mammalia; order Rodentia; family Cricetidae; genus Onychomys; species Onychomys torridus. The sequence goes on along the minus strand of NC_050443.1, from coordinate 109,192,697 downwards.
TGACCTCTTCTTATATCCAGTGAATACCCCACTTCCACACAATGTTATTGTGCATCTGCTCTGAGATGTCACTCACTACTGCTGTCTCTTAAGGTCTCTCTATCTGACCATAGCCTCAATACCTGTCCCCTGGCTTTTCTGATAAAATATGGTGCTAAACTTGTTCTAGCATGTCACCAGATATTCAAGCCTACCAACAAATCTATTTTTTCCCCTTCAGCTGAGATCCCAAGTTGACTTTTACAAACATCATTTCACAATACTGGAAACATTCTTACCCATATTTTCTCCTTCTGTAACAACAATCTCTTTATGCTGCTGAGAATTTATCTTCCCTTTCCTAGATCAGGGCAACTTTCCTTTCTTTGCAAAGCTTTGTCTGGAATGACTTACAAATGAGTTGTGAAAGTTCTTTTTCACTACCCCTTACCCAGTTTCCTTAAGTGAGCCCTTTTGAAATGCAAGAGTTAAAACTTACTAAAATGAAAATGTATTAAAACTCAATGGCGATAGGGTGGTATTAAGATGTGAGGCCCCTTAGAGATTGATGAGCCCAAAGGACTCCCCTCTTATGAATGGACTCAAATGCCTTTGTACTAGTTACTTTTCTCATCATTGTTACCAAACACCTTCCAAGAAGCAATAGAAAAGATGTATTTGTTTGGCTCACTGTTTGAAGGTACCTTCCACGATGGCATAGTGCTAAGATGTGCTAGTGGGAGTGGCTAGTGGGTATGGTGATAGAAACATGAAACTTTGCCTACATTTTGACGAATCAGGAAGCGGAGATGGGACAGGAATCAGGCAAGGCTACACGTTTCAAGGCCACCCCCAGAGACCTACTTCTTCCAACTAGTCTCCAACTCCTGAAGGATCTACAACTTTTCAAAACAGCATCACCAGGTGGACACCAAGTGTTCACACACGTAAGCGGGGGGGGGGGGGAGGGGGCACATTTGATATCAAAGCCATACTCCCCTTATAAAAGAGACTTTACCAGTATTCCACTCACTTCCCCCCTGAGTCAGTCAGTCATGTGAGGCCAGTTTTCTCAGCAAGGAAGCCCACACAAGGTAATCTCATCTGTCAGTGTGTTGCTTTTGGACTAACCAGACTTCAGAACTATAAGAGAATAAATGTCTGATCTCTATAAGTCACCCACTCTCCGGCACTCTGTTACAGCATTATAAACAGACTAAGATGCCACATTTATAGTAAGACACAACAATTCTACTTCAGTCATAGGCACAAGTACACACATACAAAGGATACAGTGAAGTCAACAAAAGTAAAAAAATTAAAGAGTCAATTAAATGTTAATGAAGAAGTGGGCTTTTATTGTTTATTTCTTTGAAGAGAAATACTAGCAAAAGTGGGTTTGTGTCAGTTACATCGGTTTCTGCTCTTGCATTAAGAATACTTGACAAAAAAATTAATGTTAAAACGCATTCTCTAAAATTGTATTTATGTGTAGATGTGCAAGCCTGTATGAGTACATTTGCTTACAGGATCCCATGTCAGCCAGATGAGGGAGTCAGATCCCCTGAAGTCACAGGTGGCTGGGCCCTGGGAACAGAACCCAGGCCCTCTGCAAAGGCAGTAAACTTCTGAGTCATCTCTCTAGGATCTGTTGAAACTTCTTAATGTGCATATAAAATGCTAGAAATAAGTTTTAGGTAACACATTCAACATAATATTTAAGGATTATTTCTTGGAAAAATTTTAAAGTTATATATAATTAAACTAGATAAACTAGTTTATTCTGGAACCATTTCCCAATAACTGACTTCCCTCCCTCCATCTGGCTCCTTTCTCCTGATGGGCAGGAGAAAAATGACTTTCCCTGAGGATGCCTTATCTGATTAAGGTAAGTTCCTCTAAAAAGAAGGTGACGTCCTGAACACACCCAAGGCTGTTTCAAACAAGGAAGGTTGACTGTAGGATAGGACCAGTGTGACTCACAGCTCAGAGCTACTTCACCCCGGACTATACTGTCCTTGAATCCACTCCCCTCCCTAGAAATCCTTCTCGGAGGCCTGCCCTCCCCTCACCTGCAGTTTTGATCTCCACACTCTTGCCATCTCTGGTCTGAAAACAGCAAATGGAAAAGTTGCAGAAATAAACCATAGACAGCTTTAAATTGCAAACCACACTGAGTGACAAAGTTTCCCATGATCTTAACTCTGTCCAGCCGGCTCATTAATACTGCTATCAAACAGACTGTCAGCAGTATGGCAGCTGTTACGTACAGTCCAGAGAATGATCTACAGGAGTTGTACTTCTGGTTTTCAATGAATGAGTTTATTAAGTAGCTAGCAAGCAAAAGGTAAAAGAATAAATAGTGAGTAGCAGATAAAGAGACAGATGGCAAAACGTTCTCAAACTGGGCACTCATGAGTACACACTGGAGTAGCCCGATAGAGAAAACAAGCAAAAAGTAATGTCATCAAATCAGGTGGCTTACAAACCCTTGTGCGAAAGAAGTGGGGAACCCCCTTCAAACAGTGAGCTAGAATTCCAGACTGAGAGAGTCTTGGACAAAGCAGAATATCTGCTGGGTAAGGTTTCCAAGTAAAAGACAGAGAGGAGCATCAAATCAAGTGTTTACAAACATCCAGCAGAGAGCAATCCTCTGGAGAGAGAAAGGACCCATCTTCTCTCCACAGATGAGCTAGCTCCAGCACCGCTGCACCTCTGTAGTCTCACTATCAGAGCTCTCATATTAGAGCACACACAACAGGAGCCTGGGTTGGAAACGGCTTATCGTCTAACCGTGTTGAGTTCGGGGCTGTTCTTCCCTCTCCCTGTCATGGAGGTGGGGGAGACAACCTTGCTTCCAGAGCCAGCCTCTCAGTGAGCACAAATGACAGCTTACCAATATAGTGTGCATCACAACAGTGCTTATGTTCAGATGACTTACTTTGTTTAATAATGGCCCTAAAGTTTGAGAGAAGTCAGCCAGGCAGTTTGGAGGGGCCAAAGAAACTAGTATTTCCTTTAAATGAAAGGTTACAGTTCCTACCTTAATAAGGAAAGACAAACAAAACCAAACAAATGTTGAGGTTGCTAGGATCTATAATAAAAACAAATGATCCATGAAACTGTGAAGAAGTAAAAAGAAATTCATCCTTCTTTTACTGTAGCACCTCAGGCTACAAAAGTAATGGGCACAGAGTGATGTGTGTGGCAGGTACTTAAGCTAGGAAGGGCAATATAGACATTGGTACTACCCACAGGTTCAGATGTCTATTGGGCATTTAGGAAAATACACTTTGCAGAGGAGGGGGACTATTGTAGTCTTTTAAAATTTCAAGCATCTCCCACTTCTCCTCTGGGAAGAGGGGATAACTAGAGAACCCAAATAAACCATCTAGTTTTACTTGGTTTTAGTTGACTGTGAGACTATCACTAATTTTGGAGGTCACTCACCTGAGCTTTGCTATAGATGACACCTCTGACCGTGGCTACTCAACAGACTAAAACTGGGGTTTTTGTTGTTGTTGTAGTAAGTAGAACATTTGAACACTTCAGATAAATTCAAAATGTGGACCATCTAACACAAAACATGTCATTTGCTGCTCTATTTAAAAAAAAAAAAAAAAAACTAAAAGCAGACATATAAGAAATATTTGGTTTATAAGTATCCACCTATGGCCCGAGAGCCACATGTAGCCCGAGATAGCTATGAATGCAGACCAATACCAAATCAAATACTTACTTCAAACATTGTGAGATTTTCTATTACACACACACACACACACACACACACACACACACACACACACACAGAGTTTATTTTTATTTTTGAATTTTGTGTACACGGGTGTCTGTATGTAGGCATGTGCAAGTGAGTAAGGGGCCCCATAAAGCAGAGGTATTAGATTCCTGGAGGCAGAGTTTAGGTGGCTATAGGCCACCAACATGGGTGCTAGAGACTGAACCCAGGTCCTCCGTAAAAGCAGAGGTGCTCCCAACCACTGAGCATCTCTCCAGCTCCATTATATGTATTTCTGCAATACATTTTTGAAGCTTCATAGGAGAATTCTTAAACTCTGTAGATGACAACGTCATGCAAAATGAATGTATGCTTTTGCAACTGCTGGCCTTATCTTAGATACCCCTGGATTTAATGTATGCCCAAGACATTCTTTGTCCAGTGTAGCCCACAAGTTTGGCTATAGCTGATCTAAAGAATCACAATATTTAGTAAACAAAGGTTCTCGTTATGATAAGGACATTCTGGCGTGAAAGATGGAGACAAGCTGAGAGATGGAGATAGTACTGAGCCTGGATATATCTCAGCACAGTCTTTCTGCTCACTGTGGTCTCTGCACCTTCTTTCCTTTCCAATGAGTCCTTTCACATACCTGGTTTCCCTAAGACAGGCCTGAAACAACAGTCTGTCTTCTTAAAGTATTGCCCCTGAAACCCGAGTTACTGGAGACTCTCTTTCCTGACTCCCTCTTGTCTGTAATAAACTTGTATGCCTCTTCTGTTCACCTCTTTACTGTCTGTTTCAGAAGGCTCGAGTACCAAACATTCAGAGGGTGCATGTCCATGTCACCTGGGGAGCTTAAAAACAAAAGAGCTACCTGAACCCCACCGTGAGGTTGGGCTTCCTTACATCCAAAAGCCCTCCCAGATAACTAATATGAAACCTGGTCTAAAATTTGCAGGGTTTTGTCTTAGTCTGGCCAAACACCAAAACACTAAATACTTTCTCTTAGAGTCACTAATGTAACTCCTTGTAAAGTCCAGTGTTAGCAAAAGCACCCCACCAAGTCAGTTCAGTCAGAACCCCCACTTGATATTTGATCACTTTTGATACCTGAACAAGATCCTCTTCTCCTCCTTATCAGGGGATGTCTGATCATTCTGGCCTGTGTTTAGCAAAATCATGTAATATCAATTTAGCCGGTATTGCTCCTATGCCTGCTGTTTTCTGTCATTTTCTACCCACAGACCACATTATCAGAATGTTTAAAAAAAATATTAGTGACATCAAATGGCCAGGGTAATGAGAACATGAAACCCACCATTGCTGGTGCGAATATGAACTTGTATAGCTGCCCTGGAAAACAGCTTAGCAATTCTTAGAAGTGTTCACATATCATATGAGCCAGCAGTTGCACCTTTGAAAATACACACACACACACACACACACACACACACACACACACACACACACACGAAGTATATATCAGACATCAGTGCAAGCCTGTGAATCAATCCTTCTCCCTAGGATAAGGGGTCTGTGTGTGTGTGTGTGACTACAATATTCCTAACTTTGATAAAAAGAAGGAAGTAGACAGGGCTTTCATGGAAAACACAGATATTGACCAGTGAGATGCCTCTGTTGGTACAGGCACACAATGCCTAGCCTGATGACATGAGTTTGATCCCTGGGACCTACACCATAGAAGGAATAAACTGACTTCTGAGAACACAGATTTGTCTCTGTAGGAAATTTGAATGGACTTTTAGGGAGGAAATGACCACTTCTAAGAAAGGCTTTGGGCTGGCAAGATGGTTCAGTGGGTAAAGGTGCTTGCTGTACAAGTCCAGCAACCTGAGTTCAATTCCCAGAGCCTACAAAAAGATGAAAGGAGAGACTTCTGCATGCATGTCCAACCACATGGTGGCTCACAACCATATATCATGAGATCTGGTGCCCTCTTCTGGCCTGCAGGGACACATGCAGGCAGAATACTGTATACATAATAAACAAACAAACAAACAAATAAGCAAATAAACCTTTTTATTAGTTTTTAAATTTTGAGACAGGATCTCACTAACTAGCTTTGGCTAGTCTGAAACTTACTGTGTAGACTAGACTGGCCTTGAACTTGCAGCAATCCTCCTGCCTCTGTCTCTCAAGTACTGGATTTATAGGTGTGTACCACCATGCCTGAGTATAAGAAAGTTTTTGTTGATGTTTGCATAAATAAATGTCAGTGGTCTTTACATTTTCTTCATGGCCATAAACCTCCACAGAAGAGGTATTATGGCAGTCACATTTCCAAGAGGTTGCTGGTTCTTCTTGGGCAAGGGAACCTCCTAGAAAGCTAAGATGTCTTCATCTTAAAATAAAAAATAAAAAAAAAAGCCAGGCTGATGGTATATGCATTTAATACCAGCACTTGAAAGCAGGGGCAAGTAGAGTTCTGTGAGTTCAAGGCAGCCTAGTCTACATGGCAAGTCCCAGGACAGCCAGGGCTCTAGAGTGAAACCCTGTCTCAAAGAGGGGGAAAAGTGATTCTACCAATGTTGGGGGTCCAGATAGGTCCTAACCACAGTAGGGGTGTACCACAGGTGACTGTTTAGTTAGGATTTCTATTGCTGTGAAGAGACACCATGACCACGGTAACTCCTATAAAGGAAACATTTAATTGGGGATGGCTTATAGTTTCAGAGGTTCAGTCCATTATCTTCATGGAGGGAAAAATGAGGCAGTGTGCAGGAAGACATGGCATTGGAGAAGGAGCTGAGAGTTCTGCAGTTTGATCTGCAGGTAGCAGAAGAAAACCGGCTGGGACCTCAAAGCCTACTCCCATCGTGACACACTTCCTCCAGCAAGGCCACAACTACTCCAACAAAGCCACACCTCCTAATAGTGCCACTCTCTGTGGGCCAAGCATTCAAACACCAGCATCTAGGGGGCTATTCCTGTTCAAACCACCACAGTAGCCCTTCGCAACTAAGGGCATATGGATTGTTTCCACTTCTGGCTGCTATGACGATTTGTGTGCAAGTTTTTTTTTTCATATTGTACACATGATATTTTTCTTACCTGTTCAGAAGCATTGTCATACAGCACTAAGATCAATCTGTCTTTCCATGTTTTATACCCTACTTCCTCCTTCATATGAATACTCTTATGCTTTAGAGCCATTATTAAGCAAAATATGGGTTTATGCAAACACAGGCCCTACAATGCAAAAGTCAGTTCTAATGAATGGGCAGCATATACTTCATATACACAGGTAGCTGGATAGAGGAGTAACTCATGTTATGGATTGGACAGATTATTATGTTATTCAGAATAACATGCAACTAAAACTGAGTTGTCTATTTCTGAAATTTTCCATTTAATATTTTCAGACCATAGTTAACTGCAGGTAGCTAAAATTATGGAAAGTTAAACCATGAAAACCCTGGTTGGGAAAGCTTATTTAAGCCTTTAAATGTGTTCACTTAACCAGCTACATACTTGCTATTCATACAAAATAAGCTTCTCATTACTATTAATATGTATTTTTAATTTTGATTTGCAAGGCTAGCCACTGAATCTAAAGTGTAGAAGAAAAATATCTTACCCATCTCTTACAACAGAATACTACTCAGCACCAAACTGACTCTGCTACTAAATGATTCCATTTCTCCAACATTGTTGAAATAAAATTATACAGCTAGAAAAGAGATGAGTTGTTGGTAGGAATTAAGGACCAGGGAGGGGAGTAAGGGTACTGTGAGATTATAAGAGGGCAACAAAGACCTTTGTGTTGCTGGGAATTCTCTTTAGCTTGACTGGAGTACTGCAAACACAAATAAGGATATGATGAAACTCTACAGAACTACACATATATACATAAGCAAACTGATTATCTGAGATAAATGTGTCGATCGCACTAATGGCAATTTCCTGAATGTGATATGTACTATAGTTAGTAGTGTGAGGGCAAACTCGTTAAAGAGTATGTGGGGCTCGATATTTCTTTCTTCAGTTAAAATTTGTGTGTTTGTATGTGCGTGTGCATGTGTGCATGTCACCTGCATGCATGTGCCTGCTGAGAGCAGAAAAGAGAACAGGCTCCCTTGGAGCTGGAGTTGCAGACTCTTGTAAACTTCCCGGTGTTGAGTGCTAGGAACCAAGCTCAGAAGAGCAGTGCATGCTCTTAACCATGAGCCATCTCTCTAGACTCATCTCAATTTCTCCTTCTTCCCCTTCCTCTTCTATCTCTTCTTCTTCATCAGTGTCTCTATGTTGGCTGTCTTGGAACTCACTATGTAGACCAGGCTGGCCTCAAACTCAGAGATCTGCCTGCCTCTGCCTCTCAAGTGCTGAGATTAAAGACATGTGAAGCCATGCTTGGCTATATTTCTTTCTAAAACTGCAGGGAGAGCTACATTTATTTGAAAAGAATGTTGAGAAACTGTCATGCCTTCAAAAGAAATTAAGCAAATTATGGCTTTAAAAATTCCAGGAATTAGTGTGGCTTATGAGAATTCAACAATTCAGAAGAACTCAATGGTAAAAATTTAAGACTATATCTATGGCAAGTAATTTGTGCCTGTTATGTGAACACGAATAAGAAGCATTCCAATATGAAGTGCTGATCTTCACAGCTACTGAAACTGAACTTTTCTCTCCCCACAGGTCTCCGACTCTCTGTTCTAGCCTCTAGGAGTTCCTAACAATGCCTTAATTTTCTAGAAGAAGAACAGGAACTGGTCCAAAAGATGACTAAACCAAACTTCTGGGATGCACTGTTAAACTTACTAGACCACTAGCTTCCACCAGCCTGAAAGGAAAGAGCGTTGTAAGGCAGTCTTTGAAAGTGATGGATAGATTTCTCAAGTCTGCTGTAACCCACTTGCCTGATTATCTCCACCAATGTATTTTGTAAATGTATTTATTTAAGACTTTCTTCTGTGACTACAAAAGTTCATGTAATCTCTTCCACAGTGAAATATGTCCTTTAAAGCTGCTTGAATCCATCTTTGAAGGCTATAGTTACCCATATTTGGGTCAGAAGAAACTATCATCTTATTTTCTTTGGACTAAGAACCTGGTCTTACCTTAATACCTACAAGGTTGTGAGGAAAAAGTCACCCTTTCTCACACTTACATCCATTCATTCAGTGGATGAATTTGCCTCCAGGAGACTACTGGCCATCTGGAGATATTTTTATCAGCCCAAATTCATAACCTTGGTATCTTATGATGCCAGAGATCACACTAAGTATTTTACAACACAGAGGACAGTTCCCTACAATAAAGAATGAGCTGGTTATAAATGCTATCAGTGCCAAAGTTGAGAAACCCTGGTCTAGCCCTTAGGAAAGAAATCCATACAATATTGGTCCAAGACAGCTAGTGCACAATGATCCTGAGAGAAGATTATAGTTTCCAGAGAGGATTTTTATGATTAGTGGTCTTGGCATCTGAGAGAAAAAAAAAAAAAAAAGAGTGGGAAACATTTAAATATGCAAAAAATCTGTCATTTCTATACTGATGAAGATAAATGTTTTCTGTAAGTCCATGTACTATGGGTAATCCTTTGGGCAACAGACATATATGAAAGGGCAGAAATCTCTGACTAATTTCTATAATGGAGAAGTTTCTTAGATTTGAGAAGCCAAAGGTCTGTAACATCATACAGATATGCCATTGGAGAACATTATATATCTCTGTAAAATTATCATACCAACTATTCTTATTTTTTTAATCAAGCAGAATATTTCTCTATCTTTATACTTTTATTTATACATCTCCTTCTTACTCTCTACCTGAACCTAAGCCACCTTTTCTTTGGGCAGTCAGGTCAAGATCCATCTCCTATAAGCCGATCTGCCCCATACTACTTCCTCAATGCTAGCAATATTCTGTTTCCTCATGTCCTAATATTCATTTTTTAAAAACACACATGTCCCATCTTCCCAATTAAAAACAGAATTTCACTGGTGTCTGGGACCCTGTTGTCTCCAAGACTTGCCACGTACTGAAGTGGGTAGCTGTTCTGTCTATGACCTTGAAGCACTGCCCCTAGAGATGTAGCAGGTAACTGTCCTACTTACCTATGACCTTGAAGTACCTGCCCCTGGGGCATGGCTCAGGCTACCCATAAGACCTCAGTAGCACACACATAGGCCACTCTCTTCTCTCCCTCGTGGGCTTGGAGGCAGAAGAACAGCGTGGGACTATAACTCAGCCTTCCAGGACCCTAAGCTAAATCTCCCATACTGTAGTGAGTTTTCCTCCCTAATAAATTCCTTCATCCTTTGAGCAAGATTTTGTGGATTTCTTGTAATAACGTACTTTACATAAAGACACCTTCATTTATTCCCTTCATCTTAGTGTTACTGGTCATGGGTTTTACCCGTATCAATAGCTAGTGTTTACTAAGCCTTTGCCATATGCAAGAATCTGTTCTAAGTGTATAATACCTAATATCTAATTTAAGCCACTGCTCTTCTCCTTTGTAAGCACTGGGCGTTGTTTCTGAATTCCTCATTTGCAACTGAAGCCACTAATACAGAATTCAGAGGGTTCACAGGAAGAATGAAGATCATAAAGTATTGTCCCATCTATAGTAAGCTCTTAGCAGATGCCAGGCTTTCTGTTTATCTTTGAGCAGGGACTAAATTTAGCCTAGGCTTACACTTCTCTACCTAGTTTGTTTTGAGATAGTGTCTTACCATGTAAGCCCAGGCTGGCCTAGAACTCTCAACCTTCCTGCTTCTGTCTCTAGAGTGGGAGCTTACAGGTATGTGCCATTGTTGTGACTCATTTCTCTACTCTGTCACTTTCTATCACAGCAATTTTACTTTGATTTAGTGCCTCTGAGGCTCTCAACCTTCAATAGCACTACATAATCCCAAGGGCTAAACTCCCAAATTCTCTAAAATAGTATCATTCCCTCTTTGTTACAGAACCCCTCTTTTCCTTCTAGATTCTAAAACCGGTATCCAAAGAGTCTCTCTACCCCATAATGATGCCCACCATCACTCTCTCCTCTGAACTGAGGGGTACACTGTGAACTCCTCAGGACTTGTTCCACAACTAAATGGCATGTGGTTAGTAGGTAGATGTAGTTGTAAAATCTTGAGAATAAACTTTTTGACCATTCATGTTTTAGTCCATATTACATATGCTATAGCACACAGTGCCTCATGAAGGGCAGCAAGGGCATTTACTGAAAGCTGAGTGGACGATGAGCTCTTCTAAGGGCCTTCCATGAACATATGAATTCATTTCACAACTACCCCATAATTGGCACTATCAGTTATTTCCATTTTATAGATCAGAAACTGAGACTCAAAGAGTAACTGGCTAAAGTTACACCACAGAGCCTGGGCTCTATATCCAAGCAGCTAGTCATCAGAATCTACCTATTAACCACCATGCTAGTCAAAATTTAGCAAAATATGCTAATTTGTGTTAAAAAAAAAACTATTCAGGACTATAAACGCACAAATCCAAACAAAATACCTCTTTGATATCTCCAACGAAGGAGAAACAGCAGTAGCTTTTGTCAAAGCCACCTCCTAATCCTTTGTATGAAATCTCTACATCTCAAGATTAAGCTGCTACTTGTTAAAATGTTTATAAAAATTAAGTAAGATCAGAAGCTGGAAGAGCACCAAGAACAGGTAGGGTTACATAAACAGTGGATCAAATTGAAAAAAAAAAAAAAACCCAGACAATTTTCTTTGCTACATTATTATTAAGCAACAATTACAAAACAGTATTAAATAATAATCATGAGAACCTGCTTCTACTTCTTTGTGACAATACACTAACATAACTTTACTAATTTACTGAAGACCCAAGACTTGTAAAACAATCAAATAACATTAATTATCTATAATGTGAGACAAAGAGGTGCAGAGTGCTGCTGCCTCCAGGCATGAGACTAAAGAAACAGAAGAGCCTTTGATTCCTTGCAGTAAATGCAAAGGAGATATAAAAGGGAAACCATAAAGTCCCAATGAACTATTTATACCGACAACTTGCAAGTGTATCCAAATGTATGAAAGGTCTGTGAAGCATTCTGTAAGAGGCCAAAGGACTATATGACAGAAAAGGAAAGTGTGGCAATGTTGATCCTGACACAAGAACTTCAAACGAGTCAACAGTTTGTGTGGATATATAGACCAAAAATAAACACAAATGTAGAGTTTTGTTTTGTTTTGTTTTTTGTCAAGCTTTACTTTTGTTGAAGATGGACCCTTCCCCTCTTCAATAGCTTGTAAAACCAGGAATGAATACTGCAGGATTTTTATTTCTAGTCCCAAAATATTGGGATCAGAGTCTTATCTGGCTTGAGACTTGACAGCTGCCCAACAAAATAGATTACTATCTAGTTGGAGGTTTTCCAGTTCACCACCACCACCACCATCACCACCACCACCACCACCACCGCAAAGGCATCGGATTTCCTTTCCCTTAAAAGTTAATCCAAACCAATTTGTCAATCACCAGAGCAGAAAAACACCCTCCAGGAAAGCTGTTTTTCAGGCACCTGAAGAAATAGCATAAAGTCTAGCTAAAAATGTAGGCTGGCGCAGTGGTTCTTTGGGTCATTGTCCACTCTGGTCTTCTGTTATTTCGTAATACAGTCTGTCTTCTGCACTGTGCTTTGTGTCTGTCTAATTCCAAGATCAGAAAGTCTAAGGGAGCCACGGGAGGCCAGAGAGATGCAGGTGAAACAAGAGGCTGGCCTCAGTTCAAGTTTGAGGAAGGGGTCTAGAATAGGTTCTTGGGCTCCCCAGAGTCTAAGGTAGGTTCCTCAAAGGAGCCGCTCAGGTCCTAGCAGTTAGATAAAGCCTGAGAAATTCTCTCCCTGAGTAGTAAGCCCCAGAAATTTGAGGCCGTTTCCGGCTTTTTTTTTTTTTTTTCCCCAGCTGGGCAGCTGAAAGGAAGAGGTTGATTCCACGACTAGGCCTAGATTTTTAACCATTTAAAAACAAAATGTAATAATCATCGGGGAAATGTGGCACGAGAGAGGTGACATTTCTGCAAAATGCTTCTGAGGTCCCTTGATTTTGCAGATTGTTGAGACTCAATGGTCTTAGCAAATTGGGGCATCTTGCAGGGGCTGCACTCCGATTCCAGGCGTGTTTGTTTGTTCCCATTAGCTGCCGCACCTGCCCTCCCCAAAAGAAGCTTCAGCAGGCTGGGACCGATCCAAGAAGGAAATCTAGATGGCGGTGTCCTGCCAGTGAAAGGTCTAAGAAGACCGTCCCCAGAGCTCCCCAAGACCATTAGAAGATGACGTCGCCAGGGATCAGTGTCGCCTGGACCTCCCGAGACCGTCGTTTCGAACCCACTCACCAGCCCGCCGGCACGCCACAGCTGGAGCGCAGAGACCGCCATCCTTGTCCTAGGCTGGGCCGCCGGCTTAAAGCTCAATGCCAGACACGCAGGGTAGGGCAAGCTCGGGCCCCGCCCACTCTGCTTATCCTCCCCTCGCACACCCCCTAGAGTCCCCGCCCACTCCCGCCTACGGAACCCCAGGAGAGACACACGCTCTCTCCACTTGCTCCCTACAGCTCGCTCACGCGAGACTTGGGCAAGGCGGGGGGCGGGAAGGGAGAGGAGACACAACAAACATGGCGGCCGCAGCTGCGACGCTGGCGAACGCTGAGGCGGTGGCGGCGGTGGCGGCGGCGGCGAGCAAGGTTGTGGGGATTCCTCGGTGCAGTAGTCAGGAGGTGAGTAACAGGATGTCCGCTTGTACGGCGGCGCCACGGTTAAGCAGGGCTCGTTGACGGAATGGCGGACGGTAAAGTGCCGGGTTCGTCGCGGGCCGGCTACCACCACCGTAGCCTTGGCCACAGCGGAGGGGTCGTGCGCCCCCCGTGGGCTAGCAGCGTGGTGACCGGGACCTTCTTGGGTCGAGCATGTAGGGGACTGGGTCCGCCTCGGGGAGGGAGCAGCTCGCAAGTCGGCGCCGTCGGTCCGGGGCTCGGAGGCTCAGGGTGGGGAGCTGCCTTCTGCTTTGACAGGTGGCGATCGAGGGTGGGGGGTGCTCCCCCTGTGTGGGTTGTTCTCGGGGTGCTAGGGTCAGGAGTCGACCCCAGCCATCCCAGGTACTGGGAATCCCGGGGAGGATGTTACTCCGACGCCGGTCCCGGGCTGTTGGGAAGGAGTTTCTAACCCCTCGAGTTGTCTCTTAGGAACCTTCCCGGACTGGTTTCTACTGCCTGTGCCTTCCAATGTTGGGAACAGATGAGGTTGGGAAAGGTGTTACAGCCAAGAGCTCTTCTGGTTCATTCAGGGCTCGTGGATCCTCAACTCCTCAGCCGAGCATCCAAGTGCCCTGTGTCTAACTGGATCCGAAGTGTAGTCGGTTGTATCTGCCAGTAATCACGTGGCCCATTTTTAATGACTCCTTTATGTGGTGGTCAGAACCGGACAGAGGCGTGACAAGTGAGAGAGGACATGGAGACTTCTTATATTGTGAGATCCAGGGAAATTAGAAGACACAGAATGAAAACCATGGTTTAAAATATCTGGACTACTTTCAGATTGTGTCTTGAGTTTATGTTGTCTTCAGCACAGCGGAGGATGCATGTTTTCTTGGAAGTCCCTTGTAGTGAATTGAGATATTTGATGTTCTTTTTCTGTCATGGTCTGGTGTTTCCCAGGAAACCGTAACTGTTGAAGATGGGGGATCAGATAGGCCCTTGTTGAACTCTGGTGGTGGTTACAAGTATTTCCCTAGTATAAGGCTAATGTACTTTTTTATGCAACTGTACTTACTCAGCAATACTAAGCCTAACATCTCTGGTTGTATACTGTGAATAACTGAAATTACTATATTAAATTACATTTAATTTTTTAAAAAATTTTTGTTAAAAGTAAAATCACCAGTGGCAAAATGATAGTAACAAAAGTGGCTGTTTTAATTGTGGGCCACCATGCTTTTGCTATTGCTTTTTTTTTTTTTTTTTTTTTTTTGTCAGCCTATTTTTTTTTCCAGTTAGTGATAATGATCCACAAGTTTTCTTATTAGTTTATTAAACCTGTAGTTGCTAGAAAAGTTTTGACTTGTGTGCCTTTGTTTTGTTTTTTAGACAGAGTTTCTCTTGTGTAGCTTTGGAGTCTTTCCTGGGACTCACTCTGTAGCCCAGGCTGGCCTCAAACTCATAGAGATCCATCTGCATGTGCCTCCCGGGTGCTGGGATCAAAGGCATGCGCCACCACTGCCTATTTGCATGCTTTCTTTACAGACTTTTTGTGGCTCTTGAAGTTTAGTTGAAATTTCCTCTATGACCTTTTGGAGTCCTTTGGTGTGTGTGTCTCTAGAGTAAATTTCAATTATTAGACATTTTGTCTATGTTATAGTGGAAAGAAAAGGTGGAACTAATTTGGGGTGGAAAGGTTAGATTGTATAATTCTTTCTGATTTCTCTGATGTGGTTTCATTCTGTTTTATTTTTTTATATTATATTTTCTGATTTCTCAGAAGAGCCTTATCACAGTGTTTATGCACTCAGTCTTAAGCAGTTAGGGACTCAGGAATTGTGTTGTAGCCGTTTTTGAAGGTCCATGTTACTCTGTATGAACCAAGTCTTGTTTATCAGCATTCTTTGCTAAAGTATCTTGGAGAGTAAGTCTTTCAGTGACCATAATCAATAGGTTATGGAAGTAAACATGGCTGTGGAACTATAAACAACTTTATAGGCCTCTCTAACCTCTGGGTTAAATTATCAAATAAAAAGTTAGGGCTAAGGATTCCTCTTTACGGTTAGTAACCCTTCAGTTTAAACATTTCTTTTTTAAAAAAATGCTAGATATGTGAAATATACTGAACCATTCTCTAATCAAGCTCTTTCAATTCTCCTTTAGTCAGTAGGGAGGGCATATTAAAGAGATTCTTGGTTTAAATTTATTTATTTTTATTTTATTTCATGCATATGGGTGCTTTTTTTCTACATATATGTCTGTGTATCTTGTGTATGCATGATGCCCACCAAGGCCTGAAGAGGGCATCAGATCCCCTGGAACTCAAGTTAGAGATGATGATAAGCCTCCATGTGGGTGCTGGGAATTGAACTCAGGTCCTTTGCAGGAGCAGCCAGTACTCTTAATTGATTCATCTCTCTAGCCCCTTTGATTTTTTTCTGAAAGGTTTTATATATTTTATTACTGAACAAACCAGTTGGCTCATGTGGAACAGATAAAAGCAAATCAAACTCCAGTTTAAACATGACCAAGTCTCCAGAGGTTAAAAGATGTTCAGGTCCATGTGGTAGGATTGGTAGATGATTGTGGTTCATCATAAACCCTTGGTCATGGCATTGTGTGCAAATCCTTGCAGACCCAGCCTCGTTCTCCTCCATTGTTGTTGGCATTGGACCTGGTTTTGTTACTAGTTCTCATCCAAATCCATTGGGGACTAGAACAATTTTACTTTTGCAAGGAATTGCTTGATTCTGAAAGTCTTGTGAGAAAACATGGTGAGAAACCAGTCAGGCCTATGGCTCCTGATGGCAGAGGAAAGAAGTCCTTTGATTTTTATATTACCTGTTTCATATTTCCCAATTCGAATCTTAACACCTCTTTTAAATAAGTAGCTCCTGATTAAAAGGTGTTTGATTGCATATATGTGTATGCACACATATATGAGATATATGGAATATTAATTCTTAGATTTTTTCCCTCTATTAGCTTGAGCAATCTCTGTCTTATAAGGTCTGGAAGTTGTTCTCTTCTTTAGCTGATGAAGTAGACATACATCTTAGTTCATGCTAGTATAACAAATTGCAAGGACTATGTCTTAAAACCCGATGACTAGCTGGGTGTGGTGGTGCACATTTTTAGTCTCAGCATTAGGGAGGCAGAGGCAGGTGGATCTCTGAGTTTGAGGCCAGCATGGTCTACACAGTGAGTTCCTGGACAGCCAGGGCTGTGTTGGAAAGACCCTGTCTCAAACAAACAGATTAACAAACCATCATGACTAAAAGTAATTCAGGGTTTATTTTATCTCATACTTACATGTAACAGTCCATCACTGAAGAATGTTGGGGCAGAAACTCAAGCACGATAGGAATTGTGGTGCAGAAGCCATGGCTGCTTTTTCCTTATGCTTACTGGCTTGCTTCTCTTGGCTTGTTCAGCCTGCTTTTTATACAACTAGGACCACCTGCCAAGGGATAGCACCTCCCACAGTGAGCTGGGCCCTGTCACATCAATCATTAATCAATCAATAGCCCACAGGTTTGTCTACAAGCAATTTTATGGGAGCATTTTCTCAAATAAGATTCCTCTTCTTCCAGGCGTTGTGGTGGTGCAGGTCTTTAATTCCAGCACTTAGGAGAGACAGAGGCAAGGAGGGGTCTCTACAAGGTGAAGGCCAGCCTAGTCTACATAGTGAGTTCCAGGCCAGCCAGAGCTACCCTAATGAGACCCTGTTTGGATTAAAAAAAAAAAAAAAAAGTCTCTTCTTGGATATTCTTGGTTGTATATCAGATTGACAAAAAGCACCCAGCACAGGGTAGGTGGTTTGAACAAGTATTCATTAAGGCTGGGGTTTGGTAAGTTTGAGTTTGAGGTGCTAGCAGATACAGGATCTGGTTTCTGGTTATATACTCATAGTGCAGAAAACAAAGAGGAAATTAACTATTATTCTTATAATCCCTATTCTGATGACCCTGCCCTCACAATAAATGTCAAATTAGAAGTTAGGATTTCAACACAGAAGTTTTCATTTGGAGCAATATTAGTTACAAAAGAGTAGATCTGGCTTGGAATATAGCATCAGAATCTATAATAATGTTAAGGAATGCTTAAATATGTTTTCTGATGACATTTTACATTGAAAATTTAAGCAATTTCTTGATAAAGAAGTCCAAGGTATTGAATTCATAGCTGGTTACAAAGACCATACTGTTCCAATTCCTAACCTATATACAATTAGCTGTTCCTCTGTACTCCTGGGGGAATTGATGTAGGATCCCTTGCTGATACTAAAATCTCTTACATAAAATGCAATAGGATTTGCATGTGATCTATTACACATCTTTCCATATACGTTGTTTTTTCTTTTTGACATGGGATTTTTATGTGTTGCTCAAACTAGTCTTGAACTCCTTGAATTCCCTTGCCTTGGTCACTGAGTGCTGGAATTAAAGGCACACAATAGCATTCTCTTTAAGTATTCTCCAGATTGTGTATACTGTATACAGCATAAGTCATTCTGATTTGTATTGTTTAGGGGATACTAAGAAAAATGAGTCTAAATTGTTCAAGATGCATTTTAAAAAAATTTTAAATGTTTTCCATTCATAGTTGGTTGAGTCCATGTATATATCATTTATATTGTGTTTATAGAGGTTTTAAAATTTGTCAGTACTGAACAGCATCCTTAGGTATCAGGTTATATAGGGAGTTCTTGTTTTTGACAGGTTGGTTTGGATCACAAACCCATATTTTACTTTTATAGCAGGGAGTTTTGTTTTTTAGCTTCAGAATTATTGTTTTCCCAGATATTGTACTTAGAGGTATTGACTTGAGATGGAAGAAGCTAGGGTTTGAGGATTTAGGCACCTATCATTTACATGAGTATGTTTCATTGCCCACTGCTTGCTTGTTCCTATTGCTCACAGATATATGTGATGTAGATTATACAGTTCAGGGATGAAAGGACACTTAGTTTTTTACTTTTGTTTTGGTTTCGGTTTTTGGAAGCAGGGTTTCTCAGTGTTGCCTTTGCTGCCCTGGAACCGGCTCTGTAGACCAAGCTGGCCTTGAACTCAAGAGATCCGCCTGTCTCTGTCTCCTGAGTGCTGAAATTAAAGATGTGTGCCACACCACCCAGCTGACACTTTTAAGTCTCGGATGGTTGTGTAAATTAAACCGTACAAGAATGTTTGAAACTCTAAATCAGAAGCTGGGCTTCATGTTTGGAACATCTTCAGTTATTTCACTGGTATTTTTTTCTTTAACCCATCATGCACAATTGTGGCAGAGAACACAGTGACATTTGTAATGTGACAATGTGAATAACTAAGACTGTCAAAATATGTCAGCCATGCTCTATAATTGGGCTCATTTCTGTCCTTAAACTAAAGTCGGATGTATAAACGACCATCTTCTTCTGCTTGCTCTGGCAAGTCTTGTGTTTTGTTGCGTTGTCACGCGTTGTACCGCAGCATTGCTAAACTTTCTAATCAAGATTTGATAAAATTTATCTTGTTTATTGAAGCCCATTAAAGTACATTCATTTTTGGGGGGGGACTTTGCATATGAGTTGATTGGCAAGAAGAAATTCTGAATTGTGATGTAAAAATTTGGATTTTTTTCTTATAGCTTTTTTGTGTGTATGTGTTTACATATGTGGGTGTATGCATGTATTATGTGCACATGCACATGTACACGTATGTGGAGACTACAATTTGACATCCGATGTTTTCCGCAATCTCTCTCCACCTTCCCAATGCTAAGGGTTACAGGTGCCTTCTGACATGCCTGTCCTTTTCTGTGGGTGCTAGGGATTTGGGCAGGTCCTAATTTTTGCATGCTACATTACTGACTGGGCCATCTCTCTATCCCTATTTATAACTTTTGTAAGAGGCCCATAGTCCTTGTAATTTAAAAAAAAAAGAAAGAAAGAAAGAAAACAACTATCCTGGACATGAGCCACTTAAAATTAGTATATCTTAATTGTACAAGAGGTCTTAATTATGACATTTCTGTGCATGCATGTGATATGCTTTGATCATTTTTCTCCCTTCTATTACCTTTTCTTGTCTGCTTTGCCTCTCTTTTCTACTTTTGTGTTCCTAATGGTCCCCCTTTACTCTCATGTCTTGTTTTACTTTTTTAATTAAAAATTCAATTTTGGGGGGTTTGTTTTGGGTTTGTTTTTGTTTTGTATTTTTTGAGATCCTCAAACTCTAATGAGTTATGTATTATGTAGTGGAGGCTGGCCTTGCAGTGTTTCTTCTGCTTCCACTTCCTGAGTGCTGAACTACAGGTAAGCAAGGCCTGGATCTTATTAATGAACTGCGATGGCCAACATGGTGTGATATCCCTGTAGATGCAATAGTGGCAGTCATTTCTTGGCAGTACCCAAGAGCTGTCTAATTGGACTCCAGGCCCACTCAACAGGAAGGAAAAGGTGTCTGATACTGGAAACCCGGGGCTGGTGAGGCCATGGACCTTAGAAGAGAGCCTACTACCATCACTGTAGTAAACCAGCACAATTTCCAACAGCATTCTACATCCTTGTCCTTACACCCACATACAAGTGCAGCTCTCACCCTCATCCATTTCCCTTTGCAACTGATGGAGACCGTTACAGAAAGTGGTCCACAAGTGGTCAAAATGCAGACAACAAGTGATCATGGGGTACCCAGCCCTAGTGGATACATCTGCAACACAATTCCTGCACCCAAACCTCAGGGAACATTATCGAAGAGGGGCAGAAAGAGCATAAGAGCCAGTGGACCAGGAAAGGTACTGTGAAATTGTATCTCCTAGAAATGACAGGGAAGCTACTACTCCCATGGTATATCAACAACATGGCTGTCTAAACGAGACCTGAACAATGATAACGTGGGAGGGGAATTATCATGGGACCCATCCCTAGACAAAGAACTGCAGACAACTAAGGACTGCTGAGAAAGGGAGAATTACCCTTCCTTAGGGATGAGCCCCTAATTGGTTAGCTAATACCAAGTTTTGAGCCCTGAAATTATATACATATAAGCAACACTGAATGGACTTGGGGAAATGAGAGGTGTTGGAGAGGAAAGAGGGAATGGGGGAAATGATGTAGCTATATTTTAATTAGAAAAAAAGTAAAATAAAACAGACTTTTGTTCATAAAGATTGGTGGCATGCAGAGGGCATGCACCAATCAAAGCCAGATGGGGTCTCAGCGCTGAGAGAGAAAGTGGATCTCATCCCTAACCCAGAAGCTGTCTGCAATTGATAACTACTCACAAAAGAAAATTTAGTTTTTTCCAACAGAGTCTCACTGGCCATATAAGCCACTCTCAAGGACAGACTCCGTGCCCAGAAGTAGATGCCCGATACAAAATGAACTCAGAGGCATTTTTGGAGGTTCCTTAACTCAATGTTTTGTCTGGGCAATGTTTTTATTTTATTAATTAATTTATTTTTTCCTTACAGGTCTTTTGTGTATATATTATGGTTTCTGGTGTTGTATCTTTATGGGATTTCTGTATGTGTGAACATGTATGTCTCCGCATCTATATGTGTTTCTTGTGCTTTTTCTTTGGCTCTTCTGTTTTTATTTTATCTTACTTGACAATATTTTTAGATGCTTGTTTGTATTCTAGAGTGGGAGAGAGAGAGAGATTTGGGAGAATGTGAAATTGAGTTGGGAGAGGGGAAACTGAAACAGAATATATTGTATAAAAATTCTATTTTCAAATAAAAATACCTTAAAATATTCAACACAAGACTTGGAGACAAAGACTAACACATACATTTCTTGTATTCAAACATCCCAATGATTACATTTTGTAAGTTAATCATTAATTTCAAATGTAGGTGAAAATCTTATCTAAATGAACTCTGATTTGGGCCCAGTCTCATTTTCTTTTGATTATTATTTAGTGTTGGTACTATTGTGATTTACATTAGTTGTACTGTCACTTGCTTTCAGAAAAAAATCTTGAAACCAGGCCATGGTGGCACAGGCCTTTAATCCTAGCACTTGGGACACAGAGGCAGGCTGATCTCTGTGAGTTCAAGGCCAGCCTGGTCTACAAAGTGAGTTCCTGACAGCCAGGATTGTTACACAGAGAAACTCTGTCTTGAAAAACCAAATACACACACACACACACACACACACACACACACACACACGCACGCACACACGTGTGTGTGTGTATATATATAAATTCTTATTTAGAAAAGACATACAATCTGTGGGAAAACTAACAAACATTACACAAAAGAATATGAGTAGCCACTCATACAGCCCCATTAATCATTAATAACTATAAGTCAAAACTGGTGTGATAGTGCCACATACCTTCCAAAGTGACCACAGTGAAAAAGCCAAGTGTTAGTGAGCATGTGAATCAACTACTCTTACCCATTGTTGGTAGAAGAATAAATAAATCAGTATAATGACTAAAAAATTATTTGACATGTTTAAAGCTGAATCTGCATACACTTTCATTTCAATTCCTGTCAATTCCTGTATAGCCAACCCAAATGTGTAGACAGGTTTCTTGGGAATTTTTTTTTTTACTCAAATTACTTAATGAGTAATTTTTCATCTTTAATGGCTAGCAGTATGTATGCAAAGATTACTCAGTTCTCTATTGCTTAGCTTTTTCTTAAAATCTAACATGTATATAGAAAAGCTTATAAATCTTAAAGCTCAGCCTATTGGATTGTCAGAGTGCATAGGTCATGAACTCAGCATCGATATGAAGAAATGGAAGGCAACCAGTAACCCAGAAACTCTTTTTATGCCCCTTCCAGTACTAAATTCTGTCTGCCCTAGCAAGCAAGGGTTACATTCTCCTTACTTCCAGCACTGGATCTTAGTTTTCTCTGGTCTCCTATAGGTCATACACTAATAACCTTTGTCCAGCTTCTGGTGCTCAACATTACGGTTGTGAGATGCATCTGTGTTGCTGCATGCAGCTGAAGTTTGCTTATTTTCACTGCTATAGCCTATTGTGTGATCATGTTACATACAACCAATTTACATGTGGTACTATTGGGGGGCTATTTGGGTAATTGTCAGTATTTGGCTGTTATAAGTAAAGTTATTTTTCTGTCTTGGTAATTCGCTTCCATTTTCTATTACTCAGTTTAATTATTAAATATGTTTCTCACTGTTTTGTATGTCTTGAATTTTCTAGATAGATTATAGAGTATTTAAAGACAGCTTTTATTTTTCTGTTGCTTTGTGTAACAATGTCTTATACAAAATAGTTTTTGTCTATATTGTTTTATTTTGTACTGTATTCTTAAATAGTGTAAATCTAAGGGTTCTTAAATTTTGGTTCTCTATTTAAATAGGGTTCTCTATTTCCTTGTTCCCTAGATATAACAAATTTCAACCTAAAAGAAAGGAAGAAAAAGCACCAAGATGGGTGAAAAGAAACCAGAGCCTTTGGACTTTGTGAAAGATTTCCAGGAATACCTGACCCAGCAGACGCATCATGTGAACATGATTTCGGGATCGGTCAGTGGGGACAAAGAAGCAGAGCCTCTTCAGGGAGGTAGACTTATTTTACTACTACTGAAAAGTTCGTGTTTGTAAATGTGTTGGTGTTCATGCAGAGCTCTCCATTCATGTGCATCACTGTCCACTAACGTGGAGCAATCTCTTCTTTTTCTAGAAAGACATGGGTGTTTTCTCCCTTCTTTAGCATGCAGAGTTTTGCTATGGGACAATGATTTAATGTAGTCTAGAGAACTATTGTAGTCTTGTTGAAAGATTAGGGCTTCTAAATCCCTTTTCCGTCCTTCATGTTCTGTTAGCTGACAGTTGATTCAAAGAACCCAGAGATTTTGTTCACAGAATTTGCCCATCAAGCAATGTAGGTTAGACCTGAGCCCCAACTAGGGATTTTTTTTTTCTCTGTAAGTGAAAGAAGGCTGTCCACATTTACCTGTTCAAGAAGAGAAACTAAATTAGATGAAGCAAAGATTTGGTGAGCCTGCTAGAGGTAAAGTTTCTCTAGTTTGTGGATCACATACACTCTTCTTAACCTACTTCAGGGTCAGCGGAGTACCACCCATGGACCTCCTATAACTGCTTTCCTATGGCTTTGTATCATTAGAAATGACTGGATAAAATACAAAAAGAATAACTCATGAAAATTCTACATGAAATTCTATTTCATTGTTCATAATAAAGTTTTATCGGAACACATACATGCTCACTTCTTGACACATTTCTACCTTGTTTGTGCTGCTGGGGATCAACATCTGCTGCATACATACATTAGGCAGGTGCTATATATACAGTGAGGTACAGTCATCCCCAACTTGCTTATATTTTTATAGCAGCTTTTATGGAACAGCAGGATTGGGTGTTGTGACAAAACCCATCTGGCTTTAAGTATTTGCTGTCCCAGCCCTGGAGAAAACATTTGCTGGCCTCTGACCTAGATCTTATAAGCCATCAAGATGCAGGGACTGGCAGCAGTGATGAGGTGTCACCTCCAGAAATTTTGTTAGAAATGTAAGCACCAGGTCCTACCCTGGGTCTAGTGATTCAAGTTTATTTTATTAAGATCTCTCAAGTAATTGATGCAGACATCAAAATGTGAGCATCAGGGTCTTAAAACTGTGGGAGAATGGGAGACCACAAGCCTGAACTCTTCAGTTGATTCTTTTTGAACTAATTTCTTGGACTTGAAAGGCAGAAGAGAAGGATTAGTGTTTGAACTGAGCATGTGAGGACTATGGCTCCTGGCGTCGAACCAAAGTCCTGTTCCCATGAAGAAGAAAGGAATACAAATTTTGCCTCTTAATACTAATGTGAACAGATTCCAGGAGTGGGATTCAAGAAGCCAGGGTGTAGTATACCCCAACATGTGAGGTTCCTAATTATGTGTTCCTTCCACTTCTTAATACAAAGTTTGTCTGTTCATGTGCAAAGCAAACACCGAAACATTTCAGTTCTGAAATTCTTAAAGTCCTTACATTCAGAGCTGTCAGATACCTTGTTTCCCTTGATGTGCTTAATTAGAAAGTTAAGATCTTAAATGTAACTCAAAATCTCCAACACAAATGACTCTAACAGGGTATCCAATAATAGTTTTTAGACAAAAAGAAATTTAGTAATTTAGAGCTGTAACAACGGCTACTTAAAATTGTTACCATGGCCAGTATCAGACACCTGTATATGACTGTGACCTTAAGGAATCTCTTCATTCCTCTCTGTCTTGTCTGCTTTCTACAAAAGCATGTTAAGAGTTGGTAAAATTTATATGTAAGTAATTTGAGGTCCTCTTTAAAGGTTCTTAGAATATAATTTGTATTTTTGTAGAAAATTTGTCCCAGTTCAAGAAGTCTGAATTGTTTTATGAATTAAACTCTTGGGAAGCAAGCTATCAGTTTGTGGAAGATCTTCAACCCCTTAAGTCTAAAATGCTGAACTGAGTTGATTCTGAGGTGCCTGATTTCTTTTGCTTTTGTTTATAGCTGGAACAGATGGTGATCAGAATGGACTCGATCACCCATCTGTTGAAGTTTCCCTGGATGAAAACTCAGGAATGTTAGTAGACGGGTTTGAAAGGACCTTTGATGGGAAGCTCAAGTGTCGCTACTGCAACTATGCCAGCAAAGGAACGGCCCGGCTCATTGAACACATCAGGATCCACACAGGTAATGGAGAAACAGCTGGAGAGGGAGGGGCCATGCGTGCAAGTCCATGTAGTGCCAATTGTTCAAAACAAGTTTGATGAAGGTTTGTTGGGTACTAACTCCATTTTTTACAAACAGTGGGTTAAAGGCATACAAATACTGGAAACAGGCTCATTGGAGAGCTTGATCCTCCATTTTCCTGCTTGATCTACACAATCTTGCATTGCCTTCCTGTTCTCAGGTGGGAGAGGTTATTTCTAGGGTTAATGTTTTGTCTTTTTCTTCACAAGAATGTTTAAATTCTAGAAAAGAGAAAGGCTTCTGTATAGTTGCAGAGTATACTTGCTAAGCCCCTGTCTCTCTAGCCACCCCTTTGAGAAATCATCCTAACTATGCTCTGTCCTTGTCAATTGACAGTTTCACATTCTAAATGATAGTTTTAAATATTTGAAGAGTTTGGGCTTTAAATAAATCTATTTAAATAAATTTAAATAATATCTTGTTTTAGGTTTTTCTATTGCTGTGATGAAACACCATGACCAAAAAGCAAGTTGAGGAGGAATTTATTTGGCTTACACTTCAGAATTGTTCATTATAGAAGGAAGTCAGGGCAGAAATTCAAACCCGGTAGGAACCTGGAGGCAGGAGCTGATGCCGAGGCCATGAAGTGGTGCTGCTTACTGGCTCGCTTCCCCTGGCTTGCTCAGCCTGCTTTCTTATAGAACCCAGGACCACCAATCCAGGGATGGCACCAACCACCATGGGCTGGGCCCCTCCACAGTGATCACTAATTGAGAAAATATCTTACAGCTGGATGCCATGGAGGCCTTTCCTCAGCTGAGGCTCCTTCCTCTCTGATGACGCTAGCAGAGTCAAGTTGTCACACAGAGCCAGGACAACTAACCCCTTGTCAACTTGATACACAAACACATCATTATTAAGCCACAACCCTTGCTTTCTTACTCATCTCCAAGATCCCACATTAAAATCATAAATATCTTTAAAAGTTCCACAGTCTTTACAAATTCAAACACATTACATTTCCAGCCTCTTTAGAATAGCCAATCTCTTTTAAAAGTTCAAGTCTTTCAGCTGTGGGCTGCTTTAAAAATTAAAATTAGATACCTTCAAGAGGGAAGGACCAGGGCACTGTCACTATCTGAACCAAGCCCAAGCAAAACCAAACTCCAACAGTATAAATAACTCAATGTCCAATTATCTGGGATTCAATCAACAATCTTCTGGACTCCTGCAAAGGGCTTGGGTCGCTTCGCTTCTCTGGCTCTGCTCTCTGCAGCACACGTAGCCTGTCTTCTAGGCTCTGGCTGGTTTCACTCCACTGCTGCTGCTGTTCTTGGTGGTCATCCCATGGTACTGGCATCTCCAAAATGCTGAGGGCTTCTGCTGCATCTGGGCTGCACTTTCATCAACAGCCTCTCATAGGCTCTCCTCAGGGTGCCAAGCCTCAACTCCTTTTTATGACCCCTTCAGTCCTGGGCCTTCAACTGCCACTGAGGCCTCACCAATGATCTCTCCTGGCCTCTCACATTGTCAAGCCTCCGCTGCTCTCCATGACCCCTTCATGCTTCAAAACTAGTGTCACCTGGGTGACTCTTAGACATTACCAAGTCCGGCTGCTACCACGAGGTACAACTTTAGCTGCCTCTGAAACACCGCTTCTCTGTGCTCTCAGGAAACACTTCCAGGTTTCACCTCAGTGATGTTGGTCTCTTCTTAATCACCACTAATTTCTTAGATCTGGCATCAAGTGTCCCAATAATGTAAAGGTTTCACTTCAGTAATTCTGGTCTCTTGTTAATCACAGCTGATTCTTTAGCCTCAGCTAACCAGAACCACAGAATCTTAAACTAGCAAGCAGCCCTGGTAGAGTCGAACCCTCCCTCTGAAGTGTCACAAGCCAGGTTTCCGTCTTCTGCACTCCTCTGAACATTCTTTTTTCCTCACGTGGGAGGTTATTGGGGGAAGTGAGAGCAGAAGGAAAGGGGGGGGGTGAGAAGGGCTGCCTTTTAAATGGGGACATAGCGCGTGTGCATAGGGAGAGTGCTCCACTTAGTGGCTGCAGCAGCTGCAGTGGTACATCTTGCCTGTTGCTGATGACATGTCCTACTAGGTCCCTGAGAGCAGGCCAGTGTAATGCCTGAATGCTAACAGTCCTCTCTTTTGTTTAGTATAAAAAGGTAAGGAAATAGGAAGGGGTAGCTGGTGAGGTGGGAATGGAGGGCACCGGGTTCTCTAGACTGCTTCCTGAAGTCTGGGGGCATTGGCATCTTGAGGGGACCTGAGAAGGATGGGATGCTAGCCAAGTCCTGGCATAGCTGGCTGTTTCACTGCTGTCCAGGCTCAGTGGATGCAGATTTGAGAGGACCTGGCAAGACATTGTCAGAGCAGAAGATACAGTTAAGTTTAGGGAGGACATTTTTTCTTAGGTCCCAGTAATTAAGGGAGTGGAGTCCCAAGACCAGGGGAAGGTGGGGGAGGTCCCACCCTCAGGAATAGGCAGTAGGTGGATAAACTTAGGCTGTTGATTGACAGTACTTATCTGGAGCCCATTTGATGACCTGTCTGAGGTGGATTCAAGTTGACTCCCTGGAGCTTACAAGAATTTTTTGAGTTCACAAAAAGAGGAAAGTTTTAGACACACTAGCATTCCCACTGTTTGTAATCTGTACTGAGATCCACATTGTAGAAAAGGCATAGACTCATGCCTTTGAGACATAGGGGACCCCAAAATGATTCTGGTTCAAAGCATTGACACTCTTTCCTCTATCCATGTATGTAGATGTAATAGATTAGACAGATGTTAGCACAGTGAGAAGCACTTTTCAATCTGTACTTAGAGAACATCCGAAGAGAACTTAAAATCCCGAGCTTGTGTCTCATGATCGTAGTGGTACTCTGCCAGAGCTAGAGTAGTAGCTTATCAGAATCCCCTTGATTCATGTGAAGACTGTTAACTTTGGAGTCTTAATATAACAATAGTATAGT
Organism: Onychomys torridus; assembly: GCF_903995425.1. NCBI lineage: Eukaryota > Metazoa > Chordata > Mammalia > Rodentia > Cricetidae > Onychomys > Onychomys torridus. The sequence continues at coordinate 109,164,653 of NC_050443.1, read as the reverse complement.
GAAACATTTCATTTTTTATATACCTCAAATCACTTTCTATCACCACTTAAGCTTTTTCATTCTCAGACCTTTATAACTTGGATTTACACACCTTAAAATACCTTCTTAGACCCTAAAATATTTCTTAGATCCTCAACTTAAGCCTTCATATCGTCACAGAAACACTACACCTGAAAACACCTTCTTTCTATCTAATTCACCAGGAGATACAAGTTGTTGATTACTGAGAGCAGTCATTATAAAGCGAGTTCCTTTCAATAAAGGAATGGTAAGAAGTTACACTGAGTTTGTCTCTTTTCTGAGTCTGGTATCAAGGTAAACTGTGTCTAGACCTAGTAGTAGCTCTAGGAGAGAAGGGCCTATGCCCTGAACTTTACACACACAGAAACTGAGAAGGCGGCTGAAGCCTTGGCTGCTGCTGTTCAGTTGACAAAGCTACTAGCCTAGCGGTCAAACACCAGAGTGTGAGAAGGATAATAACTTTTACCTGAGCAAGCAGAAGTGTAAACCAATAGACCAAATCTATGAGAAATGACAGAGACTTACTGGCTGCCTACACATCTACCCCAGGTTCCTCCGTGGTCGTTGGGGGCAGAGGTCTCAGGGTAGCATCAGTCTTCGACTGCCAGATCCAGAAGATCTGATAGACTTTTCTGTGGAGTAGGAACTTTGGGAGGACTAGCCTACCTTGTCTTGGCAAAGTGCGGCAATTGATCCCCCAGTGTCCTGATTATCCATAGTATGGACAGGGTCTTGGCAACAGTTGAGGTGAAAGGCAGTTTTTTTGCCTACTGGCCAGGCATTTGCCACATTTAAAGCAAGCTCCAGGTGGAGGTTCTTCTGTACCTATCCAAGTGGAGGTTCTTCTGTGCCCATCCATCTTCTTTGGAGGAGATAGGGGTGCTGCCAGGAGCTGGCATGTCTCTCTATCGTGAAAAGCTTTTTTAATTAAACATTTTAAATGCCGTATTCTCAGACATCTAGAGCATTTGAGGACTGTCTATCTATTAGGTATATCTGAATAGACAAACTTTGTTTCTGGTTACTTATGTTAAGCTTAACTTTGAAAACACAGGGGACTAAGTAAGGCTTATTCCTGTAATTATATTAGTATTTAGCATGATTATAATTAAAGAATTTGGTCATTTATAAGATGACTATTAACTTATGTTCCTTAACAGTCTACAATTCATTAGCAGCTTTCTTAAGACTAGCACTTTACATTCCATTCCTGTTAAGGTGATTGACCATTAACTTGCATTTGTTAATTATCTTTAACAGTTTACAGTAAGTTAGTAGCTTTTATATGAGTAGAATTTTACATTCCATTTTCCATCCCTGTTAGATTTAGCCTTAAAAATGGCTAATTTTGAATTGGGGCTCTTTTACTATCAAAATAAAACTTTTTAATCATAGATAGTAGGTTCAGTAAAGAAACCAAAATAGCCATTCCATGGAGTTCCAAACTGCTAAGCCTGTCTCCTGAGAAAGCAAGGAAAATTGACAGGATATGATAGATCCCCAGGGCCAAAATGGAACAGGAGATAAGGGGGCCTGTGAGCAGGGACTGAGGGAGCCCAGAGGCCAGGATTGCCCTTGACATGCCATGTGGGCCCCTGCCCAAATGCCCAGCCCTGGGAAAAGGACCTTCTAGGGGGACCAGAAACTCCATTGTAGAAAATATATCTTACTTATCAAATATGTGTTGCCACTTATATAAATTTTCTAGAAGCTTGGTGTTGAACACTTGGCAAAGACATAAGTACTTAGGTGCAAATCTCTAAGTCAGCTTTTGTTAATATGAATAGATCTTTTTTTTTTTTTTTTGGAGTTGAGGATCAAACCCAGGGCCTTGTGCTTGCTAGGCAAGTGCTCTACCACTGAGCTAAATCCTCAACCCCTCTTGAATAGATCTTTATAACCTTAAAATTTTAACACTCTAGAGTATATTTTAAACCAGAGTTGAATCACATATACAGTATGTTGTAACAAATAACTTTATATTTCTATCATCATTCAAAATTCTATACCAATATTTGAGACTTGTTGCTTCCTTAGTCTAAAAGGAGACACAATGAACAGAGAGCTCAGGACTAAGAAGTATCACATGATATGTACTGTTTAACCGTAGTAAAGATGGCTGCCAGCCACATGGCTGCTTATATCATGATGTCACCAGCCAAGATGGAGGACAGCCACATGGTTACTGTTTAAAATATGTTTTCCTCACAGAGAAACCCTGTCTTGAAAAACCAAAAAAAAAAAAAAACACCCAAAAACCAAAAAACATATTTTCCTAAACAGTAGTTACATGCACGTATGTGCAGAGTTGAATCTAAGTAACATACACATACACGTAGAGTTAAATCCAGCTTATATTCACACATATAGAGTTAAATCCAAGTCATGTACGTGTGTGTACACACACACACACACACACATACACACACACACATCTTAAACAGGAGTTGAATCATATACACACACACACACACACACACACATAGAATTTTAATTATAAGCCTTTTGTTGTAAGTTTAAAGCCAAATTTTGTTACAAATTATATATTTTAAACCATACCCAATGAGTAATTTACAAATCCTGAGATAAGAGTTTATAGCATAATCTTAAGATATTATTCTATTGTGTGTGAGAGAGCAGAGTGAAAAGAAATCAGAGATCAAAGATTTTTAGGAGTGGGTAAATAGAGCCTTAGAGGTTAGGGACTTTGGAAGTGTAAGAGCAAGTTTAGGTGTAAGATTTTAGGGATCATTTGTGGCAGTAGCAATTAAGAATTCCTGAGAATTTGGAAATCAAGTTCGCCAATTTTGGTCATTGATTCATACTGAGGCCAAGATGTTGTAATAAAGTCTGAGTCTGTGGAGGAAGAGAGAGAGGGTCGCAAAGTGGAACACTAAGACTGTTCCTGTAAGTTCCAAGGGAAGCCTGAGGGTGAAGTGAGCTGCAGGACTGTGGGAAGAAACAGAGATAGCATAGTGGGTCTGCAGTCTGGCTGCAAGGTGAGAACAGGAAGGAGCAGAAGAGAGGTGTTCGCATAGGTCAGCAGGCTGCCAAAGCCAGAGCCACATGGAGAATACTGCAGGCTAGCGCTTAAACTGTAGGTCTCTCAGGCTACTGGGAGAGGGTAATGAGCAGGAGAGAAGTCCTGAAGGCTACTGAAGCCAGGCAAGCACACATGTCAACATAGGAAGAATAGGACTCTAAACATTTGGAATCATGTTCAGTCACAGACAAATGTAGTACAGTAAGTACATACCTTACTGAAGGTTAGATCAGCAGATACTGCAGGGAAGAACGGGTGTGTACTGAGCAAGACTAAGCTGGCCTCTCTGACTTCCATGTTGCAGCAAACATAGACAGGACATTTATGAAGTTTAGAGAGGGAGAGCAGACAGAAACAAGCAGGTCTTGGAGCAAAGACAAATAAAAAAAAAAAAAGAAGTAGAGATTCCTTGTTCCCTGGCCACTTGGTCCAAGGTATACTGAGGCCAGATTTGATTTGAAAGGAGTGGTCAGTGGGTCTCTAAAAGACATCCCAATTGGTGTGAGGAGGTGTATGACACAGTTCCCAAAGGTGAGGCAGAGAGAAGTTCAAAACCTGAGAGCCAGAGGTGTCCCCAGGACTCAGAGGAGGGCCACACAGAGCAGGCACAGGCTATTCAGCATGGTGTCACACAAGAATGGGGCTAAGAGCTCCAAGCCTGAGAGAGACACAATCACCTAGTACCAGGACTTGGAGAAAAGCCAGAAGGGGAGGAGAGGACTGAAGCCTCACATCCAAGGGAATGGTCAGAGGCGGGTTGCCCCGCTGGAGACTCATTGGCAGTATTGAGTGGAAGCCAAAGGTGTGGGTGAATGAGAAAGCAGGTCTGTTGTAGGTGGAAGAGAGTTGATCTATTGCAGATTGATAGGGTCCCAGCATGGCCATATTAAATGCCAGGAGAGCCTATTGTCCCGGTACCAATGAAAGGATAAATAAAGAAAGTGGGGCGATAGTGGGTACCTTTCAGCAGGCCCTGCCAAGGTATGCCACTAAGCAAACACACCACTCCCAACAGAATTAGTGTAAGAGGCTTATTGGGGGAGGAGGAGAGCATCAGTGTGAAAGGCCAAGTTGGAGTGGGGACTTGACAGAGGCAAACAGACAAGAGGAAGAGAAGCAAGAGAGGAAAGGAGAGACAAGGAGGAGAAAGAGGCAAAAGAAATGGGAGACAAGAGGTAAAAAAGAGAGTAAGCTGTGCCTGGTGGCTTTTAAAGGGTGTGCATGTTGCATAATTGACAGTGGAAAGGCACCTGGTAACAGGTGGCGATGGAACAGCTTTGGCAACAGAGGCAGGCTGCTGCTGATTCTGCTGCAGTGGCAGAAACTAACATTCCTCCCTTTTGTTTATTATAAATAGGATTGGGTGATATATTGGAATTCTTTAATGAAAGAAGCAGAGTTAGACGTACAAGACCCCAGTTTGTTTTTTGTTTGTTTTTCTGTTTGAGAGAGTTCACTTAATGAAAAGGGGACATGTATCTTGACCAGGCCATCCACCCAGGCAACCTCCCACAAAGGGAGAACTGTGCCCAGGTTAGGCTGGGTAGAGAGAGATAAAGGGGGGTCCCACAACAGAGTAAGAGTGAGTAACAGGGGGACTGAAGGTTGCTGGTGGAGTGAAAGTGGGTGCCAGAGTGGGATGGTTAGAGTGGACTGTTGCTGGAGAGGAGGAAGAGGAGACTGAAGGAGCTGGCAGAGGAGGAGTTGTGTGTTGAGGTTGGTAAGGTGGAGGCTCATTAGCAGGGTCAAGAGTAGTGGAAGATTCCTCTATTTCAGGCCTCAGAGCTAGTAGTAGCTGAGTGGGGGAAGAGGAAGAACAGAATGAGGGCTTGGAGCGAGGATGAGAAAGCTTGGACACAGGGTACCCCCTGCCATCTACCTGATTACTGGCAGAAGTTGCCAAGTCTAGGATGCTGGTAGGAGGCCATCTGAATTGATTATCTGAGGGTATTGGGGCCAGATTTGACTGAAAGGCGGATAAGTGTAAAAGCCCTTAAGTCAGGTGCTAGGTGTAGAGGTCTGAGGTTTTCCAAAAGGTATCGCAGGGGGAGCTTGGAGTTATGGTGGAGGACAAAGTTCCCAAGAGTGAGGTAAAGGAAGAAGATCCAAAGCCTGAATGTTCTGGCATCCCAGGGATCCAGGGAGGATTGGATTGAGTAGGCACAAGATGTCCAGTGAGTCATCATGCACTGGGCAGGGGCCAAGGGTTAAGAGTCCAAGTGAGACTGTGGCTAGGGGTTCCTCTGCCTCCAAGAATACCAGAGGGGTGCTAGACACTCAACAACAGTCACTTCCCAGATCCAGGGAAGTGTTTATGCTGACCAGGAGAAGGGGGACTTACCAGTTGTTGCCGGTGTTGGGTGAAGTGCTTAGTGACTGGTTATTTGTAAAGTGTAGATAGACTGGTACACCTCAGACTGCCGGTGGGCAGGAGGAGCCATCAGGAGGACCTGCCAGAGTCACGGCATCAATGGAATAGTTTAATGGCAGAAGGTGACATTGGAGCCAGGGGCACCACAAAGTCACAGCATGTAACAGAGCTCATGTGGGAGTTTTTTTTTGGGGGGGGAGGTGCCAAGGTGGCCTCTGAGTGAGAGCAGAAGGAAAGAGAGAGCTGCTCCCAACATTCTTATCTTCCAAGCTCCTATAGACCATCCCACTGAGGTTTCAACACGCAATGGCTTTTCTAGCCCTAAGTTCTAAAGTCCTTCCATAATCCTTCCCCAAACATGGTCAGGTTTGTCACAGCACTACCCCACTACGCTGGTATGAATTTGTCTTAGTTAGGGTTTCTATTGCTTCAATGAAACACCATGACCAAAAATCAAGTTGGGGAAGAAAGGGTTTATTTGGCTTACCCTTCAGCATTGCTGTTCATCACTGAAGGAAGTCAGGACAGGAACTGCTGAAACAAGGCAGGATCTCAGAAGCAGGAGCTGATGATGCATAAGCCATGGAGGAGTGCTGCTTACTGGCTTGATTCCCCTGGTTTGCTCAGCCTGCTTTCTTATAGAACCCAGGACCACCAGCTAAGGGATTGCACCACCCACCGTGGGCAGGGCCCTCTCCCACTGATCACTAAATGAGAAAATGCCTTATAGCTGGATCTTATGGAGGCATTTCCTCAGCTGAGGCTCCTTCCTCTCTGATGACTCTAGCTTGTGTCAAGTTGACACAAAACTAGCCAGTACAACACTTCTGCCTTAGGGTTTCAATTGCTGTGAAGAGACATCATGACCACGGCAAAACTCTTACAAGGAAAACATTTTATTGAGGTGGCTCACTTACAGTTTCAAAGGTTCAGTCCATTATTATCATGGCAGGGAGCATGGCAGTGTGTGGTGCTGGCTGGCTACATCTTGATCAGAAGGCAACAGGAAGTGGGCTTTGACACTGGGTGGTATCTTGAGCATATATGAGACCTCAGAGCCCACCCCACAATGACACACTTCCTCCAACAAGGCCACACCTACTCCAACAAAGCCACACCTCCTAATAGTGCCACTCCCTATAAGATTGTGGAGGCCAGTTACGTTCAAACTACCACAGTCCTTCTGAACTAGAAGACTAGGAAAGTGGAGTAGGCGTCCTGGCAATTTTAAAGGTATGTCCATAAGTCATGTAAGTTAACATAAAGACTTCTTTTAAAGGAGGGGGGTTGCTTTTTTTTCTCCTTGAGGGAAAAAGGTATGCATAGATCTGTGAACATAAACTTTGAAAAGTTCTGTTGATAAAATCTTTATTATGTGGGGAATATTTCTTTTTTCCCAAGTGCCAGCTGAAACTGTAATGGTTTTCATCCTCAATAGAATCTATGTTGTGACGAGTTGTTGCTAATGAATTCTTAAGCCTTATTTCAGTTCTTAGGTTTCTTTATAGATTTTACTAACCTATTGTACAGTTATGAATTTCTGAGAAGCATTTTATTTTTTGTATCAATTCCCATATCCAGGGGACAAACATAAAATGTCTTATAAATGAGCTACTCTTGCAGTTTTTCCCATTTCTCTCTTGAACAGGTGAGAAACCTCACAGGTGTCATTTATGTCCATTTGCATCTGCTTATGAGCGCCATCTGGAAGCCCACATGCGTTCTCATACTGGGGAAAAACCATACAAATGTGAATTGTGTTCCTTCCGCTGCAGTGACCGAAGTAACCTGTCCCACCATCGAAGGCGCAAACATAAAATGGTACCAATTAAAGGTACCAGGTCTTCCTTAAGCAGTAAGAAAATGTGGGGGGTTTTACAGAAGAAGACAAGCAATCTGGGATATAGCAGAAGAGCACTAATCAACTTAAGTCCACCTTCCATGGTGGTCCAGAAACCAGACTACCTTAATGATTTTACCCACGAAATCCCAAATATTCAGACTGACTCCTATGAAACTTTGGCGAAAACTACACCAACTGGTGGCCTGCCAAGGGACCCCCAAGAACTCATGGTTGACAACCCTTTGAATCAGCTCTCTACTTTAGCAGGACAGTTGTCCAGCTTGCCACCAGAAAACCAAAACCCTGCCTCCCCTGATGTAGTTCCCTGCCCTGATGAAAAGCCTTTCATGATTCAGCAGCCCTCTGCCCAAGCAGTAGCCTCTGCTGTGTCAGCAAGTATTCCTCAGAGCTCCTCCCCCACAAGCCCAGAACCTCGGCCATCGCATAGTCAGAGGAACTACAGTCCAGTGGCAGGGCCGAGCAGTGAACCAAGTGCCCACACCAGTACCCCCAGCATAGGAAACAGCCAGCCAAGCACTCCAGCTCCAACCCTGCCGGTCCAGGATCCTCAGCTTCTACACCACTGCCAGCACTGTGATATGTACTTTGCAGACAATATCCTTTACACTATTCACATGGGATGCCATGGGTATGAAAATCCTTTTCAGTGTAATATATGTGGATGCAAATGTAAAAACAAGTATGATTTTGCCTGTCATTTTGCAAGAGGGCAACATAACCAGCACTGAACACAATCAACATTGTTCTCACTTGGTTTGGCCTTTGGGGGTTTTGTAGTTTGGTCTTTAGTTTTGATCATCCCTAATACGTATCTGTTAATTTAAAATTTATACATTCTATTCATATAATAGTAATTTGATAGTGAAAAGGGGTTTCGTTAACTTTTCATAAAAGTCTGGTTAGGGTTATTTATGTATTAGATAGTTAGATGCATTGTCTTTTTCATTTAGACACGTAAGAGTTGCAGTACATTGGAATCTTACCAGGTCTTCAGTTCCTACACTTGTCCCTAGGACTCCCAGGGTTATCTGTATTCTTGATATGTAGATATATATACTACAGCTACATAGTCTTTCTGCCATATTTCAAAATGGCACAATAAGCTTCTCCATAAAACCTTTTACAGCATTTCAGTGTTTATAGAGAAACTGCCTTTAGATTTGTTATTAATTAAAATGCTATTTTCATTCACTTAAGTTGAATTTGTTTTATTTCAACCAAAAACAGTACAGTTATTTCAGTGTAATAAATCTTTCTCTTCGAGGGGAAATATAAAACAATTCTTTTCAAATTTAAATTATAAAAATGCAAGTCCTTGAAGTTGAAATTTGGGGCTAAGTTGAAAATTGTGTTTGATATTGGAAATATCTGTTCATTTAATGTCTAGTTTAAACATGTTAATTTTTTATTGCTTTTCATATATATATATGTGTATATATATATATATATTTCTAATTATTGTTTTAGAGCCACAGGTAAATATATCAGAGTGCTAGATGCCTTTTCAATCTGAATCTTCCACTTAAATTCTGCATTCAGCTATTATTGGTGTCAGGTAAGACTGACAACCACACTGATAATCTTATTCTTCCTAGTCTTTGATGACCAAAGAGGAAGTTGGGTTCATCCATCTTATTAAGATGCTTCAAAACTATCTCCAAAGTTTTCTTTTCTGCCTTCTGCCCATAATTTCCAAGAAAGGTGGGTATAGAAACCCAGAACAATGTGATAAGGAAGAAATGGCTATGAAAATGAGAACATGCCCAAACAGATCCCACTTTCAAGTCTTTGCAGAGTAGGCCATGTAAGGTTACAGTGGGACCGTCACCACAGTGGGAAAGGATAAAAAAATTAACACAAAGCACATTTAAATGTGACGTTTAATTTGTTGATAATTAGAGGTTCGTTTGACATGGAAGCTGTTGTTTTTGTATTGTGTAATGAGCTTACTCTGAGGAGGGCCTGACAGAACAATAAATATTGTCACTTCCTCTTGGTTTCTGTGCACTTTGCAAGATTTTCATTTTTAATTTGGTTAATATTTTAAAAATATTCCTAATTGGCTTCTTAAAGAAATATCCTGTCAAGTATTTATTATCCAAAAATGCCTCTTACAGTAAATAAGAGGGAAATTGATGGTATCTACCCATTAAGCTCCAAGTGCCCTGTTAATGGATCTGTGCCCTTCCTCCCAGTGCTCGAAAGCCATTCAGAGGGTGCCTGTGCTTGCTTTACCAATGTTGGCTCATCCCGACTGCACTGCTAAAGCATAGCAAAGAAGACACTTTCTCTTGTGACCCTAACTTTCTAGTGAGTTTGGTCTGTTGCTTAAATCACTCACTGGTTAGATTAGTTTTAGTGCAACACTTTCTAAATACATAACTTGACCGTAGTGATTATCAGCTGCCAGGAGACAGGTTGTTGTTTGGAAACTTCGCTATTTTTAAAGTTTGATCCAACTAAAAGCAATACCCCCAAATAGACAATGAAAACTTCCCTGAAAGAGGAAGAAGCCCAGTATGGTGCTGTGTACCTGTAGTCCCAGCTGCTTGGGAAGCCAAGGCAGGAAGATTGCTAGAGCATAGGAGTTCCCTGCGAGGCTGGGCATCCCTGCAAGTCTCAGAAGCCAAATGCTCACCTGAAAGTCAGCTTTATCATCTTTACATTCTGGGCCAAACAGTGAAATATGCATCCTGTTTTTCCTAACAATTAAAGATGAATGTTTTGAAAGTACATTCACTTTAAATATGGAAAAGACTTTTCATAATTACAAGCTAGAAGGAAAAAAATCCTAACTTTCTAATACCATAAAGAGCACAGTTGGTCTTCCAAAGGTGTTGATGTGTAAAGCTACAAATAAATGCACTAAAATTTTGAAGCAAATCTACCTTAGAATCTTTTTTGAAATTGTACTTTTAAAGATTTAGGATTTTGCTTAAATATTCTGAGTTAAATTCTGTATTAGGAAAGATGTTAGATTCTTTCCTTAAATATTAAATAAGTTCCTCATTTTATTTTTAACCAAATGTTTTATAGAAATAAGTTGAGAAAAGTTTAACATGCACTATTTATAGTACTTTGCCATTAACTGGCAATGTTCTGAAACTAAATTTATTTTTGTTCAGTGAACATAAGTTTAGATTTTTAAAGTTGGTAACTTATCTCCACTAATATTTTTTTAAGAAACTGTGAAGAGATTAACAGAATAATTTTATTTCAGATTTTACTAATGTAATGTGTAGCTACAACTTCTTGACATTCAAGTGAAGACTAGACTTTTACTTTGAAAATTTTCCATTGGGTAGTTCTAGTGCTATTTCATTTTAGAAATGTGTTTGCTGTTCATCTGCAGAATTGTTTGACAAAGGGAATATTACTTAAAAAGAGAAACAGAAAATAAACAGAAGTAACTCTGGTAAGTTCTGCAAAAATACTTACCAAATGAAGAATTATTAGAAAAAAAATTAAATTCCCTGCTAAAGATGTTTTCATTAGTCTTAGAGGGTAGCCATATGCTTTCTAGAACTTGTTTTTGTTGATGCCTGGATGTATGGGACATGTTGTCTACACGAGGTGTAAATCTTGCATTATAGTTGTAAGGTACATTATATTATTTAGGGATCAAGAAAGCAGTTTCATGCTGAAGTAACTATATCTAGTATGTAGTTCCTATTGTGAATAATGCCTTGCTTTTGTAATATATGAATAAAAAAATAACTTTCTAATGACTTTGATTTTTTTAAAACTAGAATCAAATTGTTTTTTTTTTTTTTAGTAATTTGTGATACAGAAAATATTAATAAAGGATTTTATGGCTGGCTGGTTTGAATTTCTAGAGTCCATTATGGAAAGAGTTATGAGTTTACAACAAAAGAGCTCTATAGGTCTAAACTCATTTCTAATTATTATGGTTTGAGTGAGAAATGTACCCTGTAGGCTTTTCTGTTGTGCATTGGTTGGCAGTCAGTTTCATTGTTTCAGAAGGTTTTCTAGACCCTTGGGGATGTGGTACTTACTGGTGGAAGTAGTCGATAAGGCAGGCCTTGAAGGTTTTATCTGCCTCGGATTCTGGTCTAGAACTCTGCATCCTTGTCCACAGTGTGAGAGACAACAGCCATAAACTTCTGCCACTGTGCACACAGCCAGTCCGGTGGCCATGCCTTCCCCACCAGATGTCTACCTCGTGATGCTGTGAGCTCAAATAAATCAGTCCTCCTTCAAGTGGTTTTCTGTCATAGTCGTAAGCCAGTAACTAATACATTCCTCACTACTCAAATCAGCTCAACCTGCTGTACCCTACAGTATGGCACATCAGTGAGGAAGGCTGCCTTTTACATCAGGTATCTATGTCACATTTGACAAGCCGCTCTCTGAAGTAATTTCTGGCATGTAAAATTGAACTTTGAAAACCAGGCATTTTTGGTTGTTTTTTATGTTCAGAATGGTCTTTGGCAGTTCACAGTATTGGTCTAGAAAACACCCAGCCATACAAAATTGTTTGCAAAAGTTTACCCAAGTCAGACATTTGATTAGAAATTCAGAAAGTTTAATGTTGCTTTGAAAAATACTTCTGCACAACAGTATCTCTCTCATCACAGAAAGAAGAGATAACATCTGATAAGTCGGTGGTTTGCTGAAAGCACAGATATTTTCTGTTTCCTCGTTTTAGGTCTTCCAAAAACTCTGCTTTGAGCTTGTTAAGTTCTTCTGCTAGACGCTTCAAGTTATTAAGAGGCATTTGCTCATCTAAAATCAAAGATATTCTCAGATTATTCCTGTAAGCCAGTCTGGGCTGCCTATTGCCATCTGATTCTATCAAACAGGCCAGATTCTCCAATAAATAGTCAGGATGCATTGTAATAATTTATGGACAAGAAATAACATTAATGTCATCTGCAGCAAGAGCCACAGGCAGTTTAAGTAATTACTCTGGTATATGAGCAGAAAAAGACAAACCTGAAAGGATATATATTTCCAAGATTTTACTTATTTTTATATTATATATTTGAATGTTTTTCCTGCATGTATATATGTACACCACTACCATGCCTGATGCTCACAGAAGCCAAAAGAGGGCATAAGATCTCTCATTCTTAGAGTTATAGATGGTTGTGAACTACCGTGTCAGTGAACACAGGTCTTCTGCAAAAATAGCAAGTGCTCTTAACTACTGACCCATCTCTCTAGCCCCCCTAAAAGGATGTTTTTGTGCTTTTTGTTTGGTTGCCTATTTTTTTGAGACATCACTGTGTAGCACTGGCTGGTCTGGACTTCACTACATAGATCAAGCTGCCCTTAAACTCACATAGCTGGCATGCTTCTGCCTCTCAAGTGCCAGGATTAAAGGCTTGCAGTGCCACGGTGGACCATTTTTGAGCCAAGATACCTATTTTACCATCTTTGGCTTTGAAAAATAAAATGACAATTTGGTTTTTTAAAGCTGATAAATAATACATTTGAACAGTTGTCCCAAGTAACATTTCCATCATCATAGAGACGTGGTACCGGGCACTGCCATATGGGTAGTGTTACTGAGCATCTGAAATTAGCTTTATTGAGATATAAAAATGTATCAAATGTAATGGTTTAACTTGCATAGTGGCATACTCTTTCAGTCCCAGTACTGGGTAGGCAGAGGCAAGTAGATATATGAGTTCAGGCCAGCCTAGTCTACAAAGAGTTCCAGGACAGCCAGAGCTATCCTGTCTTTTTAAGTTTTTAGAATATTCACATATCTGCAATCATCAGCACAGTTAATTTTAGAACATTTTCATAACATGAACATTTCACAACATTAAAAGCAAAATCTCTGACAATTGCCCTTCTCTATCCACCACTAACCCTTTTGTTGTGGTTTCCAATTCTGGATATTCATATGACCACTTTTAGTTTGGATGTTTTCAAGGTTCCCCATGTTCTATATCCTGATCAGTATTCTAGTCCTATTTATAGCTGCACAACATTCCATTGTATGAGCGACCTCATTGTATTTATCCATTTATCAGGTGCTAGGCAGTTGGGTTGTTTCTACCTTTTGGCTGTTATGAGTAGTTCTGCTATAAACTGGCTTTGTATCAACATTATGTTTTCATTTCTCTCAAACCTACCACCATGGAGCAGAATAGCTGGACCATATGGTAATGACATTAGAAGGACTGCCTGGCTGTTTCCAAAGCAGCAGGATCATTTTATATTTCCACCAGTATGATGGGAGGGTTCTGATTTGTCCACATCCTCAACAAGTCTTGGACCTTCTAGTTCTGGCCATTCTCTGTGAATTGCCATCTCCCAGGGTTTTGATCTGTATTTTGCTGGTTACTAAATTTTAAACACATTTTCATTTGAATATTGGTTTTCTCTCTTGGAAAAAGATGTCTATGTAGATATTTGTCCACTTTAAGATTGGATTGCTGGTGTGTTACTGCATAGTAAAGAGTTCTCTCTATATTTATATATTCAAGTTTCTCATGAAATATTTGCAAGTGTTTCATCCCATGTGTGGGCTGACATCTCACTTTCTTGAGGGCAGAGAAATGGAATTTTCAGTTTATTCAAACACATGTTCAGAAACTAGTACTGACTCCGCTCCCCTCCAGAAAAGTCTCCATTTTCCCAGTGGGTAGGAGTAGTGAGTGATTTGGGCATAAAACAGAACAAAAGGCAAATGGCTGAGAAAACGCTAGAATGGTTTCTGTTCTGTTCTCATTTATACTGGCATTTCTTTTCCAATCCTTTGTTAGAAGTTTTGGATTGTAATTTATTAATGAGTGGCAACAGGTTTTCTAAAATGAGAAAATAAAACATTCCATTAAATATGAAGAGGTGTTTGTGTCCACATGTGCCTGCATTTATACACTGTATCACACACCATTTCTGATGTAAAAATCCTATATATGCTCATGGATAAAGAGAATGTGAAAACTATGGTATGGTTAACATACTTTTCAGTGTCCCCAATTATGAAAGTGACAATAAAGGCAGGGAGCATAACAACAGACTGGAATCAGAATTAACTTTGTCCAGGTTGCCCCCAAACTTAACAGCTGTTCTGCTTTGGGAAAGTTACTTGATTCACCGAGAATCTCCATTGTTCTCATTTATAACATTACATGTTTGTAAAGAGTAGCACATCAGAGGAGTTAAGTAAATGTTAGCTGCTGTTGTCTTTTTTCTTTTTGTTCTTTTGTTTTTTTGTTTTTTGAGAAACAGTTTCTTTGTGTAACAGTCCTGGTTGTCCTGGAACTTGCTTTGTAGACTAGGCTGGCCTTGAACTCACTGAGATCTGCCTGCCTCTGCCTCCCAAATGCTGGGACTAATGGCATGCACTACCACTGGCACACTTGTTTTCTTTTTAAAACAAATTTAAGCATAGCAAGGAGTTAAATATTCAAGACCTAAAGCAACTATTGAAAAAGCTATACTTACCAGATAGCTGAAACATTATTATTTTTAAATCTTATTCATATTTATAATGACCTTGCTCAAATCCCATGCTTGTCTTACCCCTGACCCCAGGCTACCCTTAATCCACCTCTCCAGCACCCTAATTACTCTTAAAAATAAATCTACTACTCTACTTCAAGGGGGTGACATATTCATATAATTAATTACCTTTTTCTTGGCCTCCTCACTAAAATGTTCTGCTTCCTGTTGATTCCCTGGTATCTAAGAAAAAGTCTAATGAAAAAAGGACTGTCTAGCCCTGTAACCAATCAGCAAGTGTTAAACTGAAATGCTGATATAAAGTCTGGTGTCTGATGTCAGCAAGAGAGAGCAGCACAGCATCTAGACAGTACAGACCAGTCAACATACCTTTGGCTTCCTTCATTGTCTGAGAGATGGTTCTTCGGAGTGTCTCATCAGCTTTATGGAAGATGTTAGTAGAACAAATCACTCTGTCTATTTCCTGTGTGACATAGATATTGTTATTGGGAGTAGTTTATAAAGTAAATGACCAAGGTATAGACTCATTTGAAGGGACCAAAAGAAAACTCTCAGTGGCTTTTCTGTTCATTTTCTCTCACAGAAGATCCAAATGAATCCTGACTAGTTGTAAAGTGGGTATGCTGGTGAGTGTGCAATAACTGGCTTTCTAGAAAGAACAACTTCCTCCAACCTATATGTAGTGTTTCTGTGCTTTGATGGTGTAAAAGCTTCCATCATTGCCCACTTTAAGTCACCAATATAAGATTCAGCATTTCTGAACATTCACCATGGGTCTTCGACCGGCTGGCACAGCCCTTAGCAGCTAGCTCAGTGACTGGATGTCAGAAGCCAAAGGCTGGTGCAGGGCCATTCTGCTAACAGACTGTCTTACACTTTTCTCTTGCTGTCAGCTCAAAACATCTCCCTGCAAAAAAAATTATCCCTTCTCATTTGTACCAAGTCTAACTGGAGTATTTACCTTTTGTTCCGCATTGTCCTCAACACATTTTATGGGATTTTCCAAAGCAGTAAGCAACAAATCAGTCACCTCCAGGCTACAGAGAAAGTGAGATGAAGTATAATTAACCTTTCTTATAAAACATTTGCTTTTTAAAGAACCTGCATTAATAATACTAGACTGAATGCAAGAGAGCAAAACTGTCCTTCGTCCTTATTGAAAAGGAATAAAAATAAACTAAGTGATTTGGAAGCCATCTTCCGCTTGTGAAACGTTAAGTGAAGCTCAAAACAAAAATACAAGCCATTCCTACCTCATAAAAGCTAATTTTTAAAGACTTACCAATAAGCAGTCTCTTCCCTTAATACATCCGGGACTGTAGGCTTTTAAAACTTTATTTCCTCTAGGAAGATGGTGTTTACTTCTGGCTTCTGCTCATTTACTAGATAAGGATTAACAAGTTCCTCACTAGCCAATGGTCACTAGAGAACTCAGGTAGAATTGTTTCATTCAGTAAATCTACATTGAGCATTTCATAGGTAAACACTATAAAGCTGCATCTGTGAAACTGCTAATCTGGGGGTATAACAAAGTGCCCAACTACTCCAATCCTGAAAATGGAATGGAGTGAGACAGGTAAACCACTGAGCACAAACATAATACCAGACAGTGGTAAGTGGCTAAATAAAGACAATACAGTGATTGTGCTAAGAGACTGGGTGGCCAGATAACCATTATTTTTGCTCCAGTTAGATGGCCAACCCCCAGTTAGGGCAAATTGGACCACAAACACCAGGGCCTGGAAAAAAGAAGCAGCTCTTTGTGCCCACAGAGCATAGGAGGCTGGTTTGCGATGGTGGTGGGGTGGTTATTAGGTTATCATGGAAGTCAAGAGCAGAAGTTGGATTTTACTTAGAGTACAGGGTTATAAGTTATGAAGTTATAAGCCAGGGAGTGTACAGTGTAACACTTTCACCTTCATATTTCTCATTTGGAGGAGTTCAGGCTGTAGAATGTGACTGCACTCAGTCCCATGGTTATGCCACTTACCTCCTGGGTATGTTACTTGATTTACCTGGGCCTCAGTTAGCCCGGCATAAAATGGATTTTTTATGCATTTTTTTTTTTTTTACCATTAAAAGGTTATGGAGATGGAATGGCACTATAAAGTGTCCAGAAACACAGCCAACTTGTAGTATGTGCCAAGTAGTTATTACTTTAGAGAAGCCAGGGAAAGTTACATTTATTAGATTATTTCTCTGTTTGTAATATGGGACTCTAGACTTGACACTACCCCCTTCAGTAGCCCTGTGGCTATTGCACATGCACAAATAACCTGACCAAGTTCATAAGACCTGGGACAAAAGTGCTGAAAGTGGCTACAGAGGCCCACATTCTGCTGGCCCACATCTCACTGGTGTCAAGGCAGTGAAGATCAACTGGTACCATTCTAATAATACCTCAATCAGCCACTTGCTGCCAAAGGAAAAAATATACGTAAGAGCTCCAGAAAGAACAGCAATCCACTGATGATGTACACACACTTATCTACAATCCCAGGACTTGGGAGGCTAAAGCAGGATCATGAGTTCGGGGCCAGCCTAGGCTACATACTGAGACCCTGTTTTGGAAAACTGGAAACCTCCCCAGTGGCTTATTTCATGAACTGTATAAACAATAGTAATCTAAGTGCTAGTTCTGTTTTGTTTTAGGTATGTGAAATTTATAAACTATATAGAAACTGTACTGTTAAATCTGTTAAAGACATTCAAAGAATGAATTTAGCTTAAATCAGCATGGCATAATATCCCTAAAGGTACAATAGTGGCAGTCATTTCTTGGCAGTACCCAAGAGCTGTCTAATTGGACTTCAGGCCCACTCAACAGGAAGGAAAAGGTGTCTGATACTGGAAACCCGGGGCTGGTGAGGCCATGGACCTTAGAAGAGAGCCTACTACCATCACTGTAGTAAACCAGCACAATTTCCAACAGCATTCTACATCCTTGTCCTTACACCCACATACAAGTGCAGCTCTCACCCTCATCCATTTCCCTTTGCAACTGATGGAGACCGTTACAGAAAGTGGTCCACAAGTGGTCAAAATGCAGACAACAAGTGATCATGGGGTGCCTCAGTGGATACATCTGCAACACAATTCCTGCACCCAAACCTCAGGGAACATTATCGAAGAGGGGCAGAAAGAGCATAAGAGCCAGTGGACCAGAAAATGTGCTGTGAGATTATATCTCCTAGCCATGACAGAGAAGCCATGTCTGTGACCATCTCGACAATTTACCTGCTTAAATAAGACCTGAACTATGACAACACCAATAGACAGGCTAACTTGGAAGGTGGAGTTCTTATGGGACCCATCTCTAGACTAAGAACTAAAGGCAGCTAATGATTGCTGAGAAAGAGGGGGGGGGGGAGCGAGTGAGAGCCCGCCTTCCCTAGGGATGAGCCCCCTAATTGGTTATCCAATACCAAGTTGTGAGTCCTGAAATCACACTCATACAATCAACACTAAACAGACTCAGCAGGTCGCATTTACAGTCTGTGTATAAATATATACATCTATGTATAGGTGACAATAATAAAGAGGCCATAGATTTGAGAAGGAATGGGAGTGGGGAGGAAATTAAAGCTTAAAAATTAAACTAAAGAAATGTGCACAATGTATCTTAAGAGCTACACTGTTCAACAGCACAGTTTGTAGCCATATGAGGCTATATTAAGTTCAGGTATTCAGTTGCATTAAATACATTTAAATGTTCAGTAACACTCGTGGCTAGCTGCTCCCATACTAGACAAAGCAGAGAACATTTCCATCATTCATGAAATTTCTAAGAGAAATATATTGTTCCAAAATTCTCCAGATATATCACCAATGGAAAATGATACCAGAGTCTACAAGCTTCACACACGCATGGGCAGGTAACTATAGAGCGTTCTAGGACAAATCAAAACCCATTATTAGTTTTATTACACACAAAACTTTTGGGGAGTGCTAGGTTTCAAGTTATGGCTTTGCACAAGCTTTGCAGGTACTTAACCACTAAGCTGAACCTCCAGCTCAGAGATCTATACAAAAACACTTCACCACCTATTTAGGCAAATTTAACAAGAATACCAAAAGACAGGGTCTTTTGATCCCACCCAGTGCTGGGATCATAGATGTGAGTAGCTATGCCCAACTTTACATGAGTTCTGGGGATCTGAACTTGGGTCCAATGCAGTGAGCGCTTTACCTACTGAGTTATCTCCCCAGCCTGAGACATTACAATTTGAACAGTTAAAAGCAGACATTTATAAAAACAAACAAACAAGCAAACAAAAAACAAAAACAAACAAACAAAAACAAAAAAACTTGGATTCAAATCTCAGTTATTACAAGTTTGGTGACCTTTCTCAATTTAGTTTGTTGCTCCACACAACTCCCCAAAGCCTGTGGGAGAATGGCCAGTCCCATATGGTTAAGCATGTTTTGCAGGGTACCCACAGGAGGGCACTAAGATGGCTTAGAGCAGGATACCTGGCCTCCAAGGAACAAGCTGAACTCTGAATTGTGAGGCTGTTGTGTTCCCAGGCATTTTTCTCAGGGTCGGGCTTTTCTATCTTTTTCTCCATGAGGTGGATGGTCTCATTAGGCAGTGGCTGGGGTCTCTGGCCATTCCTCAGCAAACACGTTTCCAGGGGACAATCTAAAAAGAGCTGGCAAAAGCCTAGTGAATCTGAAAACAGGTTTAAAATGACCAAATTATCAGTCTGTCTTTCCAGAAAGGGGAAATAAATATATACTAGACCCAGATGAAGCAGAAAAAACTCCATTTGCAATGCTGAACACTCACTTTAAAAATTAAATCCATATAAACCTAATCCAATTAAATGCTCACTAAAGGCAGCTGTGATTTGATATATGTGAATCAATGTTTCCATGTATAAGAAAATAATGTTTTAATTACATTTCCGAGCCAGTTGGTAGACTTCATATCTCATACTTTGGTAGTAAAAGTTGTCATCTAACACCAAAAATAAAGGTGTAGAAACAGCAGTTTTTGCCAAGAGGTGGCAAGGCTGGGGCTCACAAGCCGCAGAAGAGATCAAATACTGGTTCTTTAAACAAGTGATAAAATCTTCCCACATGGCGTCACTCCTGTTGGGTGGGGCAGACATCTGACCCCCACTAATGACCGCCACAAGGAAGCATTCCAGGTGCTTTAACAGTTCTTGTCGCAACATTTTCCACTGGGATGGCTACAAAAAACAACAACAAAGAATTGAAATTTAGTTTAGGCTTTGGACAGCAGGCTGGCCATCTTGTTTTATTGCTATCCTGTCCCCATGTAAAATTTCAGCTCACAATACTGAAACATTTGAAGTTCTCAACAGACACCTTGCTTCTCATACCTTCCTGTCTTCATAGATCCTGCACCCTCTGCCTGGAATATCCCCAATGCCTCCGAGGCTGTGTGAAGCCTTCTCAGATTCAATCATGTAGAAGGCAGTCCAGCCCCACTCCGTACATTGTCCCTACTCTAACAGGGCTTACTTCATCTATCTATGCACACCTTCATATCTCTCCCTACTAGATCACCCAGCCTCCAGCAGTCAGGCTGACAGGTGTTCCAGATATGTATTTTAAGTGAATGAATGAGTGAGTGAATATGAACATGAATACCCTCTCCCTTACAGGAGAACAAAGGAGCCAAAATCAATATCCTGCTGAACTAAAACAACCTAAGATATAACAATGTTGGTTTGTCCTTGAAATGAAAAGGGACACTGATAGCAAGATAGGTCAGTTGGAAGGGACTTTGGTCAAGATGCAAAGACCTCTCAGGCTAAGAACAACTGGACTGTGAGATTGGGAGAGATGGCAGAAACAGATAGGAGAAGGATATAAGGAGCTTGAGAATACAAGTCATCTTGTTTTGGGAGGGGTGGTGGGGAGCACTGTAGTTCTGAAGTCAAGGCTGGAGGAAATACAAAAGGAAAGGAGATGAATTCTTCTCCTGCCTTGTCCATATAAAAGATAAACCCACTGGGAAGGAAATTTGTGCCATGTCCTAAAGGGGGGAGATTTTCTAATTACAGTGACCAAGTGAGATCTGGAGGGGGACAGTATTATTCACAGCAATAAGGCGAAGGAAAAACAATCGGTATCAATAACTTTAACTTTTCTCTTTATCCAAAGTGGTGAGACTACTACTATACAAGCAACTCCCAATTACAATACTGCTTCCCTCCCCCGACAACCCAACTGAAGCAGCAGACAAATTCTGATGGAGAAATTCAGAATGTTTTCACATACCTAATACATGCATCTTTGTATATTTTTATGTTTGTATATACTTACAGAATGAAGTCATCTTATTTGCCTTTAATTCATGTGACTTGTCTACACTCAAGCACTAACCATCAAATGTAACAATTTAAGATTTCAGAAGATCTCAAAAGATACTGCTTTAAAGTAAGTATACAACTGGAGACTGGACTCTACTCCACCATGTGGTCTGCTTCCATGTGCATCTATCGGGTTCACCTCACTGGGATGTAAGTGCAGGAATTAAGAAGTATATACTTGGCACATACAAGTCAAGTATATTACTCCATCTGGCTGTCAACCAAGAAAGCACCACCTTTTCCAATACTAGTGGCAAACCAGCCCCTTCATTTGATAAATTTTCCCTGGAGGGACCTAGCAATTTTGTTATCACTTTTGTTCTTTATGCTCATGGGGAGTTCCAAAATGGTACAGAGCTGAAGTCCCACAAAATCTGGTTTTAACCGGCTATAAGCAGAACCTTTTTTTTTTGGGGGGGGGGGGGTCTTGGGATAAACTACCCAAAGGATTGTTATCAGGAGGTACTGACTAGGACGTTCACCTTGTAAACTAAACTTAAAACTTCACTCTGACATAGGACTTGGAGGTGGCATCTGTAGTCCCAGATACCTGAGAGGCGTGTCAGGATGATCCTTGAGCCCTGGAGTTTGGGACCAACCCCGGCAACATAGCTAGGCCTTATCTTTAAGCTCCACTGCATAGAATATGCAATATGTGAACGTACCAAACTTGCATAAAAACCTCTACAGAGCATGGCCCTTAGCCCTGTAACGTAATATTCGAGACACAGGTCTGGGTCTCCTAGAGCGGAGCTAACCAGCTCCCCTCTTCTCCAGCTCCCGTCAGGCTTCCCCTCCTACACTGGCACTGCTGAATCAGGATCCAGGGCGGCTCTCGGTCAACAACCCACAGCCCCACTGCCTGTGCCGGGTCTGCACACCTGCCCGCCCCACCCACTCGGTGCTGACCCGAAGCTGTGTGCCAGCGCGGTCCGGGAGCGCGGGGGGCAGCAGATCGTCGTAGGAGAGGACCCCCACGGCCCAGCCCCGCTCCTGCCGCAGCCGGAGGGCCAGAGCACGCGCGAAGGTCGACTTTCCGGCCGCCGGCAAGCCGCAGAGGACACACAGTCCCAGCTTAGGCCGCCCATCAACGTGGACCTGCCCAGACCCCGCGGCCGTCTTCATGCCTCCAGTGAGGCCTGCAGACACCTTTGCGCTCGCTGCGCATGCGCAGTGCACTAGCGCCATGATCTCTTCTCCTCCCCCGCCCCGGGCGGCGACACTGGGTGGGAACTAGTGAGGATGCCGGTCCAGAGAGGATGCCTTCCTTGGTCGAGGCTGCTACTCAGGCCGTCTTCTGGACCATGTGAACGACTGGTGTCAGATGTCCCTGACTCCAGTACCTTAGGCTGGGGAGGCATCGGCGCTTCTTTCGTCCTCTGGACACTCTTTTTTTTTTTTTTTTTTTTCGAGGCAGGGTTTCTCTGTGTAGTTTTGCTGCCTTTCCTGGAACTCGCTTTGGAGACCAGGCTGGCCTCGAACTCACAGAGATACGCCTGGCTCTGCCTCCCAAGTGCTGGGATTAAAGGCATGTGCCACCACCGCCCTGCTATCTGGACACTCTTCAAGGGCCCCTGAGTTAGGTTTACTCCCGATAGAATCATCCTTGCTGTCCCACCTTCAAACCATTAGGGCTTTGCATTTTGGTTTGTTTACGGTGAGGTTTCTCTGTCCAGGAAAATCTCAGAAAAGAAGCTTGAAACTTCTTAAGGAAGGCTTTGAAGGTAAAGAGCGGGAAATCAAACAGCAGAAGGCGACGCGAGGACAGCCTATTTTCAGCTGTTCCTGGACTCGATGGGTTCGAGGGGTGAGTATTCGTTATTGAGTCCTGGTGCCGCCAGACGGCAGCAAGTGAGAAGAAATAAGGACAGGAACCGCACCTCCTTAGACCTTATCTCCCACACATGCAGGCAGAAAACATAGGGATTATCGATAGATTAAAAAATAAAGTGGTATCGGGCTGGGATTTGGGACACAAGTTTATAATCCCAGCACTTGAAAGGCAGATGCAGGAGGAACAAGAGTTCGAGGCCCCCTGTGCTACATAAGATCCTGTCTCAAACTCCTTACCCTTCCTAAAAAACACAACAAACAAACTGGGAAGAACTACCAAACAAGGAAAATGTTAGTGTGTGTGGTGTAAGTAATACTGAATTTAGAAATTATTTGAGCTGCTCCCCCAGTTTTGCTGATTTTTTTATAGGGCCATCAACAAAACATCATCTTGATTCCTCATCCTTTCCACTCCATTTACATCCCATCATACACAATTCGTGTAGGTAACCAAGTGAATTTGTGACCAGTGAGGGAAGGTATAACTATGTGGTTCCAGCCAAGAGGGAAATTAGTTTCCTATAACCACCTTGCTGGGATGTATACCTCTGGGTAAAAGACAGGTATATTTATTCACCAAGGTCTCACTTCTGAACAATTATGATGGTCTAAATGGTTGCATTACCAAATGAAGGGTATAGAGAAAATTAGTAATTCTTCTTCTAAAATGTACCTTTCAAGTGTGTGTTGACTCATATGCTGAAGGCAGATTTTTCTTTTTTCTTTTTTTATTTTGAAACAAAGTCTTGCTGTTGCCAAGTTTAGTCTCTAACTTGTAGGCTTAGGGATCCTTCCACCTGTGTCTCAAGCAGCTAGGGGCAACAGGCATGTACTCCATGCCCCACTGAACACAGATTTGAATTATTCTCCTAGAAGGCATAATGAGCTCTTATATCAATAAATTATAACTATTTAAAACAGGCAATCAAAACCTGATCTGTTTAACTTAATATTGGCTATTGGTGGGAGGTTTCTAACATTTTTTTTTTTTTTTTTTAAAGACAGGGTCTTACTGTGTAGACTGGCTGGAACTTACTAGCTCTCCTGGAACTCACTTTGTAGACCAGGCTGGCCTTGACTCAGAGATCCACCTCCCTCTGCCTCTTGAGTCCTGGGACTAAAGGCTTGTGCCACCACCTCCAGCAACTAACAAGCATTCTTAGTTATTTCAAAAGTGAAAACAAAAAGAAAATCCTTTGTAATTCCTTACATATTAAGATTAAGGTCAGCTCTGAACCATAACCACACCGGCTTTAAGAAGAACCCCCAAATGTTCATTTTTTGCTGCTTCATGCTTCTGTGATAAAGTAGCTACTTCTCACCAACTTACCAGTTCCACACTGTAGAACTGTTCTTAACTTTACAAGCACAAAACAATTCCTTATACCAGCAAGCATGCATCTGGAAGGAGAAGTAACTATGGGTACTGGTTAAGTGGGACTGCAAGGGAATTATATGATACTTCAAAGAGCGTAATGTAGCAGAGGAATCAATTCCATTAAAGCTTTGTTGTTTTGTATTTTTATTTTTTAAAACTGTATTCTGGAGAGAGGAGACTGGGCGGAAGGATGGGTCAGAGTTCACTAGGCTTTGTAATG
This sequence comes from Onychomys torridus, assembly GCF_903995425.1. Classification (NCBI taxonomy): domain Eukaryota; kingdom Metazoa; phylum Chordata; class Mammalia; order Rodentia; family Cricetidae; genus Onychomys; species Onychomys torridus. The sequence goes on along the minus strand of NC_050443.1, from coordinate 109,140,136 downwards.
CTAAGGAATAAAAGTGGTTCAGTCAGCAGCAGCAATCATTAGAAGGGACAGAGAGCAGAGGTTGATCAGGCAACGAAGAGACTAGGCTAATGACCTTGGTAAAGAAACTCCAGAATGGGTCAGATTGACAAGCAGAGATGAAGAAAGGTGAGAGCTTTTGAGGAAATGAAGACATGGTGATTCATTGGCAGGAGTCTTCATGACAGGTGTCTTTCGTTTTCTGATTCATTAGCCTTATTTAAGGAAGTAAAAATCCAAATGGTATTATTAATCTTGTGCACAAAACTGCAAGTTAGCATTTCTAGAGTGTACTTCCCTTTGGGATGTCTACAGATACTGACCTAATTCATGACCAGAGGAAGCGGGAATACGGTGTGACAACGGGGCAAGACAGGGCAGGGGTGCCTCCATCTTGTATTCCTGCCGAGGCCGCTTCCATGTATAACTTGAATCTGATCTTGATGGGGAATCTCATGGAAAACTACCCAGCTCTACTCTAGGGACCAAAGGTCAGGGTGTCCTAGTTAACTTATCTTAGCCTTTGTTAAAAGTGCTTGTTTGTCCGGAACCTCCTCCAGCTAACCATTCACCTTAGCTGCCTGTTTGTGCAGAACCTCCTCAGCTAGTTAAAAGTTATCTCAGCTTCTGTTAAAACTGCTTACTCTGCAAGTCTCCTGCAGCTGCTGAGGGAGGTTCCTCAACTTTTAAGATCTCTGTCCTTAAAAACTCGTGTTCTGGACACTTGGGGCTACACCTAGGTCCCAGCTGGCTGGAACAAAGATTTTCAACCCTGTAACATACAGAAGATGAATGAAATACTCACATAGCGGGCCTTTTAAAATTAAAGGTTACTATTTCTGGATTTTGTTTATATTGGGTCTTTGATTTTGCCAAAAGACAAACACATTTTTGGACAGGAATACACATACAGAATAAAGTGATACCCGAGGCCCAGGAGCCTGATCTTAGTCCCGCCATTGGCTCAGCTGTTTAATGCCTTTTGTCACCCAACAGTATTCTGCGGCGCAAAATGCCGATCTCCAAGATCCACTCCACAACCCACTAGGGGTGACGTGCGGAGTGGAATAACACGATCAATCCTGGTCGCATTACCCCAAATGGGACCGAGCAGCATATACTCCACAGGCTGGCTTGGGAAGAGCACTGGCGTCCTCTCCCGAGGTCCTCTGTTAGGGAGCTAGTCTTAAGGTGGCTTGAACTAAGAAGATTGCACCTATCTGCTCTGGGATTACCCTCAGGGTCTCCAACCCGCGCCCCGTCCGCCCCCAGACCATCGCTGGTCGGCTGACTGGGTCACTATAGCCAACGTCGAAAAAAAAACCTCTTCATTTTCGCATGCAGAGTATAGAGCATGCGCACGGCACCTGCAACGGGAGCGAGAAAGTCACAAGCGACAGCCTCAATCGCATCCCGCTAAGATTTCGAACATTTAGAAGTCAGAAGATATGCGCATGCGCATTTATGGTAGGTAGTTTCCCGGGATTTGAAGAAGGGAAAAAAAAAAAAAACCGGAAGTTGTTCTGAACCTTCACCTCCGCTCGGCACTGAAGGAAACGCAAGCTCTGCGAGAGAGGTTCCGGCGCGGCTTGGGCTGGAGGAGACAGAATGGAGACCGCGATCGAAGATCCGGGGCTGGACCGCGGCCCGACGCTGACCTCGTCCTGGGATGCGGCATGCGGGGCGCTGACCCAAAGCCTCCTCCTTACCCGGATTGGGCCAGCTGCCCAAGACTTGAACTTCGAGCCGCTGCTGGCGCCGCCAGCTCCGGGGTGCGCCGGGCCGGGGCCGGGTGACAGCCACGCTGCTGAGGAGCGGGGAGGAGGACGGGAGCCGAGCGAGGCCGCGGGGCCGCTAGGGTGGGCTGAGGCAGCGGTGCCGGGAGGTGGGCGAGGCTGCGGGCAAGTGCTGCCCGCTGGGCCGGAGAGGGCTGGAAACTCGGACTCAGGATCCTAGAGTCAGCGGGAACACCTCCCCAGGCTCCTGTTTAGAATCCTCCTTGCCTCCACCCCGAAACCAGCCAACTTTCTAATCACGGGAACTGGACCGGGACAAGTCCAACCATAAAGAACCACAGCAACTTAGAAAAAGACATATCGTTGTTTTCTCTTTACACACTGTGAACGTTTTTAATTGACTGCGATTTATTAGAGATTTGAGTAGAATGATTTGAGTAGAGATTGAGTGGAAGAGGATGCCCGACGCCTCAAACCTCCCTTCTTTATTCATGAATTCAGTGTGGAGCATCTGTGGGTGTTGGGAAAGGTTCTTGGCCCTCAGGGCAAGTAGAAGTGAGTTTGAAGAGATGGGTTATGGTTCTACTCAGAAAAGTTCTCTGTGTGATGTTTTATCAATTTCCTTCTCAGCTCTGATCTGGTGAGCCTGAAGAGCAGCCTGAGCTCCCGAGATGAAAATCCCTGCTTCCTTTACTTGAAGTGTGGACCTAATGGGGGTGAAGAAATCCTTTCTGTTGGCATTCTGAGTTCAGCAAGAAACATGGAAGTATACTTAGGAGAGGAGTATTGTGGAACCAGTCGGGGCAAGAATGTCTGCACTGTCCTGGATGACAGGTTTGTGACTTGTCCAGGTGAAAGTATTAGTCTGAATCAGTCAGTGTCTTTATTCTTAGTTCTTTCAACATTTGTGGATAGCCTAATGTTGACACGGGAGGTTAGGGGAGAGAAGTTAAAAACATACCAATAAGTATAGGTTAGACCACTAAGCCTTCAAAATTCAAAAGACAGGGCAGATGAGCAGGCTTATAAATACAGAAATTTAGGGCTAATTAACTGGAAGTGAATTGGTAGGTCACTGGTAATTAGTGGAAGAGTTTTATTAGACTAAAGTCCTGGTAAGTGTTCTTGTTTCTCAGCTAGGTGTGGTGGCACACACACCTTTAAGGAGGATCTCTGTTAGTTCCAGATCAGCCAGGGCAGTTCCAGATCAGCCAGGGCTGCTTTGCAGAGGAAACCCTGTCTCGAAAACAAACAAACAAACAAAAAAGTATTCTTTTCTCTCATTTAACTTAGTGAGGTCTATTTTACAACAATGAGACATTCTGAAACCCTGAATATACTTCCTTCTAGAAAGCTCCTTATAAATGATATATCAACCTAAGACTGCCACATCAGTGTGCTCATTAACCTATTATAAGATGGACAATTTGTGATTTTTTTCCCCTAGTCTCTTTACAAGGTTCTGCCCGAATCTATCAATATAATCCAAACTCTTTATGTTCTATGCATGTTAGAAATAGTAGTCGTGTGTACAGAACTTTTAAATATGCCCTGTGCTACTTAGTTTAGTTTTCTCACGTAGCTGGTAAGTGGGAGATACTGCTCCTCCAAGAAGTGCAGCACAGCCAGGAACCTCTTACTCCTGGGCCTGACTAGGAAAAGGGAATCCCAGGAAACATTTGTTCTTAAGTATATATTAATGCTTATAATCATTGGCTGTTAAAATTAATTCTTTTATTTTAGTGAACATGAAAAGATTCTGTTGTACAAAAAATACCTAAAATTGGAATCTCCCACACATGCTTGTAAAATAAAGGTAAGTCATCACTAAATTTTAAGATTTAAAGTTAATCAAATTGTTTTTGTTCTATACATACTTATTTTCTCTTGGTTTGGTAGTACAATTAGTCCAACTTGGTCCCTAAGTTTAGTTCAGAAATATTTAGTTAGCTTGTAAAGGGATATTATTTTCTAAACAAACAACCAAACAAACAAAACCTATCAATCCCTGTAGACATTGAAATTCTCTTTAAAGTGGAGTCATTTATTAGTTATAGAAAACATTTTGTCGATATAGTAGAACTGTATTTGGAAGCATTGTAAAGCTCAGCTAAGAAGATCTTAAAAATCTTTCTTTAAAACTATAGTACCACCAAAGGCAGAAGCAGACTTGGCCCTGTATGTAAAGATTGAAGGAAAAGTTCAAAAGAGAACCAGACATTTTAAGGAATTTGGACTGTTGTCTTTAGCCAGAAAAATATTCTTGAGATAAACATGAATGATGTTGTCAGAGTTTAGGACTAGATGCTCAGTTGGAAAACTCTAGGCAAGCCAGAAATACTAAGTCAGCTCTGTTGCCAATGAGTGCTTTGGGTAATGTCAGTTCTCTTAACTATCTGGACCTACTTCAAGAAGAAAATTGATGGGTTCTAGAAACCAAATTCTTAGGTCCTTTTTATCTCTGAAATTATGTGTTTATTATCACAGAGGACAATAAGACTTAGCTTTAATATAAGAAAAAAAATGATTTTCATTGAAGAGCCCAGTTCACAGAACTGGTTATTCCAATGTCAGTTTAAGTGGAAATATCTAACAGCTTATAAAGGCATTTAAATTAAGTGATTTAATTTATCCAGTGAATATTTAGTACCTATTGATAACAGACATTGCTCTAGGCATTTAGGAATATCAATTGAAAATTGAAGTGCCAACCTCCAGGTTGCTTATATGTTAGTGGGACAAGACAGATGATAATCAGATTTACTGTGTGTATATACTGTAGTCCCAGGTCACCAGTGGTATAGACCTTTAATCTCAGCACTCCGGAGGCAGAGACAGAGGCAGGTGGATCTCTATGAGTTCAAGGCCAGCCTTATCTACATAGCAAGTTCTAGGACAGGTATGGCTATGTAGAGAGAGAACCTGTCTCAAAAAACAAATAGACAAAAATATACTGTAGTCAATGATGAAAAAGGCTCTTGGGATTCTACAACATAAAGAAGACTGTAGGCCCCAGTATGGTGACACACACCCATAATCCCAGCACTCAGCAACATCACAAGTTTGAGGCCAGCTAGATCTGTGTAGTGAGTTCCAGACCATCCATTGCTTCCCACTGAGATTGTGTCTGAAGAAACTGAAAAATAACAATACATAGATGGAAAGAAGGGAGGTAATAACGAGGCAGAATATAAATTTAATGAGCATGTCCTTAGCTGTTGAGGACTGTCACACTCAGAGTTTATAGAGCCTGGGTTTTTACTGGTCTGTGTCTTTGTGACAGGAGTCTGTGTGTCTCTCAAAGTGAATAATTTTTGTAACTGCTCCATGGAAGTGTGTGTTAGTCTGAAGAGAGCTTTCAATTAGGGAATCCCCCTGATGTATGTGCACGCTTGTGTAAATGTTCTGAGTTCAGGATTCTGAGCACTTACTTGGTGTACACAGCGGCTGTTTTGGCCCACGCACCTCTGCAGCCATCTTCCCATCCTCTGGTTTACTCTTAGTGTGTGCCCAGGACTGCACAGGTGACACAGTAGCAGAACGCAGACTCTAAACTCAGCTGTGTCTGATTTAACCCTTCCCTTTCTACCACATGTGAAACGTCTTTTGGTTCAGAACCACGCACAGCCTAAACTGGCAGAGTGATGGGAGTACGTCTTGGTGGCGAGCACTGACCTAGCATGCGTGAGACCCTGGTTACTATTCTCTCAGTACCCTAAAGTGAGTGGGGAGACACCATAAACAAAAATGGAAAGTCTGTAGTGATACAAGCCAGGAGAGCCGGGTTCCAAGCTTGACTCACACCACTGAGTATCCTTCACCCCATTAGAAAGTCCCCCCCGAACTCCAATTTTTATGTAAACCACCAGCTATTACGTATAAAGCAGTTCTAGCATGACATCCCTTCGTTTTTAAACTAGACTGAATTACGGTTAGGATTTACATAAATGCTGTATGGGCATCTGGACAGTTTTATTTTATATTAAATAACATTAAAGCCAACTGGGGAATGCTAGGATCAAGGGCTCTTAGGTTTCTTCTCGGTGATACAGAGGACTCAGACCTGGGGCCTTGAGCATGCTAGTCAAGTGCTCTCCCACTGAGCGATATCCCCAGCCAGCTGTGGCTTATTTTTAATTCCTTAAACCAAGTAAACAAACCTTTCATATTCTTTTTGGGTATCTTATGGCTTGGGAAAGATTTTTTTTTATTATTTAAATATTTATGTTTGCCTCATGATACATTGGAATTTATTTTCCAGCTTTGACTACTATAAAGAAAACTTCAAATGCACTTGAAGTTAATTTTTAGGCTCTTGAACGCCCTGTCTTGCTTTGGTAGTACTAAGATGTCACCTTAAGTGATGGTATGTTTTTGTTTCATGATAGCTGCTGTCCTTCGGTGAAAAGCAGTGTGTGCTCATCAGTAAAGTTGTGGTGCACGTGAGACCAAGGTCAGCCAATCCTTCACCAAGCTCTTCTGCTCTAGGATCTCGGATAGACCTCGACAATATCCAAACCATAATGGAGTCCATGGGGTCAAAGTTATCTCCTGGCGCTCAGCAGCTGATGAATATGATTAGGTTTCAGCAGCAGGCAAGTAGAGAGATATTTTATTAAATTTTAAAATGCTGGTGTGGGGAGATGGCTCAGTGGGTAAAAGGCTCGCTAGACAAGCCTGATGGCCTGAGTTTGGATTCCCACAGTCCTTGTAAAAACAGGAAGCATTATTAAGCATGTCTGTAATTCCTGTATTCCTACAAAAAGATGGGAAGTGAAGACCTGAGAATCCCCTGATGTTCACAGGCCACTTCGTCTGGTATATACCAAGAGGTTTAGATCTTGTCCCAAAGAAGTGGAAGGTGAGAACTTGAGGTAATCCTGACTTCAGGCTCCCCTGCTCCCAAACACACATACAGACACACAGACATACACAGACACACAGACACACACACACACACACAATGCCCCTCTTCCAAAAAAAACAAAACAAAACAACCAAACCATTTTTTAATGCTGACCTTCAATATGATAATATAGTATATTGATTTTTTCCTCTTAATTTCTACTATTGTTTTAACTGTCATCTATTTTTAATTTTTATAAAAATCACATTTTGTAGACTTGCCCTTCTACAAATGTTCTGACTGCATAGCATCAGTTTTCTGTGAATTCACTTTATGTGTTCATTCAGCAGTGAACAAGACTCTGGCTTGCTCCCTTTTGACTGAGTAAAGGTGACCAGGTAGTGTGTGGCCAGTCTTTAAGCACTGTGCCCGGGGAATGATGAGATGAAGAAAGACACTCTGAAGGAAGTGGCATTCATCTGGGCGATTAGAGAGGAAGGTAGGGCTGGTCAGGTCCACCTGGAGCTGGTTACTTCAGAGAAGTGCTTGTAATGGATGAGATCGTCAGTGCTAGAAGGAGTAGACCTAGCTAAGAAGTGAACGGAAGTGAATGGACAGGAGAGATGTAAAGATTTGTGCTGGACACAGAGATCTAGCACAGAGATCACTAAAGTCTGTAAATGTTTTTGGCCAATTTTTAAAGAGATTTTATTCCACTATTATGTGGAAGGTAAATCAAAAGAAAGTAAGACTACAACAGAGAGACCAGCTGTGTGTGATTTCCCTCACCCAGATGAGCAGTGATGGGGTTGAGGCTAACTGTTGTACCATGACACTGGGTTGTGAGATCAATAAATCATGAACCATGTCATTAGGACTAGACAGTTAATTCCACTTTTGAAGGAAAAAATAAAGTCACATGAGAAATTGAGGCTTTGAGGCTGGCATTAACCAAAATATAAATGGACCCAAAGGGATGAGGACACTTGATGAAAGGTGTCTAATTTGGGGAATATCAAATTTAGCTGTGAACAAAGGATTGCCTGGAAGGATATTTTAGCGTTTGCAGACAGGTTCAGGAGAGAGGAGGTGGCTGGCTACAAAGGAGGTTTGGGAAATGTACCCACAGTAGGAACCCTGTGAACAGAGAGGCTGGAACTGGGAAGCAAGACTCTTGGAGAGTATCTGCATCTAGCAACTATGGGGAGAGGAGGGAGGCACGAGAACAGGAGACGCCAGTGTGATCAAGCAGCAGGGGCCACCAAAGAGAGGCTCTCACGTCAGGTTAGCTGACACCAAGCCCTTGTCCTGCCACTCAGTTCTGGCTCCCTCAGCAGGGTCAGCCGAGTATTTTTATAATGAAAATTGTCTCCTATACAATTTAACTGATACTACTGTAAAGATCACAGTATTGATGTGGAAATTTAAGGAAAATACTGAAAACATTTGTAAATACTACATGGTTTCACTGCTGGAGTCAGCGTAGTCCTGGGGTATGGGTAAAGGAAAGAACCAGGAGAATCTAAGATTTCAGAACCACAAAAACATTTTAAAACAAATGGCAGTCTCTGGTTTGTTTCCTGTCCGGCATGATCTCACTTGGGTCCCTTAGGTTCCTGCCGGTCCTTCTGCTCAGCCACAGCCCACCCTTAGCACCTAAGCAGAATGAACTCAAAGGGAGGCTACGCTCCCTATTTCATGTGTTAAGCTCTGACCACTTGTCTTTGCATTTAGTATGCATCTAGATATTTATATTATCTTGGCTCTCCTCCTCTCCTCATCTTGGCTACAGATTTTTGGATCCCTTGTTCCAGACATTCTGATGTTCCCGTTCCTCACATATACAGACATGTTGTTACCTCCTGACCTTTCTGTTCAGTTATTTTCTTTGGCTAGAATTCTCCTCCTGAGATATTATTGTTATCTGTTTTCTTATTATTTCTAATTTCACCTTAATCATTATATTCTTAATTAGACTTGTCACCCAGTTTAGAGTGCACAACCCTCTTAATCTTTATCATAGTTTCATTTTCACCCTTCTGACCACTTTGGCATGTATTTTTCAGTTACTGTTCTTGTTTTTCTCACTGAAGTGAGAATGCCGAGTGTTGGGTGTGAAAGTGCAGTCAGGGAGTTGGCTGTTTTGTTTAGGGCACTTTGTGTATACACACACATTTGCAGATTTGGTTTATCCCATAAATACTTCTTTGAGTGCTTCAGGAAGTAACTTTACATAACAATAGCATATAAAATACATTATGGAGGGTTAGTAGTAGCTGGGTTTGGGAGGTATTGAATGCAAACATTTTTTCCCAAGAAGTTTAGGCACAAGGAGGAAATTAGAAGGTGGATATATAAAGGAAAATTGAGGATAATAGAAATATTTGTCAACTTGTGAGGTTTGTCCCTTTTTAGAAGTCATGGCAGTTTAATTTTTTTTTTCCTTCCCATTTGTCTTATGCTCTCTATGTAGTGCGGGCTATTCTGGAACTTGCTTTGTGGCCCAAGCTGATCCCAAACTCACAGACATCCTTCCTCCTGCCTCTTGTCATCTCTGCTTCCCTGGAGATGGCTGGGATTAAAGGTGTGTGCCACCGAGTCTGGCTAGTCTGATTTTTCCTAAAGTATGCTCCATGGAATGCAGAGTCCTTTGTAATGTCTTCGGAAGGTGGCTTCCAGGCCCTTACTTTTTACCTACTAAATCTGACAGGGTGGAATTCACAAATGAGTTTTTTTGTTTTGTTTTTTTGTTTTTTGAGACAGGGTCTCTCTGTGTAACAGCCCTGGCTGTCCTGGAACGTGTTCTGTAGACCAGGCTGACCTCAAACTCATGGAGATCACCCTGCCTCTGCCTCCTGAGTAATGGAATTAAAGGTGTGCACCATCACCACCTGGCAGAAATCAATACTTTTAGTGGTGACTTCTGGGGCAAAGTTCATGTGTATTATATCTTCTTAGCAGAAGATGTAAAAAAGCAGTAAGACAACTATGGAAGGATTGTGGAAATAATTAAAGGAGAGTGAGGAATTAAATATAATCAGCTCACTGATTTCTTCGTTTCAAAAATGACTCTGGGAAAAAATCCCCCCTTTTTTTGGGTTTTATTCTATTAATAATAACTTTTTTATTCCATGAGTTTCACTCAAAGAAAGTTATTAGATGAAAAATAGTGGTGTTCTTGCTGATATCCTTCCGTTCCCCAGAGGTAACCAAGGCAACAGTTGGTGGTGTGTCCTTGAGTTTTCTCTGTGTATGGAACACATGGAAGGGACAGCCATGGTGATGGGTTACTACCATGTACCTTGTGACCAGAGAGTCTGGAATCTGTTTTCCATTATGCACTTTACATTTCTACTGGCTAATTTTTATTTTTCTTTTAACAAATACTTTTACATTTATGATTTTTTTTCCCTGCTAAACTAATGGCAACCCCATAGTTTTGACATGGACTATAGTGTAAATACCATTACTGTTAGTATATGTATTTCAATTCCCTAGAGAAGTGGCATTTTCATTATGAAGTGATGACTAAATGAAGCTCCTTCAAGCCAAAGGAAAGATGTCAGATATTATGATTGTGTAAATATATATGATTTTTTTTTTCTTCCAGGAATATGTTAAGATTTATTCAAAACTGGTGTTCAGTAGTACAGGATAAGTTGACAACAGGGTAACATTTCTCTACAAAGAGCCTTTTTGAAAATGAAGTTCAGTAAAAGAAGTTAGATGGAGACTGTCTATTACAGACGCCCCCTCCTACACACCTCTACTTCCCTGGCCATTATCCTCCTTTCCTCTTTGACATTTTCCCCTAAAATATTTATCATCACCTCCATCCTATAATATATTCCCTCTTCCCCTCCTTTAGGGCACTGCCTGCTCATGTACCGTGTAGGCTCCATATGAGGTCAGGGATTTTAATTTGGTTTGCTCACTGACATATTTCTTATGCTTGAAATGGAATGTAGCACAAGATTTCTGGTAAAAGTTTGTTGGATAAATGCCTTGCAGATTTGGTTTGGCCTAATGATAATATTTAGAGTATTTAGATGAATATATTTATGTAGTTTCTTCAACTAATCTTGGTAATTACTATTCAGACCCATCTCTCAAAAGCTGTTGACTAGCCGGGCGGTGTTGGTGCATGCCTTTAATCCCAGAAGAGCCAGGTGGATCTCTGTGAGTTCGAGGCCAGCCTGGTCTACAGAGCGAGATCCAGGACAGGTACCAAAACTACACAGACAAACCCTGTCTTGAACAACAACAACAACAAAAGGCTGTTGACTAGTCATAATGGGAGATGATAGTCCCTGATTTAAAAAAAAAAAAAAAGAAGTCCATGATTGGCGTCTAGGTTTTGAAGTTAAAATCAAGTCATTTGTCTTGACAGTGTTGTTAGACTGGAGGCCATTTTACTTTTCTTTACTAGAAGAACTGAAAGGCATAATTGGGAAGTGATCAGCCTTCCTTTTAAGATAAGCCAGGGTCTTCTTTTGAGTTTAGTTGTGGCCCCAGAATATAACTCTAATTGTCCTAGAAAATTTTAAAGCAAACACAGCCAAGGAATAGGTTAATTTAGTCATCAAAAATGTCACAGATATACCCATAGAACATCTTCTATAGTGTAACTGTTCACCATGTAACTTCCATGAAAACTCATTGTAAAAGATATGACCAGGTAAAATGAATAGTTGTTTTGTTTTGTTTTGTTTTGTTTTCTGAGACAGGGTTTCTCTGTAGCTTTGGAGCCTGTCCTGGACTAGCTCTGTAGACCAGGCTGGCCTTGAACTCACAGAGATCCACCTGCCTCTGCCTTCCGAGTCCTGGGATTACAGGCGTGCGCCACCACTGCCTGGCTGAATAGTTTTATATATATTGAAAATTGGGCATATATTGAAAAATATATTGAAAATTGGGTGGTTTAGGTTGAATTTTGAGAAGATAATTGATTGGAGGCTACAAAGATTGTTCAGCAGTCAAGCGTACTTGCTGCTCTTACAAATGCCCAGAGTCCTGTTTCCAGCATCAATATCAAGTGGTTCACAACTGCTAATAACCCCAGTTCCAGAAGCCAACACCTTCTTCTTGCCCCTGTGAGCACCTCCATGTACCTGGTACATATATGTACACTCAGGCATACGTACATTAAAAATAAAAAATCTCAAAGAAAATGATCAACTATTGTGACTAATCTTACATGTTACTGTCATAAGGAAGTCTTTAGTAGTGAAAACATTATAGCCTGTTAGTGTACAGTAGTGTATATTTTAATATGTTCCTTAGGAAAAGCAACTGAAATGATTAAAGGAAGTTTATGTCCCAACCCTGCCACTTATTGTCTGGTTTCCATGGGCAGTAACCTGTCACTTGGTTTCCTCTCCTTAACAATGAACAGTAACAGCTTTCTTCATGGGGATCCGGGCATGCATTTGAGGCTCAACATTGAACAGGAACAGCTTTCTTCATGGGGATCCGGGCATGCATTTGAGGCTCAACATTGAACAGGAACAGCTTTCTTCATGGGGATCCGGGCATGCATTTGAGTCTTAACAAAAGAACGCACAGTGCCAGACTTCCGCAGCACTCCAAAGCGCAGCCTTCACTCTTTCCTTTTCCCTTGTTTCCCTTCTCAGAAATGTCTTCCCATTGGAGACGAGCTTCAGTCGGTGTTGGGAACCACAGGATACAAGCATCTGATCGCACTGCAGTCTCCGCCTTCTTCAGGAGTCTTAGATAAGGCGTCTTCTACTCCGTTTCCTTTTAGAACTGGATTGACACCTTCAGCCATCTCTGAAAATTTAAAGGCTCTTATTGATAAAAGCACACAGCCGCCTGGAGAAGGAAATACCACCAACCACGATGAGTGTCACCTTGTACCACAAAACCATTCCCTTCTTGAAAGTGATCTTAAAAACGCAGTGTCTTCTTTCTTACCGAAGAAGGCAAGTGGGCACTCAAACGCGCCCAACTCTGAGCTGCTGCCTTTTCTGCAGAATTTATGTAGTCAGGTCAACCATCTCCGTGTGGGACATAACGCCGCCAGGTGGCAAGAAAACGTCTCCAAGCCCCGAGAGAGCATCGTTGGTGTTTCGTAAGTATTTTGTCGTAAAGCAATTAGAGTTGAGATTTGGTAGGTGGGAGAGGAGGATGAAGGGAAACATTTGCCTCAGGTGCGCTACCATCTGAGCTGTTCCCAACAGTTACAGTTCGTCATTGACACACTAGGAGTAGAATAGAGTGGACTGCAATGAAGGGAATGTCTGGAATTGGTGTTGTACAGTTTCAGGGTTGCAGCTATGTGCATGAATTTGGAAGAACTAAGAATTTACAGTTTTTGACTAGGTGTGTTATGCATGTCATTGTAACAGATTACCTTTGTAGCTTATTTATAGTCCAAAACTATAGTGGGATAGGAATTATTTACAATGTAGGAGCTCTTCTCTCGTCTCAGTCTGTTATCTGTGCAGCATCTAGTTAGGGTGCCAAGTAGCATATTCCTAATCCTTTTCACATATGTTATGTCAAAATAGTGTTCTAGTCTGAAATATAGGACTGTGGTCATAGTTCAGATGAACCATTTTCGTCTACTGTTGAATCTTCTTAGATTAAAATTTACAGCTGAAAATGCTGCTTGGGTTAGTTTGGAAGAAAACATCACCGACCACCAACATGATTACTTCAGCACTCATACTAAGTTCTACTGACAGTAGTAGAATACAGTTTTGATTATATCTCAAGTCATAAAGAAGGAAATAGATTGTTGTAGCTGAAGTTTTTCTCTGGTCCTGCCCAGGTCCCAAGGTCCCACAGCCGCTGCTCAGACCCAAGTAAACACATAGAGGCTTATTTTAATTAAAACTGTTTGGCCATTAGCTCAGGCCTACCACTGACTAGCTCTTATATTTAAACTAACCGATAATTCTTATTTATGTTTAGCCACATGGCTTGGTACCTTTCCTCAGTTCTGCCTTCATATCCTGCTTTCTCTGTGTCTGGCTGGCAGGTCCTGACTCAGCCTTCCTGTTCCCAGAATTCTCCTCTCTGCTTATCCTGCTTATACTATACTTCCTGCCTGGCAACTGGCCAATCAGCATTTTATTTATCAACCAAATCAGAGCAATACACATTCACAGCATATAGAGCGACTTTCTCATCAGATTGTATTTCAAGTCATAAAGAAGGAAAGAGATTGCATTTCAAGTCGAAAAGAAGCCTCACCAAACTGAGGAGCACTGAAATCATAGAAGTATTTTCTCTGACCATAAAGAAAGATAAGAAGTCATTTAACAGTGGAAGAAAGACAAATAGAAACATATCCGAACACTTGATAATTAAACGAGGCAGTTTATCTGATTGAAGAAGTCTAGGGGTTGGAGAGATGGCTCAGTCAGTAAAGTGCTTGCTCTGCAAGCCTGAGGACCTGGTTTTTAAACCTTAGTACCTATTTAAAACAAAACAAAACAAACACCTAGTGGTGTACACCTGTAATTCTGTAATCCTGGTGCTGGGGAGACACAGACAGGGGAACCCTTGGGGATTGCTGGCCAGCTAAATCACTGAGCTCTAGGTTCTGTGAGAGACTCTGTTTCAACAAATAAAGTGACAGAGATAAACACCAGCTATCAGCCTCCTGCTCTATAAGCTCATGTATACATACATGTATGCATCCACGTGAACATGTACATATGCATCAACATACACATCACACACCAAAGAAGTCTCAACAGAAATATACTTTAAAGTACATAAAGCTGAGTAAACATGCAGAGGTGAAAGTGTGGGCTGTAGCTGAAGAAGTGATGGCAAGGGTCTGTAGCATCACGGGCTGCCCTCATGAAGATGGCTGTGAGGTCGGTGGCACAAAACTACTACCCAAAAAATGAAATAAGGGCTGGCGAGGTGGCTCAGCAGTTAAGAACATTTGTTGGTTTAATTCCCAGCACCCACATGGCTTTCAACCACCTGTAACTCTAGCCCCAGTAGCTCCAGTGCCCTCTCCTAACCTCTGTGGGCACTAGGCACGCACATGGCACATGTGCACACATACAAGCAAAACACTCATACACAAAAAATAATAAAAAGTTTAGAAATTTAAACAATAAAATAGATGTTCTGAGTAGTTCTAAGCCATTAAAGACTGAATTCAAAGTCCAATGGCATGAACCTACAAAGCTGGCATTCAGAAAGCCAAAGGAGGTTCGTAAGAATAAGAAAAAAACAGGTTCTTTGAAAATTTGTGAAAGTTGATGAGCTTCTAACAAGACTAGAAAATAAGAGAGAAGATACAAACTGTCAGTTTGAGATGATGTAGTAGAGAGTACTACTGCAGAACCCTGGACATTTCAATGGTAGTAAGAGGATGCTCACAAATTTAATAACTTAGATGAAATGGATTAACTTTTCAAAAACCACAAGCTACAGAACACAACACAAAATAGATAATGCACTGACCCTATAGCCACTAATAGTACTGAATTTGTAATAGGAGGACGTTAAGGTTTGAATGTGGTGTGTGTGTGTGTGTGTGTGTGTGTGTGTGTGTGCGTGCACGCGCGCGCATCCCATAATGAAGGCTTAATTTCCACTTAATGGATCCAGTCATTGAATGATGATTGGATCATGAGGGCACTCTAGTGATGTAGTTGTATTTTATTAGTATTATTTGGAGATGGTAAGAATGGAGCTTAGTTGGAGGAAATTGGACACTGGGGTATGACTTTGGAGAATGTCTCATCCCAGGCCCCTCCCTGTTTTTTCTCTGTTATCTGGCTGCCATGAGGTGAGCCACTTTGCTCAGGCATACATTCATACCTGGGGGCCACAGAAATGGAGAAAGCAGGCTATGGACTGAGAACTCTGAGACCAGGAGTCAAGTAAAGTAAACCTGAAGTTTATTCTTAGATATTATCACAGTGATAGAAAGCCAGCTAACACAGAATGTTTATGGGGAGAAAAAAATCCTGGGCTAGATAGTTCTACTGGAAAATTCTGCCAGACATTTAAAGAACACCGTTTTCACATAATCCAGAAAATCAAAGAGGAAAAGAGACTTCTCATTTTATGAAGCCACTGTTACCCTGGCACCCGAACCAGATTCTAAATAACTTGAAATACATAAAATATATGTAAATACATATTTGAAACAGCCATAAAATAGTTATATATAGCTAACAAAATAGCATCTGTGAACTGGAAATTAGAAAACATTGGTAGAAGAAATTTTGAAAAGGCCTAAAGTAATACACAGACATGGCATGTTGATAGGTTTCCTCAGCGTAGTAAAAGCAACAGTAGTCCCCTAATTGATACATGTGCTTGATGAAGCAAGAGAAATCATTTCATGTGTCAGGACATGGGAGAGCTGTAGCTTCAGGCCTGGCGTTAGCAGGGAATGGGACATGCCGGTGGACGAGACAGAGCACAGAGGTGGCTTGTCAGCATTGCAGTTCAGTTGTAGAGCAGTCTTAAAGGTGCTGCTAAGCCAATGTGAGAACCACAGGCAAAATAAACCAAGACCTAAATCTCACACCTTCTGTGAAAATGAACACAAAGGGCCATACAGCAAAAAGTAAACAGAAACTGTAGTTAGATTTTCCTGCCAGGCCCAGTCAGGACAAATCTCTCTTACCCGCCAGTCCCACAGTCGCTCAGACCCAACCAAGAAAGCACACAGAAACTTATATTGCTTACAAACTGTATGGCTGTGGCAGGCTTCTCGTTATCTACTTTTTCTATCTTAAATTAACCCATTTCTGTTAGTCTATACTTTGCCACATGGCTTGTGGCTTACCGGTGTCTTTACATGTTGCTTCTCATGGTGGCAGCTGGCGGTGTCTCTCTCCAACCTTCTACTTCCCAGAATTCTCTTCTCTCTTGTCCCGCCTATACTTCCTGCCTGGCCACTGGCCAATCAGAACTTTATTTACACAGAGCAATATCCACAGCACTTCCCCTTTTCTTTTTTTTTTTTTTTTTTTTTTTAAGGAAGGTTTTAACTTTTACATAGTACAATTACATATAACAAAATAATTATCTAGCAAGAATTACAGTTACAATATTAAAGAAGATATCCTATCTTATATTGGTGAGTCTAAGGTTTTATATCTAACTTACCTTTTATAACTAAGCAAAATTATAACATCTAGTCTTCAACCACATCAAAGACCTCAGAAGGATATAATATTACCTGAGAACTGGGAGAAGGATGTAAGCATTTTTCGGGAGTCTTGCAAGAGTAGACAGAGATAGCTGGCATCCTGGACAGTCATCTAATATTCCTTTGTAAAGTTGGGGCATTTGTCTTCAGCCCACAGGGCTAGAGTCTCTCGGTCACTTCTCTCAGTGTCCTGTAGAATGTCTGGCAGTTTCCTCTGTGAAGCAGGAACCTGAAGGACCATTTTGTCAAGCAAAGTTTAGTGGTCACCTTTCTATGGGTCCTGCATGTCCAGGTGATCGAGCAGTCCAGGCAAGAACAGTTTCTTGCCCAAATGGCTATTTTTGCCAAGGTGAAGATAAGATATGAAGTGTCTTCAATGCCCATCCTCGTCTCTGAAGTAAATCGGTGTTGCCAGGAGCAGACATGTCTCACTGTCCAGAAAGTCTAAATTTTAAAAATATTTTAAATGCCATATTCTGAAGGTCTTTGAAGTATTTGAAGATTACCTATCTATCTGAAATATCTCTATGTATACCCAGAAGACTTAACTAACATGGCTATGAGTATGATTATCACAGATGATTAATTATTAATCTATTTTTAATTATCCATTTCAATTTAAAATGAGCTATACAAACATAATACCTTAAACATGAGTAGAAATATACACCCAGTATAACAAAATTAACTTTAAGTTTGTATCAATAGACTAAAATCTATACCAATGTAAAACATTTTAAACAAGTTGTTGCTCTTTAGAAGTAAGTTCCTTCCTTAATCTACCCTTTCATCCTATTATATCTATATTGTATCCCCTTTTCTTCTTTAGAAAGAGATCGCATTTATAATCAACCTGCTTTAAAGAAAATTATTGGTTTTTCTCTGTCCCACACCAGAGGGCTCTTCTGATTTGGGACACAAGAATCTCTTAACCTTTTTTTTTAGCAACATGTCTGGGTTTAGAGAAGGAGTGAGCCAATTCCATCTCCAAAGCCAGCTTGATAATTTTGGGAATGTGGGCGTAGTTTCTCTTACTACTTCCTGCTGGAGGGGGGCGCTGTATCTTATGGGGACACAAAGAAAATTTTAGGATTATGTAGTAGTCCATTAGGGTGAACCTCTGAGCCAGTTGACTTGAAACCATTCTGGATGTCAGATCATCTGGGCCATGGTGTCATCGGAGACCATTCAGGTGGTCTTGGCTGATCAAACCTGATATATCTTAATCTGGAACAAATCCACAGCCTCTGGCTTTCTGTGGAAACAAAAGCAGAGACTCTTTTCCAAAGCAACATATCCTTATATCCAAATTTTGAAGTTAAGGTACCTTTAAAATTTACATATTTATTTAACTCAACAGCTTTTACAATCAAATCTTTTTTTGCAGTTAAAAATCCCAAAGACAAGACAAACCAGATTCTCTGTGTAATATCCATCTTTGTAAGACTGAAACGCCTCTGTGGCTGCTGGCTCCGCCCACCTCAGCTTTCCAACATGGCGGTGGTACAGTTTACTACCAGCTCTGGGTCTGGAGCCGTGTGTACCATCAACTATCAGAAGCAGTTCTATCAAAGCAGTGCATAGCCCAGAAACTTTTTTTTCTTTTTTTTTAAACTAGCAAAGGCTAAATCCACCACGCAGCAGAGTAAAGTGCCACTTGTAGACTCCTCATTCCCGCCACACTGCAGGTCAGACGCACACGCCAGGAACCCGCCACAGTAGCTCAAACTGGCAGGCTGCTGCTAACTTGAGAGAGACAATTAGGAAACTGTTTTTAGCTCTGTCTCAGAATCTTTTTTCTCAGGTTTTAGGTGGAAATTCTTGCCAACATGTTGGGCGCCATTTGTAGTTAGATTTTCCTGCCAGGCCCAGTCAGGACAAATCTCTCTTACCCGCCAGTCCCATAGTCACTCAGACCCAACCAAGAAAGCACACAGAAACTTACATTGTTTACAAACTGTATGGCTGTGGCAGGCTTCTTGTTATCTACTTTTTCTATCTTAAATTAACCCATTTCTGTTAGTCTATACTTTGCCACATGGCTTGTGGCTTACCGGTGTCTTTACATGTTGCTTCTCATGGTGGCAGCTGGCGGTGTCTCTCTCCAACCTTCTACTTCCCAGAATTCTCTTCTCTCTTGTCCCGCCTATACTTCCTGCCTGGCCACTGGCCAATCAGAACTTTATTTACACAGAGCAATATCCACAGCAAAAAACTTTCTAATATATGGGAGAAACTGCTGGGAACATAGGAAAAAAGTGCTAAGATACACCGTCAAAAGCATGATCAACAAACAAATGATGTGTAGACCCCGCAAAGTGTCAAACTTATGCCCGTGGAGACCCTCTTAAGATGATTTAAATATAAACTGGAAGAAGATATTTATAAATCATAATTCAGCAAATGACTTGTTCCTAACATGCAAAGAAACCACACAATTCAGCATTTAGAACAATACTGAGTAAAACAGATGAAAGACAAGTAATCTTGCGCTAGGGAGACTACACAGGAAGCAGACAAGCACAGAGAAGGGCGGCCAGCATGGCCTCATTGTCACCAGGGGAGTGCGTATTAAAGCCACAAGATAAAGCTGGGCGGTGGTGGCGCACACCTTTAATCCCAGCACTCAGGAGGCAGAGCCAGGCAGATGTCTGTGAATTTGAGGCCAGCCTGATCTACAGAGCAAGATCCAGGACAGGCACAAAGCTACACAGAGAAACCCTGTCTCAAAAAGCCAAATAAAATCAATCAATCAATCAAATAAATAAATAAATAAATAAATAATATGATGAAATAAAAAATAAAAAGCCACAAGATAACTGTGTGTTTCTTGGAATGACTAAAACTTAAAAATGCTCACAAGTGTAGCATGAATCTTAAAGGTACATATTAATAAAATCAAACCTGAGGCCAGTTATTGGGGGTGAATGCTGGAAGATCAGAGAAGCAGAGCAAGCCACAGCCACCTCGCCTTGCCAGTTCCTCAGCTGATCCTGTTTCCTCAGACTGGAAGCCTCTGAGTCCTTATCCAGAATGAATCTCAGCTGAACTGTTGCTCTAAAGCCTGAAGCTTAACCAGCCAAATGCTTCTAGTTTCTGGTCCTCACGTCTAATATACCTTCCTGCTTTCTGCCATCACTCCCTGGGATTAAAGGCATGTGTCTCCATGCCTGGCTGTTTCCAGTGTGGCCTTGAATTTACAGAGATCCAGACGGATTTCTGCCTCTGGAATGCTAGGATTAAAGGCGTGTGCTACCTATGTTTAATATTGTGGCTGTTCTGTCTCTGACCCCAGATAAGTTTATTAGAGTGCACAATATTTTGGAGAATGCAATACCACGACACATAAGCACTTAGAGAACTAAATCTCTTACAGCTTACTGCTGGGTTCATAAAATGGTATAGTCACCCAAAAATATTTTGGCAATTTAACTACTAGATGCACATTATCGTATGACCTGGCAGACATATTCCTAGGCTTTTATCCTAGAGAAATGAAATTTTATGGCCATATATAAATCAGTACACAATTATTCATAGATGCTTTATTTGCTTTGTTATGTTTTGTTTTGCTTTGTTTCTTCCAGACAGGGTTTCTCTGTGTAACAAGTCTGGCTGTCGTCCTGGAACTTGCTCTGTAGACCAAGCTGGCCTTGAACTCACAGAGACCAGCTTTCCTCTGCCTCCTGAGTGCTGGGATTAAAGGTGTGCGCCACTGCTGTGCAGGTGAAGCTTTATTTGTAATAGCTGTAAAATGGAAACACCAAAATATTTTGTAACAGACAATTTAAGAACTTGTGTATCCACACTGTGGAGTGGTAATCCAGCAGTTATAAAAATACAACAACCTGAATAGCTTTCAGGTGAGTTATGGTGAGGAAGGAACAGCAGAGATTCAAGCAGGCACATAGCAGATGGTAGAGACATCCTTGGAGTTAGGAAACGGAGTGTGACAAAGGGAGATGACAGGATGGGTACCTCTGTAGTTAAAAGTTCTGCATCGTGACTGGTGGTGTTGGGATGAATATTGTGCACATGATAAAATTGCACAGAGCTCTATGTATAGGTTGTGTAAATATGAGTGTGCTGGTTTTGATGTTATTTCACAGTTAGGAAGTAATCTGCCATTTATTAACATAAGTATGAAAAATAAGCAAGTTCTTTTAAAACTTCAGTGAAAATTATGTTTTAATATGTGAAAATCTATATTGGCTTTTGGCTGCAATCTTCTGTGTGTTGCCTTATAACATGTAACTAGTAAGAACACTGAAAGCAAAGCAAGGCAGTGTCTAACTCATATTTATATAGTAAATCTATCTCTTAGGACATTCTAGGAAAAGAAGAATTCACTGCTACCAATTCTGTGAGTTATTAGAGCAGGGACATAACACTCACGTACATTTGGAAAATGCCACTGTGTGTTCACATGAGCATTCTATTAGTACAAAAATAATTTGGACCTCATTAAGTCCCTGGAGGAAAGAACACAAGGTTTGTAGGCCCCACTGTAAGGTTCCTTGTTCTGGTGTTCACTGAATCGAACAGCCTTTTCCTGAAGGCTTGTTAGTTTTTTGAGACAGATTCTTATGTAGCCCAGTATCTTAGTTACTTTTGTTGCCATGACAAAACATCATGGCCAAGTCAACTTATAATGGAAAACCTTTATTTGGGAGCTCATGGTTACAGGGGTTAGAGGCCATGACCATCATGGTGGGGAACATGGCAGCAGGCAAGTGGTCATATCAGTGAAGCAGTAGGTGAGCACCTACATCTGACCCAAGCACTAGGACAAGCTAACTGGGAATGGTGTGCACTTTTCAAACCTCAAAGCCCACACCCTCAATGACACACCTCCAAGAAGACCACACCTTCTAATCCTTCCCAAATAGTTCCACTAACTGGGGACCAAACATTTCAAATATATGGAGCTGTGGGGGTCTTTCTCCTTCAAACTACCACACCCAGGCAAGCCTCTAATTGACTCTGCAATTGACCATGAACTTTTGATCCTCTTGGCTCCATTTCCCCAGTGCTGAAATTACAGGTGTGTATCACACCTTGTGTTTGTGTGTGCTTGCACATGAAGCATGTTCAGCATGTGGAAGCCAGAGGACAACCTCAGGTGTTGTTCTCAGAAGCCATCCACATTATCTTTTGAGATAGGGTCTCTTTCTGCAAACTAGGCTGGCTGGCTAGTGAGTCGCTGAGATCCTTTTGTCCTTTGTGTTTATATACCCAATGCTGGGATTTTAAGTTCACACTACCATGCCTGCCATGTGTATGTGAATTTATGTAGTATGTGTTCATGTATGAGGGTGTACATGCAAGTGCGTGCAAATATGGGTGGAGGGGAAAGGTCAGTTTTGGGTGTTTTCCTCAGTCATGTCCTACCTTGGTTTTGGGACAGGGTTTCTTGCTGTATCCAGAGCTCCCTGATTTGACAATGTTAGCTGGCCAGTCAGATATCATCTCCCTGCCCCCTCAGCAGGCCACAGCAACAAGTTTCTTATGGAGTATGCTGAGGATGTGAACCCAGGTCTTCATACTTGAATGGCAATTTCTTTCCAAACTAAGCCATCCCCGCAGCCCCAGCATTCAATATTTTAATTTTACTTTTTAATTTGTATTCTGAGAATCTAGCTTGGGTCTTCATGCTTACAAGGCAGTTCTTTTAGTGACTGGGCTGTCTCCCTTACCACTGCACCTGGTCTTCTGCAGCACTAGGGACTAAACCCAAGGCTTTTTGCATGCTGGAAAAACACTCAAACAACAGAGTCCAGCCTCAGTTTATCCTTCGATTGCCTTTGCTCTCTGTTGTTCTCAGTTGTCTAACTAGGCAGAGCAGTTAATAGGAGGGTGTTGTGCGTTCAGGACTGTGGCCACTGTTGTAGGTTTAGAGCTGACATTGTGCCATGGGGAGAGCGGTTGTGGAGACCAGTGCCAGTGTGTGTATCTTGTCTGCCCTTTGGTGGCTCACTTTCTTGTTTTTGTTGACATAAAAGAGAAAATTGATCTACTTAAAATTTTTATTTTTAGGATGGAAGAGCAGCCTATTTGCTCCTACTTGGAAAAGATTCTTTCTAAAAACATGGAACTGATGGAAAAGAAGCTTATGGACCACATTGATGAGAGGATCTACCAGCTTCAGGAGCACATAGATGCTAAAATGGCTTTGTTAGTGGACTTGCTGCAAAATCCCAGCTCCCCACCCCCAGGGATGCCTCTAAGACACTATGACTCCAGGGAAAGACTTTCCAATGGAGAGAGATAAGCTATCGACATGCACAATTATTGCAGATATTTATTACATATTTATTTCAAAGCCCAAATCCAAAAAGGTTATGGAAATCAAGTCTTGAATATCCTTTGAAGGATTGTTGTCGTACGTGGTGACCTCAGTGCTATTTTCATGGCATTTGTTAGTGTATATCCAGGTCTGTGCACAACAGCCACCCTGATGCAGTCCTAAGTTATTTTGCTTGCCATAGTTCATTCTTACAAAAATGTGTACTTGTATTGCTCCAGTGTTTGGGATGTGTAAGAACTTCTAGTGCAGTTCATTAGTCTGTATTGTATATTACATATGTTTGAAGTGAATTTTTTATTTATACAGATACCTACCTATGAAATACAGTCTCAGGAGTATGAAAGTAATGTGATGATTTTTTCCTAATTATTTTTGGAAAGTTGGGTACCTGAACTCTTCATTCTCTGAGATGGATATGTGCAGCGCACGGGCTGTCTGGGATAGTTTACAGAGCGAGGGGAGTGCTGCTGTTCAGTACAGCGCTGCTGTAGCTTGCTCACTTTCAGCCCCACTATTTCAGGTGTGGTGCTGCGGGGAAAATGGAAGGAAGCTCTTTTCTGGAACTGGCAGTTCCTTCTCCCGGAGGCCTTTTCTAGCATGTATGATGTGTGACATTCTGAAACTCTAAAACGAGGATTAAGATAGATGAATCTAGGTGTTTACAGTCTTCAGCAGACTGAATTTTCAGAACTAACTGTTACATCCTTTTCGGTAATACAGTTGTACCTAAATACATCTGCTCTTAAGACCACCTGGAAGTGAATAGAACTCTTTTTAGCTAATTTGCTTATGTTTTTTTTTTTTCTCTCTCTTTTTCTTTTTTCTTTTCTCTCTCTCTTTTCTTTTTGTAAGAGCAGGGGTATTTCGTACTTATCTATTGTTTGGGCAAACTGTTCTTTAAAATGCCTGTTGGTTTTGAGCACGGCAGAGATGACACAGCACGTAGGTCACACCACACTTTGGCTGGTCTTTGGGCTGTGGTTGTCGGGATAGTCATACCATGTGCAGATGTAAGATGTACTTCCTGATCAGTGAGGGCCAGTCCACTCACTCACGGCTCCAGTCCATGGTTTTGCTGCTTTCGGTAGCTGTGGTTCTCACAGAACACCATCCATAACTTAGTAGTGCCCCAGGCCCATAAATCATTAGCTGGGGCTGCCCAGGTCAGCAAGATGGGATGAGACCCCTAACTGAAGGCTTTGAAACCATCTTCATCTCAGGCTGACACACCTTTCCAGCCTCATCTCTGCTGCTGAACCCTGCATTTTCATCTCTGATCTTTGTGACACAGGGATTGACCAGGGAGCAGGAAGGGGCCCATGGGAAGAAGTTACAGAAAAGCAAGAAGTGTGAAAGATGGAAACATCTCATAAACCGTACGATGTCTGTCACAGTGTAACACGGACCCTGAGGAATTACAACCTCTCCAGGAAATTCTGTATTGGGGATGAGAATAGCCTGAAGGCCACCAGAACAGGCGCTGTCAGAAGAGATGGCTCACAGTTCTGATAAGTTCTTTCACAGCTAGGTCTACATATGCGTATGTATACTTGTTTCCTGGCTTTTGTTTCTTCTTCTCTGTAGATTGTAACACTATTATAGGAAGAGTAAGGAGAAAGGAACATCCCCCCACCCGCACGCTCCCCTGGTTCTGATGAAAAGTGTAAACAAAACCCATTTCCCTTTTCTGTCTCTTGACTTTTTTAGTGGCTGGTAGCGGAACCTCCAGATTTAGATAACAGCTTGATATGGGATCCATAAACATCAAACTGGGCTTTGGGTTGGGAAAAAACAAAAAAATCCTTTAACTGTGGACATCGTGCTTGGTCTTGTGCTGTGCACCCTGATGTAACAAAGAAATGAAATATTCCTAGTCAAGATAGTTTCAAATACAACCACCAAGAAGAGCCTGTTCGTAAGGGCTCGGGAAGCCCTCCCTCCATGCTGTGTGTACTTTTGCTCTGTAATAAAACCGTCCTCTCTTTCCTTTCCATCTCTGAATTCTCTCTGTGACAGTGATAAGAAACTGCTAACACTTAGTAGAGCTGGCAGGTCTCTGAGACCCTCCTGGACTTGGCCACCAGCAGCTCTTAACTGCCTGTGGTCTCCCCGTCTACCTCTGATGACCTTGGGAGACATTAAAAGGTCTTCACACCAAGGATGCTTCCTTTGTCCCAGCTGCCCTCTGCTCATATTAAGGGCCCTTTTCCATCTCTATGTCTTGCTTCTGTCTCTTTGAAGCCTGAATCTCATTTACCAGCCATGACTTTCCTTCCTGAACTGACTCTTTGGCCTGTGCACCCAAATCTTCTCTTGCAGAGCCCAGTATTGTAGAACAGGAGGTGCTCAAGGAAATATTCTGTGAGATGAACTAGATTTTCTACATTTCACTCTGTGTGTGTGTGTGTGTGTGTGTGTGTGTGTGTGTGTGTGTGTGTATGTATCTGTGTGTCTGTCTTTGGGTGTGTACAGATAAGCACGTGGAGGTCTGAGTTTATGGGTGTTTCTGAGATCTTGTCCCTAAGATTCAGAACTCACCTCCTGGTCCCACCATGTCTGGAGTTACCTCACTGCTCTATATGATTGGGGACGAGATAGGTTACACAGAGATTATGCAGAGAAAAGGGAACCTTTACTCTAAAGTGTGGTTCTAGCCTCCTTACTACCTGAAAATAAAGAATTCCAGGACAGTTACTACTAATATTTGCTCTAAAGGTTGCCTACATACAGGCAACATTTCTTTGATACAGAAATATTTCCAAAAAAAGAAAGTTAAAAACCTGGGCATGAGGGTAACACCTTTAATCCCAGCATTCAGAGGCTGAGACAAGCTGATCTCTGATTTGGAGGCCAGCCTAGTCTACATAGCAAGTTCTAGGCTAGCCAAGCCTACCTACAAAGTGAGACCTTTTATCAAAAACAAAAACAAAAACAAACAAACAAACAAAAAAACCCAAAAGAATGTTAAGGCAGTAGTAAACCAGGTTTAAGGCCTGAATGTACATGGCCTTGAGTATGTATGTCCTTAATATTCTCCTGAATATTTTCTGGGAATCCCCACTAACAAAACAGTTAACTGTTGTTCACAGTGAAGATACCCCAAATTCATGCAACCCTGTGGTCTAATGTGTTACAGTTGTAATTCTGTCCAGCATACCCCAGGAATCTTCCTGTGACCGCATTTACATTTAACAACCCTTTCAAGATATAACTTTGGAAATCCACAAAACCTTAATCTATGACTATTATAAAGAAATGAAGGCTGCTTCTCCCTTAATCCCACATCCACATTTTTGGATGTGATTTACTTTTCCCTGAGCAGTTCTCTATTAACCTCTGTTCTTAAACTTTTTTAATAAACCACAACTATGCTTCATACCAGCTTATCCTGAAATTCTTTTCTGCACCATACAAAAGATTTGACTTTCTCTGAGTGGAGGTCCCTAAGTGTGTGTGTGGGGGGGGGGGGGGGCTCCTCAAGCTGCAGGTTCCAGAATTGTCTCCAGCACCGGCACTACTGACATGGAAGTTGTTCCATGAGGGTTTAGATTATATACTGTTTTATGTGGCCAAGGCTGGCCTTGAACTTTCTGATCCTCTTGCTGCTTCCTGAATGCTGGAATTTCAGAACTGTACCATAATGCCTGGCCAAGGCTTTATTCTTTTGTGGATGAAGACAGTAACTATGATTTAACTCTAGAGTGAGTGATAACAGAAGGGCTGGAACCTCTTAAAGTATCCTGAGCAGTGATCTCCAGTTACAAAACAAAATCATAGCAAATCTAGTTGTAAGATGGAATCAATGTTTTTATTAGCAGTTTGTGACTGGGAACCACTGATGAGCTGGGTAGAGGGATGAGAGCAGAGCTTTTCATCAGAGGGCCAATAAAAGCAGAAATAAGGAGTGAGAAGTAGAGCGGGCATCTCAAAGCTAGTTCATATGGGGCTAAAACAGAACTCACTCACTCTTGTAGCTCACGTAAATGGTGCCTATGTGGACTTGGCACTGTGCATGTCCTCTTTTTTGAAAAACTGGCCGGTGTCTAAGTTTAGGCTTATGTGGCACCATAGTCTGTGTCACTGTGATGGCTGTTCTTGGTTGTTAACTTCATTTGAAAAATAGGTAAAACCCAAGCAGCTGAGCATACCTGTGTGTGTGGGGGGAGGGGGGTTTACTTAATTAATCCTTTGAAGAAGGAAGACCCACTTTTAAGATGGATCTTTTGAGGTGGGAAGACACACCTTAAATCTGGGCTACATCTTCTGGTGGCAGCCTATTATAAAGGACATGGAAGAAGGAAGTTTGCTCTCTGCCAGCTTGCTCTCGCTCTCACTGGCAAGTCCATTCATTGGCATTAGAGCCTACTTCTTCAAGATTCTGGTGCATACTGAGGACCAGCTGAGACATCCAGCCGCGTGGACTGAACAGCTGCTGGATTCTTGGACCTTCTGTTAATAGACAGCTATTGTTGGATTAACTAGATCACAGCCTATAAGCCACTCTAATAAATGTGTGTGTGTGTGTGTGTGTGTGTGTGTGTGTGTGTGTGTGTGTGTGTGTGCGCGTGCGCGCACGCACATGTATTTCATTCATTCTATAAGTTCTATTCCTCTAGAGAACCTGACTAGTACAGATTTTGGTACCAGACTCTTCTGATACTTCTAGGGCAACAGAAGTATAAGGATGAATTTTTAAAGTATCTGAACTAAGCTTTTCAATGTGCCAACACCTACAATTACTTCTTCAGTTACTGAAACCTCTCCTAGGAACTTGGAGAGAACTGAAAGCCCATGGTGTGAACTGTATTTTACAAAAGTAAGGAGATAAGTGCATTTGATTAACCCGAGTCACCAATTGTGATTTGGTAACTCTGTATTTAAAGCTTCTGACAGTTTGTGGAAAAATAAGGAAAATGATGCTGCTGGTTGGTTGCTCCTAGCATCTCTGGATAAATTGACAAAGAATGAGCTCCATTATAACATTA
The DNA here is from genome assembly GCF_903995425.1 of Onychomys torridus. Lineage (NCBI taxonomy): Eukaryota > Metazoa > Chordata > Mammalia > Rodentia > Cricetidae > Onychomys > Onychomys torridus. The sequence continues at coordinate 109,112,088 of NC_050443.1, read as the reverse complement.
ACTAATTTCTAGCATCTCAGAATATGGTGAAGGACAACAGTGAACTCAGTGACACAAATGGCCAGTTCCAGACATGCAAAAACATTCCAAAGGTTTCTAAGTGTGCCCTGGAAGAGAATCTCTGCAGCAGCCATAGAGCTCAAGTTGTAGAGAATCAAACCAAAGCATTCATTATAAGGTTGACTGAATTACAGGGAAAATTCAAGTCCCAGTCTCTTTTGGCAGTTCAAGGACATTAATTGGTAAAGTATGGGATCCTGTAACTTGGGACGGAGAGCTATGGGAGAACTCTATTAAGACTGAGAACTTTGAGGCCTCAGATTCTCAAGGGTTTATCTCATCTGCGGAAGAAGTTCTCTATCCTCAGCAGAAGATGTGTTCACGCTCCAACCCCCTGAAATGTTGCCTTTTTTTTTTTTTTTTGCCTATGACTGAGGGAATTAATCTGTCCTTGTCTGCTAAACCAGCAGCGACTTTCTCTGAAGGAGATTCCAGGCAAGAGAATTCCGATGTCCCTCAAGGCCCACCAATAGGTTATCTCTAGACCTATAACCAGACTTAAGGCAAAGCAGGCTCCTCAAGGGGAGGTAGGAAGTGTAGTCCATGAGGAGGTGTGTGCTACACTACTAAAGAGCTTAATGAGTTTGCTAATTCATTCAAGCTAAGTCTGGGGAATATGTGTGGGAATGGATTTTTGAGGGTGTGGTGTGATAGAGGAAGGAACATAAAACTGTATCAGGCTGAATCTGTTGATAAAGACACACTGAATGGAGATTCTAGGTTTAATATGGAAGCTCGCACAGTTTTTAAAATAGTGTCAAAAGTTTAAATGGTCAGCTGAAGCAGTTGTCAAAAGATGAGGTACTTAAAAGGAGTTGGAGATGCCCGATATACCTCAGCGTAGTGTTGATGAAAGGATTTTGAGGCTCAGGGAAATATCAAGCTAGAGTAGGTGTGCTGTGTAAAACTTAACCCTCTATGACGGGAGGCCCAGAAAATGCGTCGTGCGTCGTCCTTCAGTTTAAGATGCAAAATGGTGAGAGGGGTACCAGCACATTCGAAGAGCTCTGTCGTTGTCATTGGCCTTCTGCCAGACCTTAGGGTTGGAGATGCTGCTGCTCAGTTAGATGAATTGAATGCAGTAGATTTAACTGGGCTCTGAAGTAGTGGGGGCCGTGTGGCAGTACAGAATTGCCAAAGACAAGGCGATCATAGTTATTGTAATGCGCAGCACAGACAAAGCAATGTCCATAATGGCCTGACCCATAATGGGCTGCACAGGCACAGCGAATTTTATGGTGGCATGATTTAGGTAGACCTTTGGTACTGGCTAATCAATCATGGTGTTCCCAGGCATGAAATAGATAAGAAGCCTACTGAATCATTTGATCTGTATAAGTGGAAAAATTCTTAAGCAAATAAAGGCTCCACTGGGTCATGGCAAAGGGAATCTGGGCCTGTGAACCAATTTCCAGACTTGAGCCAGTTTGCAGACCCAGAACCCCTTGAATGAAGGGATGGCCAGGTTTCCCTGAGGAAGGATCTTGATAAAATACCTTAGAGTTTTCTTGTTAGCCTTTCTCCAGTCCTTCTCCCTCCCAGAGGGGCCTATGGGCTTTTACAAGGGTAACTGTATTGGGGGAAAAGAAACAATTAGACTCTCTGGGGTCTATTGGATCCTGGTTCAGAATGGACACTGATTCTGAGACACCCCTAGAAACACTGTGGCCCTCCAGTTAAAGTGGGGGCTCATGGGGGCCAGTTGGTCAATGGAATTTTGACTGATGTCCAACTCACAGTAGGTCCAGGGGGTCCCAGAACTCATCCTGTGTTTCTTTCCTGAGTCTCAGAATGTATAATTACGATAGGTATACTTAGAAGTTCGCAGAATTTTTATATTGTTTTCATGACCTGTGACAGTATCACATCCCTAGAAGAACTGCAGAAATTAGTGTTATCATCAAGGACTTGAAAGGACTTGTGTTTCCACCACATCTCCCTTTAACTCTATCTGGCCAGTGCAGAAGACAGATGGATCATGGAGAATTGATAGTTGATTATTGAAAATTCAGTCAAGTTGTGACTCCAATTGCAGCTACTATATATACTAGTTGTGGCATCCTTACTTGAGCAGATTAACACATCTCCTGGTAAATAACAAGTAGCTAGTGATCTACCAAATGCCTTTTTCTTGATACCTGTCCATAAGGACCATCAAACACAATTTTTCAGTTGGCAAGACCAGCAATACCTTTACAGTTTTATCTCAAGAATATATTAACTCTCCAGCCCTGTGTCAGAACTAGTTTGAAGGGATCTTAATAATCTGTTTCTTCCACAAAATACCACATTGGTGCACTATCTTGACAACATTATGCTGATTGGACCAAGTGAGCAGGAGGTAGCAACTACTTTGGATTTGGTGGTAACACATGTACATCAGAGGATGGGAAATAAATCCAGCCCAAATTCAAGGGCCTTCTACTTCAGTGAAATTCTTAGGAGTCCAGTGGTGTGGGGCCTCTAAGGTGAAGGATAAGTTACTGCACCTGGCCCCTCCCACCACCAAGAAAACAGCACACTGTTTATTGGGCCTGTTTGGATTCTGGAGACTGCGCTTTCTTCACTTAGCTTTACTACTTCAGCCCATATACCAAGTAACTCAGAAAAGCTGCTCCCTTTGTGTGGGGCCTGGAACAGGAGAAGGCTCTTCAACAGGTCCAGGATGCTGTGCAGGCTGCTCTACAACTTGGACCATATGATCCAGCAGACCTGATGGTACTTGAGCTGTCAGTGGAAAATAGGGATGCTGTTGGGAGCCTTTGCCAGGTCCTTTACAGGTGAAACATAGAGGGAATCTTTGGGATTTTGGAGCAAGGTTCTGCCATCATCCACAGACAGCTATTCTCCCTTTGAAAGAGAGCTCTTGCCCTGCTGTTGGGCCTCAGTGGAAACTGAACATTTGACAATGGGTCATCAAGTTATTATGCAACCTTAGCTGTCCTTCATGAGGTGGGTGTTATCTGACCCATAAAGCAGGATGTACACAGCAGAAATCCACATCAAATGGAAGTAATATATACGTGATCAGGCCCTAGCAGGTCTTGAAGGCACAAACAAGTTTCATTAAGAAGTTACCCAAGTTCCAGGGCTGGAGAGATGGCCTAAGAGGTTAAGTGCACTGGCTGCTTTTCTAGAGGTCCTGAGTTCAATTCCCAGCAACCACATGGTGGCTCACAACCATCTATCATGAGAGCTGGTGCCCTCTTCTGACGTGCAGGCATACATGCAGACAGAACACTGTATACCCAATAAATAAATAAATATTAAAAAAAAAAAGAAGTTACCCAAGTTCCTATGGTTTCTAATCCCATTAAATTGCCATATGCTGCCTAGCATGCACCTAAGCCTCAAGGGGTGTGCCCTATGATCAGTTAACTGAGGAAGAGAAGACTAGAACTTGGTTTACTAATGATTCTGCATGTTATGCAGGCACCATCCAGAAGTGGACAGCTGTAGCATTTCAACTCCTTTTTGGGGGCAATCCTGAAAGATACCAGCAAAGAAAAATGTTCACAGTAGGCAGAACTTTGGGCAGTATACCTGGTCATACATTTTTTTTTTTTTTTTTTTGAAGGAGAAATGGCCAGATGTGTGATTGTTCGCTGATTCATGGCTGTAGCCAATGGATTGGCTGGATGGTCAGGGACTTGGAAGTAGCCTGTTTGGAAAATTGGTGAGAAAGACATGTGGGGAAGAAGTATGTGGATAGATCTCTCCAAATAGACAAAGGATGCAAAGATACTTGTGTCTCATGTAAATGTTCATCAGAAGGTGACTTCAGCTGAGGAAGAGTTCAATAATCACATAGAATGATCCATTCTGTTGGTAGTCACCCTCTTTCCCAGCTGTCCCTGCCATTGACCAGTGGGTACATGAACAAAGTGACCATGATAGCAGCAATGGAAGGTATGCATGGGGTTCGACAACATGGACTTCTACTTACCCAGGCTGACCTGGCTACAGCTGCTGCTGTGTGCCATATCTGCCAAGAGCAGAGATCAACACTGACCTAACATGGCATCATTCCCTGGGGTGATCAGCCAGGTATCTGGTGGCAGGTTGACTACATTGCATGACTTCCTCCATGGAAAGGACAATGGTTTGTCCTTACTGGAGTAGATACTTATTCTGGTTATGGACTTTCATTTTCTTCATGTATTGCTTCTGCCTTAACCACCATCCATGGATTTAAAGAATGGCTTATCCACCACCATGGTATTCCACACAGTATTGCTTCTGATCAAGGAACTTCCTTCACAGCCAGAGAAGTGTGACAGTGGGCCCACAATCATGGAATCCACTGGTCTTCCCATATTCCCTACTGTCCTGAAGCAGCTGGCCTGATAGAAAGATGGAAGGGCCTTTCAAAGACACAGCTACAGCGGCTTTTAGGTGTTAGCAACCTAGAGGGCTGGGGTAGGGCTCTCCAGAAGGGAGAATCAGCATCGAGTGTGTGGAATGGATTCTCCTCTAGTTACAATTCATGGATCCAGGAATCAAAGGATGGAAAGAGGAATGGTTCCACTTGCTGTCACCCCTAGTGACCCACTAGGAACATTTTTTGCTTTCTGCTCCCATGACCTAGTTTTGGTTCCAGAAGGGGGAACACTTCTGCCAGGAAACACAACAAACATTCCATTGGACTGGAAACTCAGACTCCCCCTAGCCACTATGGGCTTCTGATGCTAATAGGCTGAGAAAGGCATAGCAGTGTTGGGAAGAGTGATTGATCCAGATTACTATGAGGAAATTGGATTGCTTCTCCACAATGGAGGTAAGAAAACTTCTGTCTGAAGTGTAGGAGATCCTTTGGGGAATCTCTTGGTGCTACCATGTCCTGTGATTAAAGTCTATGTGAAACTCCATCCTAATATAGCCGGGATGAAAAAGGGTACAGACCCATCAGGAATGAAGATATGGATTATAATTGACATGAGTGTTTCTGTAATATTTTGTTAAGAATGTGTTTATATAGGTATTTGTGGTTTTTCAATTTCTTTATCATGTAATATAATATCAATTAAGAGAATATCAGTGGTTATAATATTTAAGTTTGAGATACTAAAAAAAATCCTTCAAGGGATATTAGCACTTATTCTATAATACATTTGCAGTTGTATGATGGATAATTATATCACATTATATGTAATTATGACCTGGTTAAATATTGAATGTGTTTATAATTGTACATGGGATAGTTATATCAGGTTGAGTGTAATTATAACCTGGTTATTGTTTTCATTTGGGAATTAAGGATGACATAAGGAGATATGATTGTGTGTTAAGTTGAGTAGGGGTGGACTTGTGGTGACTGTTCTTGGTAGTCAACTTGACTACATCTGGAATTAACTAAAACCCAAGCAGCTGAATACACCTGTGAGGGATTTTTTTTTTTCTTAAATCCTTTGAAGTGGGAAGGCCTACTTTTAATCTGGGTCACATCACCTGGTGGCAGCCTGTATAAGGACATGGAGGAAGAAAGCTTTGCTCTTTGCCTGATAGAAAGCAGCTGGCCTGATAGAAAGATGGAATGGCCTTTCGAAGACACAGCTACAGCGCCATTTAGGTGCTAGCAACCTAGAGGGCTGGGGTAGGGCTCTCCCCAACACCCTCCCTACCCCCGTAGCTGGCAAGTCCATTCCTTCACTAGAACTTGAGCCGACTTTTTCAGGATTTCAGTAAACTAAGACCAGCTGAGACATCCAGCTTCATGGACTGAACAACTACTGGATTCTCTTGGTAGACTTCCATATAAATTCTATTCCTCTAGAGAACCCTGACTAATATGGTCTCTCTGTTCTTGTTTAGTCTGGTCCCTTAGGGCCTGTGTAGCCCTGAACACTGGGCCTCCCCGTAATTCTTAACAGCCTGTGATGGTTAGTACTGCGTATCAACTTGACAGGGTCTAGAGTCACCTAGGAAACAAACCACTGGGTATATCTGTGAGGGAGTTACTAGCTTGGGTTGAGGTGGCTGTGGTCCCAGACTGATAAAAAGGAGGAAGCAAGCTGAGCACAGCGTTCTTCCTCCGCTTCCTGACTGCTAGCACCGTGTGGCCTGCTTCTGTGTGACACATGCTTCTGTCGCCATCATGTCCCAGCAGACTGTACCCTGAAACTGCGAAGGCCGAACCTTTGCTTCGGTTTTCAGTAGCAGGAGTTTGGTCTCAGCACTGAGAAAAGTAACCAGTATGCGCTTGAATTTGGCAACTTGGTAACAGACTTGCCTGCTCAATGCATGGAATTCAGGTTTATTAACCCTAAAGTGTTTTCTTTTTTGTTAGTATATACTTAGTGATAAGAATTTTTTTTTTATGGTACTACTTTTAATGTTTAATAAATGGAACTTAGAAATAATGTGTTTTCAGTAGTAAAGTTTGGGTCAAGTAACTTATGATACATCCATGTAGAATTCTTATATTGCTGATAAAAATACCTTTGAGGGCTGAAGCATGGCTCAGTAGTTAAGAGTTCTTGCTATATTTCCAGAGGACCTAAGTTTGGTTCCCGGCACCCGCGCCAGGTAGCTCACAACTGTAACTCCAGCTTTAGGAGATCCACTGTCTCCTTCTGGCCTGTATGGGCACTTCGTAGAGATGTTGTACATATAGACAATCAGGCACATATGTATACACATAAATAAAAGGAAGTTTAACAAAGAGCTATAGAGACCCACAGCTAGACATGCACAGAGAGGAAGAGGTCCTAAATGGGATGTCTCTATAAATCCCCCCCTTCACATGTAGCTCAGGGAAACCTGCACAAGAGGGGGCAGACATACTGTAAGAGCCAGAGGACACCAAGGAAACACGGCCTTCTAAGCACAGCAGAATGGACACACACATGAACTCACAGAGACAGGCAGCATGCACAGGGCTACACAGGTTTGGGGTCCCAGCACTGAGAGCAAAGTGGAAACAAGCCCATATCCCTAACCCGGAAGCTGTTTCCAATTGATAACTGCTTGCAAGTTTTCTCTAATGGAGTCTCACCGTGTCTGCAGGCCACTCTTAAGGCCAGGCCCCATGCCCAAGAGTAGATGATCAACACGAAACAAACTCAATGATATTTGTGGGGTTTGTTGGTTTGTTTTTGTCTCATAATGACTTTTCTGGGATTTTTTTCTCATTTTCTTACCCTACAGTTCTTATACATTATGGTTCCCAATTTTCTGTTTTATAGGGATTTCTGTATGTGCCAATGTGTATGTTTATACGTGTTTCTTGTGCATTTTCCTTGGCTCTTTTTCTGTTCATTTATTTGTTTTGTCCTATTCAATTTTATTTGTCCTTATTTTATTATTTTTTCTTTACATGCCTGTTTGTTTTCTAGTGAAGGAGAGTGAGAAAGGATGTGGACTTGGGTGGGGAGGATCTGGGAGGAGTTGGGGTATTTGGAACCATGATCAGAATATGCTGTAAGAAAAAAAAAAAAACCTATTTTCAGTTAGGAAAGTAAAATTTAAGTACAATAGAGTTTGAAAAAAATGGAAATAAGAAAAAGAACAAGGAATACCACGTAACAAAATTCAAGCAAAATTTAGCACTGGAAAAGCCATCTCACTCAGAGGCCTCATTTTTCTCTTTGGGCACAGGAAGTTTCAGTCTTAAACCTAATTTTAAAATACTTAAAAAAATTATTTTAGGCATTTATTTAGCAGAATGGTATCCCACCTTTGAAATTGTTTACATGACCCTTTTGAATCTTCCATTCTACTTCTCCTGTTTACATTGCAACATAGTAATATTATAGGCTCAAGTCTCAAAATGAGTGAAAAAGAATGAAGGATGTTCATAACCATCACCACCACCAAGTGAAGGTACAGGATTATTTTGATTATTGTGTGCTTATACAAAGTACATAAATACCATAGTAGAGAGTAAATAAGAATATAAACATTATAGAAATTGATTTGAAAAATAAAATAGTCTACTAAGAAAGAAGTACTGATCGTGAAGATTTTTGTGTCCACCACTGCCATGTCAGAGTCCCTCATTTGTGCCACAAAAGCAAGGTGGCAGGGTGCCAACATCTGCATAGATGCTACAGTCATCACAGCGCTGGAGGGTGCGACAAGACCCAGCAATAATGGGTTTCGGCCTCATGACCTTGTCCTGGTTGAGCTTGCACTGTTCAATACAGCTTTCAGCATCCTTTGCGATTCTTAAAAAAACACACACACAAAACGAACTTAGAATTTTCCTTCCCAATGAGCTTCTTACAATCATGAGGGCTACGTGGGAAAGTCCAGAGCTGGAGAGCCCATCATACATGTGACACCAGGCCTTGGGTAAAGCTCTCTGCTCCTTTCCCATCTTTTCCTCTCCTACGATTGCTATGCACGTGAACCCAGGTTACCACTCCAAGCAAGGGAGAGTGACTTGCACCCCAGTGGCTGCTACAGGCCCATGAGATGTGGGAATGATGGAGAAGGTGCTACAGTTGGCTGGACTCAGCTCTGGCCTCCACCATCTAAGTCCCTATGAAGGGACGCCATTATTGCAAACAGCTAGCCTCATACTTAAGGCTGTCCCTTCTCTCCCAAACTTCAAACATCTCTTGTCTGATTCCCATCCCTGTCGACAGTCCTCCACGGAGTCTCTATTCTCTTGGCCCACTTCGATTTTCCCACAGCCACTGAAATGAATGAGGGAACATGTGAACTTCCCAGGGAGTGGTGAGAAGTCACTATGGTCATACTCTGTCTGAGTAGGAGACAGCTCATCCCCAAGGCATCCTCTGTGGATTCTCCAGTCTACAGTGCTGAGGATGGAAAGGAGGCTCAGTCAGGGTTCTGCTAAACACCTGAGGGCACACTCCCTGAGGCCAAGAGACAGAGAGCAATATTGGCACACACAGTGACCAGGCTGAGAGCTGTGGACTTGTAAACTCATGACCGTCCCCAAGCTAGAAGGAAAGCCCTCAAGCTTCTGTCCCCACCTGCCCCCATCCTCTCACACCTGACAGTGGCCCTTGACTTTCCCCTCCAAGTGACCACTGCAGTAAGAAGTGAGCTGCTCAGGCAGAGGGCCCAGTGTCCCATTGGAGAAGTGGTGTTCACTCCTACTCACGTGAGTGACTTACTTTAGTGCCTTGGCTATTTTCATGTAAAGACAAAAGACAACCGATATCAGCATAATTGCAGAAATCAGCATACCGCTCGCAAGGCCCATCATAACCTTCGTCCTCAGGTCGAACATCTTCCACACCTGGTAGAGAAATTGAGACAGTGAAGGGGGCTTCATTCACAAATTAAACAGCCACTTGGCCACGACTGCCCCACATACCATCCCCCGGGGAAGAAGAAAGGACCTAAACAGGAATCTTTATGCATGTAAGTAGAAGGAGCTCTGTCCAGGGAGGTCCATGTGACCTCAAGTGGGTAAGAGGGTTTAATTCTGATTGAAAAGAGACTTGGACATAAAATCCTGATATCAGGAAATGAGGATGACAGTAGAAAGAGTGTTTATTTTTCACAGGCAGTGAGGAGTCCTTGTAGAATGAACCAGACTGCACTAGAACCTCCTACATGCCTTCTGAACTGTGCTTACTGAATCAGAATGGACTTGGAATTCACTCCAGCAAGTACATTGAGTTAGATCTGTTTTATGGACTGAGAGAATGACTCTTCAAGACATTATTGCCCCAAACTGCTAAGAATGTACACACCTATTTTGAAAGTAGTGTTTGGGACCCCCACAAATAAACAAACTAGGTTATGCTATCTCAGGGTTAAAAAGATTCTGAATGCGTCCAGCCAACCCCTTGCTGAGGCTGAAACAGAGGCATGCTCAGACCATGAACCAGCTTTCTCAGGAGTCTCTCATGCCTCCTTCTGTCTTCTAATAGACTATGTGTCTCCCTACCAAACACTTAATCCTCCCATAGAATCCCTTTTTCTGGAATAAGCAATATGCTTAGTCTAATATTTGAAACTGGGGAGCAGAAAGCCCAAAGAAGACAGAAAACAATCTGACTGCAAAACATACTTACCAAAGTCAAGCTGTCCAGCACTGAACTAAGGACAATTATTTCACACACACACACACATACACACACACACACACACACACACACACACACACACACACACACACGCCTCAAAATAAACAGAAGAAAAAGTTTCAGAAATAGGATGCTTCAGAAACCTGCAGCTCCTCAAGCCTGTGATTTGAGAAAGAAGGATCTAAATGACCCTGTTAGAGCAATAAGATACAGGCTGGTGTGCTCTGCTGTTGGAGGCCTAAGGTCTACTAGGGCTGCTAGAATGCACCAGCTCCAAGCCAACCTGTGTGACATCAGCTCACAGCCCCCTTTCTGAGAATTCTTAATTCTGTCCCACATCTAGGCATATTTTAGCTCCAAGAAATATAAATACTATTATGGGTCCCTAAAATCTAACCTTTGAGAGTCTGCCAATCAAAAACTGGTTAACTGTTTCAATTATTTAAAAAGAGAATGATGGACCAAGGTTTTAAACACCCTTCTATTTAAAGCTGTAGATGACTGGCTGTGTTTCAGCTATACAGTGAAATAATGCAAAGCGGGTCACTAGGACTCAGCGACACTGGCAGAGTCTCCTACCTCATGGTTAAACAGCTGCAAAAAAATGAAAGTTAAAGAGAATACCTATATTTTAGCCAGGTTTGAATTGTATGGTTTTTCTTTTTTGGGGGGGGGTCAGTTTTTTTTTTTTTCAGTCTTCGTTTTTTTTCTTTAAAATCCAAGGTGAACTAAGATAAAGATCCATACCTCCTACTGGGATTACTTTTGTTTGAGGCTTTATTCAGAAGCCAGATTTCTTACCAGGAAGAAGTATTTCTCTGATGAGTAAGTTCAGTTTCCAGTGGATCAAGTTACCTGTGTCCCTTCCTTTTGAGCCTAATGTTACACCTGTCACCTAGGGACATAGACATCCACGTATGCATCTCAGCTGAAAGTAAAAATTATATGCAGTTTAAGAAAAATTTATATATATATATATATATAATTTAAAAATTATGTATATAATATTTTTAAAAATCCAAAGCCATATCTGAGACTCAAAGCAACCTTTTAACTATCAACCCTGTAAAATTAAAAAGTATATATACTTCCAACATATAATGGCAAAGAGTATATATCTTTCCCACTTTCAGACTGGGCATCCAGGATTCACATTCTGCAGCTAGCCCACCCTTAACTCCAGAAAATACGGCAATGATCATTTGGATTCTTACTGCTGCTGGTGCGCTGTGGTTCTCTTTATTCACCTGTCTGTATGGGTTGTGGACTTGCTCTCCATCCTGACCTCCCTTCTCTAGCTGACTTCTGTAGAGTTGTTGATTTTCAGTTTGTGCAGCTTCTTGTGGTGAGCAGAAGGATGACTTAAGCTCTTCACACATTTGGAGGAAAAACTGAAAGCCCTGGATTCATTTTACCCATCTGCCCCTTTTTCTGGATAACCTCAGCTGGCCCATCTCCAAGTTCCTGGATTCTTCTGTCTGCTCAGATTCAATATTGAGCTCCACTAGTGACATTTTCGTTTTATTATAGTTTCCAAGTCTGTAATTACTACCTGACTCTTCACAGTAGCTTTCTTTTTAATTAATATTCTTTATGATAACATACTTTCTCTTAGTTCCTTAGACATGGCTTTCTTTGAACATATTTTAAAATGGCTGAATTAAATCTTTGGCTAAGTAGGATCAAAATCAGGGCCTTTTCTTTTCTTTTTTCTTTTCCTTTTCTTTTGAGCTGAAGATCGAACCCAGGGCCTTGAGCTTGCTAGGCAAGCGCTCTACCACTGAGCTAAATCCCCAACCCCAGGGCCTTTTCAGTTAACATTTTGATTGATTGTTCTGCCTTTTGTGGGTCCTATTTTACCATGCTTTACAGTCATTTTTGGAATTAGATTTTTTTTTTATTTTTTAAAGGTTTGTTTATTTATTATGTATATAGTATGTCTGCAGGCCAGAAGATGGCACCAGATCTCATGATAGATGGTTGTAAGCCACCATGTAGTTGCTGGAAATTGTACTCAGGACCTCTGGAAGAGCAGCCAATGCTCTTAACCTCTGAGCCATCTCTCCAGTCCAGAAAACTAAATATTTTAAATGGTACAACATGGTGTCTTTGAAAATTAGTCTTCTGTCTCCCAAGACTGCTATTGCTTATTACAGCCATGTAGTTTCTTGAGTGACTTTCCCCACTTGATTCTCTAACATCTGTGTCCTTTGTTGTATGTGGACACTGATTTGCCCAGAGGCAATTAATAATTAGGCAAAAAATTCTTTAAATTCCTGGAACAAGAACAATAACAAAAATCCTCCAGTCTCTGCTGAGGGGCTCAGGGTAACTGTGAGCCGTGCTTACAAAACTGAGGGAAAAAGCTGAGAACTACATCTCAGGCTTCTCCTCTTTCTTAGGAAGAGCCTCTAATATCCTCAGATGCAGTATCTTAGAACTAGCTCATACTTTTCTAGGTGTGTTTCTAGTCTTCTTAGTCACACAGCTTTAAATGGTGCATGGTCTTCTAGACTCCCAGGAATATGTCAAAGCTTTCCAAAGTCCATAGAGTTTGGGAATCTATTTGTCAAGTTCAAAGGAAACTCCATTTCCCCAAATTTCCAAGAGACAGAAAGAACAAATGGCTATCTGTGGTGCCTATTAGCATATCAAAGCCCATGCTGGCCCCAGGCTCTCTAAGTACCTGTTATACCTTTCAAAGTTCATGCTAGCATCCTAGCTCTTCTTACCTCCTCCCCTACCCTAAATTCCCCCAGCCCATAGGCTTCTTTCCCCATAGCTACTCACTCTCCTTATGGCCCTGCTATTTCATCTATGCTCAATCTCTTTGTTGTCCTCTCTCCATCTCCCCCCTCTCCCTCTCTCTCTGCTTTCCCATGTTCTCCCTCTCTCTCTCTGTTCCCCTTTCTCTGTCTTCCTGCTCTGCTACTGCTTCTCTCATGTTCAGGTCCAATCTGTTGGCCAAGTTTAGTCTACTTCTTTCTCTCTGCTCTGGACTCTTCTAGATGCCTCTGGCTGTTCTCTCTCTTATCTACAATAAAAACCTTCTCCTTAATTATACCAGAGTGGTCATGTCATTAGTGTATACACTAGGTATAATTGTCACTCAGATTTTCTTTAGTTTTATTTTTGTCAACAAACTAGAGTCATCTGAGAAGAGGGACTATCAGTTGGGAGAGTCTCCATCAGATTGGCCTGTAGGCAAGTCTGTAGGGGCATATTCTTGATTAATGATTGATGTGGGAGGACTCATCCCACTGTGCACTGTGCCACCCACAAGCAAGTTTTATAAAAGAGCAAGCTGAGTGAGACATGGGGAATAAGCCAATCAGAAGTATTCTTCCATGGCCTCTGCTTCAGTTTATTCCTTCCTTGGTTTCCCTTGATGATGGATTGTAGCCTATAAGCTAAGTAAATACTTTTATCACTCAAGTTGCTTTTAGTCAATGTTTTATCACAGCAACAGGAAAGCAAGCTAGGACAGTAGCCAAGGTTTTTGTTTGTTTTTTATCAGGTTTATAGTACCAGGCATACATTCCCGCTGTGCAACAGACCTCCAATGCAATCAGAAAGCAGTGGGTTATCTCCCTCCCTACACAAGTCATACCACTTTTGCTCTAGTGGACATGTCTTGCCCGGCAGGTTAGTATTGTAGTATGTGGGTTCATTGATCTCTTTTCTACCCCAGAGGCCCACAAAACACCTTCTGGAACTTGCAAGCTACCCAGCAGGATGAAAGTTTCCCTGTCAGTTCCAGCTTGATTTCTCTATGTCCTGCAACCAAAGCATGTGGTGTCTTCAACTGTAGAGTTTTGCCATCCAGTTACAGTGGCCAACCAAGAATGTGTCTCTTTGACTAAATATTCCATGCATGGCATCGAGATTTTTCATTTAGTAAAATGAACATTGTAAGACATTGGCTTCCTCGCCTTATTTTTGGTTTGTTTGTTTTGCTTCTGTTTTGAAACCCCAAATTTATTTTTGATTAGCAGTCAAATTATAAGTTTCTCTGGGAGGAAAACCAAGAGTTACAGGTGTTCTGATGTATTTGGGAAATCTGTGCTGAGGTTTATTTGAGCATGGAATGGAATTCAGAACTCTGGGAAAGAAAGCTAGTCTCTAGAGAGTTGATGTCACACAGATGTGTCCCAGACTAGGGAGATGTAAGAGCTAACAATGGCTGTCTGTTCCAGCAGGCCACACTTCTGAAAGTAAGTTCTTCAAACTTAGACCAAAGTAATTACAGTTTTCTTTCTGTTGTAAGTAACATTTTTATTCTTTGAAAATTTCACATGTCTCATATGTATGCAATGTATCTCGATCATATCTACCCTTCCCCCCTCACTGCCCCAGAAATCTTCCTGACATCTCTTTCCTACTCTTACATCATCTTATAAATTTTTTTTTATAATCTACTGAGTCCAATAAGTGCTGCCAATATAAACATGGGTGTGGAACCATCCACCATGGCATGGACAAAGTGGCCATATCCCAAAGAAAATGGAGTCTTCCTCTCCCAACAACCCTAATAGGCTGCCTAGGGGTGGGGCCTCAGGAGGCCCGACCCTATATATGCTGAAATTTTAATTGACTTGATCTTTTGTAGGTAATCACAACTGCTCTGAAACATGGCCTCGAGAAAGCATGACACAGCACTCCTCACACCACATCCTTTGGTTCTTATATTCTTTCTGCCCCCTCTTCCACAGTGTTTCCTGAGCCTTACTGTCAGAGATCTAAGGCTGGTAATATATGTCTAATCTATGCCTTAGTATTCACAGTCAGGTAATCTTAACACTTTGACCAATTATGAATATGAGCATTAACAATTGCCCACTGCAAAAACAGAAGCTTCTCTGACCAAAGCTGAGACCAGCATTGACCTATCAGTATTAACATAAATATTAAAAGGCAGTTTGACAACATGACCGTGTAGTAAAATATGAGTAGTGGGTTCCCTCCTAAAGCCCATGACCTCCTTAGCCAACGTTTTTGACCAGGATTTAATTAGCAGATATGAATTCCCTCTTGTGCAGCAGGCCTCAAATCAATCAGAAAGTAATTGGTTAAACCTCCCATCCCATCCCATACACCATTCATGCCACTATTGAGGGTCCAGCATTGAGTAAGACCTCTGGTCCCTTTTCCCCTCTAGCAGCCTGCACAATACCTTCTGACACTATAAAAACTAGTCATCAGGAGAGTTTCCTGGTCAGTTTGAGACTGATTTCTCTGTCCTGCAACCAAAGTGTGTGGTGTCTTTAGCAATAAGGTCTTACCATCTAGTTCTGGTGGGCAACAAAGAACATTGACAATACCTTGTGTTTTCTTGGGTGTTTCTGGGTCCTCCCTAACCAGTATCCCAGAAAGTTAATCCATGCTTAGCATTGTTTTCCAAGGTTTAGTTTGGTTGTCTAACTGTATTTCTAAAAATGTTGGCTTTCATCCAGCGTCGAGAAGAATCATTAAGTTGCACGTGGGCTTTGGTGTCCAGAAAGTCTATTTCCCTGGTTCACTTTTCCTCTGAGAGTGTCAGAGTTAAGATGAAAGAACTTGAGTATTCCAAATGAGAGATGTTGAAGATTTGGGTCCTAGAAGGACAGCAGAAGCTTTCCGTACTTGAATCACCACCCCATCCCATGCCTGCCTCCCATAACACCCACTATTTGCAAAATAGATGTTCAGGTTCTCAAATTCTACAAGTTATGGCTTAGAAACAGTCTTTCCTCTACAAGAGCTCTGAAGCTCACACTCAGGGTGGGGTTGGTTGTGACTCTGAACACAAGCATAATTCAGGAGGCCCAGGCATGTGGGAAGGAGGCACCTGCTAGCTCCAGAGTGGGCCCTTCTATTATTTGAGGGTCTATTAATTTCTGCCCGTCCACCTTTCCACTACCTGTCTTTTAGCTCTCTTGCCTCAAGATTTTACATTTGAATCTCTTTTTGCATGCAAAATTTCCCTCCTACCTACTTTGGGCCCAGTAAGACCCCTCTGGAAAGAGTCCCTCTGGTTTACATGTAATCTGTGTTTGAGGTCCGTCTTCCCTTCACTGAGAGAAGTGTGTGGAGGCTGCTAATGACTGTGTGTGAGGGAGACCACATTCACTGCTTGTTTGCACTTCTCTGCCCAGGAATGTCTAGGTCTTTTGACCTCCGAACAATAATCATGATCTCCATTGGTGGTGGGATCCTGGCAGGCATGTTTCTACTGATAGGAGTTGTCCTCTGTCTTTACACCAAAATAGCCAAGGCACTGAATTCAACTAGGTAAGAATGAACAATACCGCTATCTAATGGGACACTGGGCCCTCTGCCTGAGCAGCTCACTTCTTACTGCAGTGGTCACTTGGAGGGGAAAGTCAAGGGCCACTGTCAGGTGTGAGAGGATGGGGGCAGGTGGGGACAGAAGCTTGAGGCTTTCCTTCTAGCTTGGGGTCGGTCATGAGCTTACAAGTCCACGGCTCTCAGCCTGGTCACTGTGTGTGCCAATATTGCTCTCTGTCTCTTGGCCTCAGGGAGTGTGCCTTCAGGTGTTTAGCAGAACCCTGACTGAGCCTCCTTTCCATCCTCAGCACTGTAGACTGGAGAATCCACAGAGGATGCCTTGGGGATGAGCTGTCTCCTACTCAGACAAAGTATGACCATAGTGACCTCTTACCACTCCCTGGGAAGTTCACATGTTCCCTCATTCATTTCAGTGGCTGTGGGAAAATCGAAGTGGGCCAAGAGAATAGAGACTCCGTGGAGGACTGTCGACAGGGATGGGAATCAGACAAGAGATGTTTGAAGTTTGGGAGAGAAGGGACAGCCTTAAGTATGAGGCTAGCTGTTTGCAATAATGGCGTCCCTTCCTAGGGACTTAGATGGTGGAGGCCAGAGCTGAGTCCAGCCAACTGTAGCACCTTCTCCATCATTCCCACATCTCATGGGCCTGTAGCAGCCACTGGGGTGCAAGTCACTCTCCCTTGCTTGGAGTGGTAACCTGGGTTCACATGCATAGCAATCGTAGGAGAGGAAAAGATGGGAAAGGAGCAGAGAGCTTTACTCAAGCCTGGTGTCACATGTATGATGGGCTCTCCAGCTCTGGACTTTCCCACGTAGCCCTCATGATTGTAAGAAGCTCATTGGGAAGAAAAATTCTAAGCTCGTTTTGTGTGTGTCTTTTAAGAACTTCAAAAGAAGCAGGTGCTGTAAGCAGTACTGATCCATGCAATCCATGCAAGGTCACCTTTGACAAGATCATCCGGGCCAAACCCATCGCTGCTGAGTCTTGTCCTACCCTCCAGTGCTGTGATGACTATAACATGTATGCTGACGTTGGCACCCTGCCACCTTGCTTTTGTAGCATAAGTGAAGGACTCTGACATGGCAGTGGTGGATAAAATGAAATCTTCATGATCAGTATTTCAACTTCTTAATAGAATATTTTCTTATTCAAGCCAATTTCTATAGTGTTTATGTCATTGTGTACAATCTAACATGATATTCATGTACTTTTGTATAAATGCACAATAATGAAAACAGTCTCTGTCTCTGTTTCTTAGTTATACTTCTTATGCCAATACCCACTATGAGATTTGGGCAAGCAGGCATGTAACCTGTTTTGGTAAAAATAGGAAAAAGAATAGAAAATAAAAGTGCCATGTACTTTTCCAGTCCTGGAAGGAAAAGGTACGTTGATTTCAGGGCACTTCTAACTTTAGCAGCAGTTAAATGTGGGAAGCTGGAGGTATGGGAGTAGCTCTGAGAGATTGTTCCTCCTCAATTCAGCTTGTCAAAGGTCCTGACAGGGGCACCACTCACTGGGAGAGAGTGAATACATCCTGGTGGGGTATCTCTCAGTTTACCTTGTTTGATGTTTAATAATGGGTTGACCTTTGTGGCTTCTAAAGAAAGAGAATATGGAACATAATGATGCCCACCTACAATCCCACCTGGCAGGTGGAGGCAGGGGCATTGTGTGTTCAAGGTTGCCATCAACTACACTGAGTTTGAATCAATCTGGGTTTCATTAGACCCTTCTTCAGAAAAGAGAGATGGTATGCGTGCTAGCAGGAGCAGGCAAACCTGAGATTTCTCCCACTGCTTACCAGCCAGATTACACATCTGTTTAGAAAAGGTGGCCCCTTTAATCACTTTTACACTGGCCAGTGCCACTTCCGCTGACAAAAATCAACTATACCAAAAACCTGTAACCCAAGACAGAAGCCCAGGTTCCCTTCATCACAGCACTGGCAAGAGGATGCACCTCCAAGCTCCTTGTGAAAGCCACTCCTCAGTACCATTGGGGTCATCTTGCTGCTGTAGCATAGAGTATGGGGCTAACACCTGACTCAGAGCTGACCAGGAATGGATTCCTTGTGGGGGGGCACAGTTGAGGATTATCCCCTCCCCAAGTCACAGTTCAGGACTGAATGAGGAAACCTGGATTTGAGAGAATCTTGAGCAACACAAAAGAGCGGGGGGTGGGGGGGTATAGGAAGGTTTCATTCCAGGTGATCCTGCCTTATCTTGGCCTCCAAGGAGCTTCTCGATGATTCCTAATGCCTTAGTTACTTTTTGTTTTTTGTTTTGTTTTGTTTTGTTTTGTTTGTTTTTTTGTTTGTTTGTTTGTTTTTTTTTGTTTTTTAGAGACAGGCTTTCTCTGTGTAGCTTTGCGCCTTTCCAGGAACTCACTCTGTAGCCCAGGCTGGCTTCTAACTCACAGAGATCCGCCTGACTCTGCCTCCCGAGTGCTGGGGTTAAAGGTGTGCACCACCACTGCCCAGTGCTCAGTTACTTTTCTATTGCTGTGACAGGACACCATGACCAAGGGAACTTATAGAAGAAAGAATTTACTTGGGCTTACAGTCCCAGAGGGTGAGTTGATGACCATCATGGCTGCAGGCAGGCAGGCATGGCCTGAAAGCAGTAGCTGAGAACTTGTATCTGATCCACAAGCAGAGGGCAGACAGAGCTGACTGGGAATGGTGTGGGTGGGCTTTTGAAACCTCAAAGCCCATCCCCAATGACACACCTCTTCCAACAAGGCCACACCTCCTAATCCTTCCTAAACAGTTCTACCAAGTGGGAACCAAGAATTCAAATACATGAGCCTTATGAGGACATTCTCATTTAGACCACCATACCTAGAAGTGGCCATTCACTAAAAAGTTCCATGTGAGGTCAGAACAAGATCGAGTTTCTCTCCACCATAAAGGTTTGTCTCCATCAACTATTGCCTGGACTTTCCTCCATCTCCCTTCCTCTTTCCCTCTCCTTTACACATAGTCCGACTAGAGAAGTTCCTGCCTCGGGGCCTTTACACATGCACTTATATCTTAAAGAAATCCCTCAAGTAAGATAAATGATTACCTTTCTATGTTTGCTTCCATTTTATCTTCTCAAGATGCCTCTCCTTTGCCTTAATTGGCATCCTTTCCCACCCAAGTTTGCCACAGTCTATCGGATCACCCCATTTTAGCCCACTCAACACACTTGCTCCTATATGATTTTTAATTTGTTGTCTATTTCCCCCACTTGGAATGCAGGTTCCATAAGAGTAAAATCTATGTGTCTTGTGCTCAGTTCTGTATTCCCACCTCCTAGGACAGTGAACAAGGAAAGCTTGCTCAGTGAATAAATGAAAAGTGAATGGATGAATGAATGGGCAACCCCTTTCATACACACACTCTTCTTCCTAGCCTCACCTGCACACCGGGAGTCCTGTCTCCGAGTTGCAAGCTCAGTGCCTGAGGGACTCTAATCCACCCACTTTATCCTCTTTAGAGGGACAGGGTCAGAACTTTGTCCCTCTCCTACCCCTAAGATCAGCCTCCTATAGGCATCTAGGGACCCAACTGGGCCCAGAGTTTGCCAGGTACTATGTTATCCTCTGGCCTGCTGAGCTTCAGACCCGACGACTTCCATTCCTGGAGAAATCATGGCCTCAACCCAATGGTGCCTCCTTACTCGTGATCTGCACAGGTGGGGCCAAGGCTCAAGCGCAGATCAATCCCAAGGCCAGAGGGACTGTTAGGTAGCTGCTGCTCCCGGTGCAGAACCCGGCTTCCTAGCCCACAGCCCTTTGAGAAGTGACCCGGAAGAATGAGTGCAATGAGGGAGCAGACTGCTGGCCCGGATGCAGCCCCACAGCTGTGGAGTTCTCACCAGCATCACCCCCAGCGTGGCCAAACTGACACGTTTCCCTAGATGCCAGAAAGCTTATGAAACTCAGAGAACTATAAAAGCCTGCAGGCCCTGAGGCACCCTGCAAAGATGGAGGTCATTGGAAGGTTGTTCATTTGGACCGTTTTAGCTGCAGCCTGTGGGGCACAGCTGAATTCCTCGGTGGCTGAAGGTAAGAAAATTGAACCACATTCTTCAACTCAAACTGCTTTTAGCAGGCTTCTTCCCAAACTTAGAAAGCTATCATATCTGCTGCCGCCCTCAGGACAGAGAATAACTCACCTCTGTGCTCTCTGGAGGACTCCTGTTTCAGTGGTCATTTCCTTAATGCCCATGTGGCCATGTTCATTGAAATAGAAAAGGCACACACAGTTTCACTGTGTCATTTCACTTTTAACAGCATATCTTAGGAAAATAATCCTAAAGTTATATACCTACATGAGTAGATATTGACATAATTTTTAAAAATGTGAATTTTAGTTGCTGGTTTTTTTTAAGGGTAAGTCAATACAGAGACTTACTCTTATAAGTTCTAAAAGATTACATATACAAGAAAGGGTCTCTATTAAGAGGGAAAACGTCTACAATTTTACAATATGATAGAGCTTGTGTCTAGAACAACGCATGGAACGCTTTTAGAGTGGAAAGAGGGAAGAGAGGAAAGGACTGGCGGATTCAGATCAGGGTTTTAACGAGGATGCTGATCCTGGGTGGGTGGGGTTGTGCTACCCTTCCCAGCTATCTTTGTTCTCCTTTCCCTGACCAATGTAGAACTAGTTATTGTTAGGTAAACACAGAAATGGCATTCATCAGTCACAGGTGAAAGAGAACATAACAAGGTTTGTTTCTAAATACATAGGGGTTTTGATCATCAGTCTCATTTGAAAAATGTATCTATTTTTGTCTTTGCTGTAGTGTGTGTGTGTGTGTGTGTGTGTGTGTGTGTGTGTGTGTGTGTGTGTGTGTTTGTGTGTGTTTTCATGAGGGAGGGTCTCACTACAAATCCCAGGAGGCAGCCTTCCTCAGCCTTCCAAATGCTGCAGTTACAGGTATATGCCTCCATACCTTGTTTTCACCATTTTTCACTGGGTTCTCTTATTTTTTTCTTTTTACATGTATTTATCATGTATGCTCAAGCACATGTGTCCTCACACGTTACAGTGCTCAAGTGAAGTTCAGAGGACAACTCCCAGCAGCTGATTTTTCTCCTACCATGTGGGTTCTGGGGATTGGATTTTGGTTGTCAGCCTTGGCAACAAGCCCATTTACCCCACTGAACCATCTCACTGGCTTCATTTTTCTTTTTTTTCCTCTAATAATTTTTATTATATAAACCAATTTTTAACTTTAAACATATTTTGATCATATTCTTCTCCTCCCCAGGTCCTTCCAGACCATCTTCTCCTCCCTACCCACCCAACTTTAAGGTCTTTCTCAAAAACAAACTAAAAACCCAATACAAAAACAAAACCTAGAAAACAAAATACTTCAACAGCAACAACAAAATCTATAACCAAATAGAAGCACAAAAACCTGTGGAGTCTACTGTATGTGGGTCAATTGCTCCGGAACATAAGGCTTGCCCTGGAGTGGCTGATATACTCAGTGTTATTCTGTTGGAGAAAACTGTTAGAAAATGACAATATAAATGAAAATTCTATTGTTAACATTTACCCTAATACCCTAGATTTTCATTCATTCATCCATTCATTAAAAAAAAAGATGAAATATAATAAGATGGGGGCTGAAGAGATGACTCAGCAGTTAAGAGCACTTAACTGCTCTTCCAGAGGTCCTGAGTTCAATTCCCAGCAACCACATGGTGGCTCACAACCATCTGTAACTGAGATCAGATTCTTCCTTCTGGTGTACACGAAGACAGAGCACTCATATACATAAAATACATGAATAAATAAATACATCTTTAAAAAAATAATAAGATAAAACAAAAACTATCACACTGAAGTTGGACAAGTCAAACCAACAGAAGGAAAAGATCCCAAGAGAAGGCACAAGAGTCAGAGACCCACTCATTCACCCACTCAGGAATCCCATAAAACAGTAAACTGGAAGACTGGCCTTGTCTTTTAACTATTGGATTGTAAGAACTCTTTATATATTCTATATAGATCTTTACAACCCCCCCCCCCCAGGACACGAAGGGCAAACCCACTGCTTGTGTGTTTGTTTTCAGCAGCTGCAATATTTTGCCGAGTCACCTATCTATTTACAGATCTATCCTATTCCTTGAGGGAGGTTGAATCCTGTGTCTTCTGGGCATACAGGAACCATGCCTTCCCTCGGTGCTAACTAGGGTATCTACCAGGCAGATCAAGATGCACGGCCAGTCTGGGAGGGGCCAATTTGGGAGAGACCCACAAAGCCCTGATCCTACAGCTCAATGCTGATGAGAACTGTACCTGGACCATCCAGAGACCTGAAAACAGGAGCATCCGAATCATCTTCTCCCACGTCCAGTAAGTGGAAGCTTCAAGTTTCTCAGGGAGGGTGCTGACTCTAGTCATGCTGGGGTGGGAGGTGAGCTTTCTGTGGAGGGGAACTCAGCTGCTTCTAGAAACTGAAGGGATTCCCCAGGATGATGATAATGATGATAGTTATGGTAGTTTTCATCACTGAAGACTGGCATACTAAAATCTGAGTCACACAGGCACTGTGAGGCCAGTGCTAGAGTTACAGATGCAAGGAGCTTGGTAACTTGCCGAGATCAGTCAACTAGTGCCCAGAACCATCAAGGTTGGTACCCAGCTAGTCTAGTTCTAGACTGTAGACCTTGAAATCTTAAACTCTGTTTCCAAACACTGATGCACATTAGAGTCATCATGGAAGCTTCCAAAAAACCCCAATCCTAGGCTGCACTCTATACAATTAGATCACAGTCTCCAAGGGTGGGGCCCAGCCCTGACAATTTTTGAAATTTTATTTTAAAAACATACATTTATGCATGTTTTGTAATACCCTTGTTATGCCATGTGGATCCTAGCCTCTGTTGTACTACAAAGCCTCAGGATGTCATACGATCTGCCCTAGTACATTTCTCCACACTCTCTGTAGTAGGTGCAACCCAATTCAGCAGACAAGAAAGCTCAGAGAAGCGATTCTCAGGACCAGGGCCATCAAATAATAGATAAAGGAAGGGAATGGAATCCCAGGATCCTGGCTCTGGGGGCCCTGATCTTACCCCACTTCAGCGGTTCTTACTCTGTAGCTGCCAGAATCATCAAGAGGGCTCATCAAAGCGCACATGCTGAGTCACGTTGAGGTCCATACTATCTAATTTAAATAATTGGGTGGAGCCTGAAAATTTGCACAAATTCTCAAGTGACTCTGATGCTGCTGGGAGAACCACCCCAGCGGGAGAACCACCCCAGCAGGAGAACCAGGGCTCTACATCCCTGAAGCAGGAATTTACTGACCTTCAGTCAAATGCACAGAAGGCAACTCACCATTTTCCTGGAACAGGAGAGCTATCAGAAACTTACACCTCTTTCTGGTTTTTGTTGTTGTTGTTTTTTGATGTATAAAGAGAAAGAGCAGAATTGTGGTTAGAGCAAAACCCAGTGGAAAGAAGACAACATTCATTGGGGTACCTTCTTGTGTACTAAGCCTATGATAGGTGCTTCATCCTAAGAACACCGAAAACAAAAACAACAAAAGCCTTACATAGAAATAAAAAGTATGCCATGATGTTCATTTTACAGAAGAGAAGACTGAGGTCTGACGTCAAACAAGGTTAAATAGCAGGTCCAAAGCTATGTAGTCAGGAAAGTGCTTAAGATGGACAGGGAGTTCAGCTCCTCTGTGGCTGTGTTATTGGCTGTGGGCATTTGGAAAGAGCCTGACAGCATGGGCAGAAAATAGAGACCCTGGGCTGCCTGCTCAGTGCAGAGCATTGGACCGTCCTTCAGAATGAGCCTGTGGTGGGGAGGGAGGGGCAGCTGGGGGATGCTTCCCTGGAAGGTGGCCATGGAGAAGGACTTGATTTTCAGCAAGCTTGGATATCAAATATTTAGTGAGGCTGGATTCTACATTAGAACCATTCTATATCAACTGGTCACCATGGAGGCACAGCAAACAGGGGTAATGGAAGTCAGGGAGGACTGCAGACCTGGATGCTAGGCCTGTGTTTGAGCATTCACTCACTATAAGGTACTGGCAAGTGACTTCACTTTCCTGAGTCCATTAAGGTTGTGGTTTGATGTTAAAGAAGGGTGAAGCTCCTGACTGGTCTGGCAGAGGTCTAAATGAGCCAGATCGTCCCCACTTTATAAACCGTAGTGCTAATAGGAACTGGGGACAAAGTGTTCTGAAAGCCACTTTGTGAATAGCTCTTCTCCAGCCACAGGCGTGTTCTGTTCCCAGGTTGGATCCAGCCGGAAGGTGTGAAAGTGAACACATTAAGGTGTTCGATGGGAGCTCCACCAACGGGCCTCTGCTAGGGAAAGTCTGCAGTAAAAATGACTTCGTGCCTGTATTTGAATCATCATCCAATTCCCTGACGTTTCAGATCATCACAGGCTTGACAAGTGTCCAAAGAAGTGTCTTTATCTTCTACTACTTCTTCTCTTCTGATTCCCGTAAGTTGTCCTTGACACATCCTTCCCACAGCCCTCTGCAAATACAGGTCACAACAGCTCCTGCTGGGGACATCGTGCTCTCAAGCCCTGTATGGAGGGAAGGCATTTTTCTCCAGTTCCATGTACAGAAGTCACAGATTCAGTGGCCACCTTTGAAAATCCCATTCTTTGCTTCTGGGGAAGCTCAAGGTGCTTTTCCTCTAACCAGTTTTCTGGCGAGGCAGATTTGGCTCATCAGACAGCTACAGGTTGCCAAGTGCTGTGTCCGAGCCCAACGGAGAAAGACTCTGTTCAGCCTGTTTAGTAACTCGAGAGCCCTGCGACATCTGTCAGGGACCAGACTCCCCTGGTCTGAGTCATTAGATGTGGGTTGAAGCCCTTAGGTTCCTGGGAGGGGACAGTAATTTTGACAACAAGAATGGGGAATACATGTGCTGTGAGGCTGATCCAATATTTAGACAATCAGATGCTACATGATTCTCCATACTCAGCCCCCGATTCCAGTTTAACCTCAGGTAGAATGCCATGGCCGTGAGCCAGCAGGTTCGTGAGGAGAGCTGCACTCTGGATGTCATAGAAGAGCTGATCTTGACACTGATATCTTGTGCTAAGGAACCACCAAGGTGGAGACATCAAGCTCTTCTGGAGCTGGACCCAGGCCACCTCCTCACACCAGACGTGGAGACTCTACCTGACATGGGTCCTATGAGTCAGTCAACCTACACTATTCTATACCTCCAGGCTTCAGCTTGCTTCTCGGTGTCTTCTTTGTTGTGTTGGCCTCTACTGTACCTACACTGGCAGGGAAGGACTAAGGAAGGTTGCATCTGAGCTGAGCTTTGACGACTAGCAAGACGAGGGTAGGGAGAGGAGAGAGGAGCAGAGAAGGACCCTGTATTGAAACCCACGCAGACATGTTACGAAAAGGGCAGTCTAGAAGAGCAGCTCCTATGCTGGTGGCCAGTGAGACTGGACAGTGATGGTGGGTGAGGAGCCTCTAGCACGAGCCCCGAGGGTATGGCTATGTTCTGCAGTTCCACGGATCTTTAGTCTGGTCCATTTGACAGCAGGGCAGAGCTGTGCTCCCAGGCACACCGAGGGCAAAAGGTCTGGTGCTAGAGGAAGGTGAAAGCCTCAGCTATGACACACAGAGAAGACAGCGGTGTGGCACTCAGGGAGGACACGTTAATCCCTCACCCCACAGAAGAATGACAGGCATCTTTGTCTCTTCCCAGCTATTCCAAACTGTGGTGGTTACCTGGACACTTTGGAAGGATCCTTCACCAGCCCCAATTATCCGCAGCCACACCCGGAGCTGGCATACTGTGTGTGGCACATACAAGTGGAGAAAGGCTATAAGATAAAACTGAACTTTAAAGAGGTCTTGTAAGTATTGTTGTCTACTGTAGTGACCCCCAACAACCGGGGGACCAAACTGGGGAGGAAAAAAGTCTCAGGCCCCACACATGGGTACATTTCAGAGAAGCATTGTAGAAAGGAAAATAAGTAGCAGTGGTAGAAACTATTTTTCTGGAGATTCTGAGGTTCCATGAAGGGACTGACAAAGCTTTATCATAACTCTGAGATGTCATTGTTAAGGAAAAAACCTCATGACTTCAGAGGAGTGATGGACAATAGGACTGAATTGGTTTGGGAAGCTTTTTTACATTGGAGGCCATCCTTCTTAGCCTAGAAATGGACGAATACTGCCGATTTGATTTCATCGCGCTCTATGATGGCCCCTCCACCACATCTGGCCTGCTGAAACAATTGTGTGGCCGCGGGCAACCTACCTCCGAATCTTCCTCTGACTCCATGACGGTTGTGCTGTCTACAGATTATGCCAATTCCTACAGGGGCTTTTCTGCCTCCTACACTTCCATTTATATAGACGAGGTCAACACTAGTAAGTCACGTTTCATGACCTTTAAGCTAGTTTGGGCTTGTCGATTATGACATACATAGACCCTGCTTCTTAGTTCTTAGCCTGAATGTGGCTAGCCTTGTTTGCCAGCCTGCCCCGGGAACTTGGGGAATATAGCTAAGGCTTGAGGATCTGCACTGTGCCTTGCTTACTACGACTCCATTACGCTAAAAATGATTTCTGTAGAATGCAGGGTCTGGTTGGGCTAAGGTCTTCTGTAATGATGTCATTTTAAAGAAATGTAACATGATAATTGGGGAAGAAGAGGCTATGAATTTGAGAGTGGCATCATGGAAAGAGTTAGAGGGAGGGCATTTGGGAGGGCCTTAGGGAGTGAATGGGAAAAGAGGGGGAAAGTGATGTAACTTCATTTTGATTAAAATATATAAAAATTTTAGATGTGTAGATTATATAGCCTAAATAAGGTAGCAACGGGCATGTGAAAAAAATTATCAACTACTTGCCTCTGTCAGCCTTCTACCTACTATTTAAGGTAGTGTGAGTTCAAATATTTATTCATTTTTTGTGTGTGCATGTATGGGCATGTGCGTGTGTTCATGTATTTGTGTGTGTGTGTGTGTGTGTGTGTGTGTGTGTGTGTGTGTGCAGCCAGAGCAGGACATGGGGGCTCCTTCTCTAGCACTTTCTGTCTTATTCCCTTGAGACAGGGTCTTAATCTGGAGGTGGGCTGGCAGCCAGCAAACCATGGTGATCTTTCTGTCTCGCTCCTCAAGGGCACTAGGGTTCTAGGCACGAACACAGCCACACCTGGCTTTTTATGGGGGTGCTGGGGATTCGAACTCAGGTCTTCATGCTTGAGCAGAAAGTTCTTTTACTGACAGCCATCTTCCCAGCCCAGTGGTTACAGGGAGTTTGTTGCTGTTGTTTTGCTTGTTGAGACAAGGTCTTGTCATGCAGCCCTGGCTGACCCAGAACTCACAGAGATCCACCTGCCTCTGCATCCTAACTGCTGGGATTAAAGATGTGTGGCACTAATCCCAGCAGGTTAAACTTGTAGTGGATTCATCTGCACATGGAAGTCTTGAAAATACCAAGTTCCCAGCTGGCCAAAATGTGATGATTCTTTCTATTCTGTTCCCCCCTTTTCTTGATAGCATCTTTAAGCTGTGCTTCTGACAAGATGAGAGTCATCATAAGCAAATCATACCTGCAGTCACTGAACTACAATGAGAACAACTTGCAACTAAATGATCCAACGTGTAGACCGAGTGTATCAAACGTCGTAGAATTCTCTATCCCTCTGCACGAATGCGGTACGGTTAAAAAGGTACTGTGAAACGCACCGCTGGGTTCCGTCAAATGCTAAGCACATGGTGATGCACAGGCATGAAGCTTGCTGTATCTTTCACAAATGACATCCAACTCATATGGCTGGGCTAAGAACGCATGTTCATAGATGTGTACACACGCGGTCACACACAAAGGCAAGATTGTCTCATTCATTTGCAAGGTAACTGGAGGATGAGTGCTTTCCCCAGAAGGCAAAGAGCTCTGAACCCTCACTGCAGAGAGTTGGAACATCGGTGGTCAGGGTTTTCTGGCTTACCAGGGAAAGTTGTGCAGAGAATGGTACATTCCGTATTTGGTAAAATTGAGCTGGATTTTAATCTCTTATTTTCCCTGAAAAGGCAGAAAGTAAAAGCATATTTTAAATATCGAAAGTTGTAAGTCTGTGGTTTGGTCTGCACGCTTTAGAAATACCACTTAAGACCTCAAGTATTGTCAACACTTCTAGGCCCCTTTAAGATACATACTGCAGACTTAAACCACTTTGTGATTGAAGAGGACGGCGGCTAGCCCAGAGGAGTTGATAAGAAGTAAATATTTTCTTCTGTCCATTTTTTCTTCCAAAAATGAACACACAAGCTTTATTTCTCAGATGTCTAGGGTGCACTGAGGCCAAGCTTCCATCTATGTGTACGTGGGGAACTGCCTGCTCAGCCACATGAGCTTAGGCCTCTTTAGGAAGGAAACGTGGTAGAGTTCAGTCTTCACTTACGGAACCCAGGGCCTCGCACACGCTGGGCAAGCCCTCTGCCGCCAAGCTACATTCCCAGGCCTCTTTTGATTTTTGTTTCAAAACAGGATCTCACTAAGTTGTCCACACTGGCCTTGAACTCTGTTGCTCAAGTGGGCTTTGAACTGTGATCCTTCTGCTTCAGCCTGCCTAGGAGCTGAGGTTATGGGTCTGTGCCAACAGGCCTGGTCTGGTGAGTTTAAAATCTTTATAAGGCTGGAAATGTGCATTCCACAATGATGTTAATGTAATAGAAGGAAAGTCCAACTCAGTTCCATCTTTCACTCTTTTTAATACAAGCTTTCACTTCCTTCCTTCTGCAGGTCAGTGCTGCAGGGAAACACATTTAAGGTTGAGAGGATGTGATGCGAAAGCTGTTCTCTCATGACTTGTGGAAATTAAGTTGCTACTTGCAAGTCTTATCCTTCTCTGTGCTCTGAAATATTGACGGGTTAAAGTGTAAAATTTGAACTCCTTCCCATTCTGCAGATAGAGGACCGCACAATCTCTTACACCAACATAATCACCTTCACCGAGTCTCCAGTTTCTGCAGTGATCACCCGTCAGAAGCACCTCCAGATAGTGGTGACGTGTGAGATGGAATATAACTCTACTGTGGAAATACTGTACATAACCGAAGATGACATCATACAAAACCAAAGTGTCCTGGGCAAATACAACACCAGCATGGCTCTTTATGAGTCCGACTCATTTGAAAACCAAATAGAGGAGTCACCATATTATGTGGATTTGAACCAAACTCTTTACGTCCAAGTCAGTTTGCATACCTCAGACCCAAGTCTGGTGCTGTTTCTGGATACCTGCAGAGCCTCTCCCACGTCTGACTTCGCATCTCCAACCTATGACTTAATCCACGGCGGGTATGCACTCATGTAGTGGGTCTCTGTATGTGCCAGTGGAAGTGTTAGGTTTTGCTTCTTTTTCTTCCCCCTTTGGTTTTTTGAGACAAGGTTTCTCTTTGTGGCTTTGGAACCTGTCTTGGAACTCGCTTTGTAGTAGTTTTTCTTTTTCTTTTCTTTTCTTTTCTTTTCTTTTCTTTCTTTCTTTCTTTCTTTCTTTCTTTCTTTCTTTCTTTCTTTCTTTTTTGGATGTGTGTATGTGTTCCTGGGTGAATGAGTGAATGTGCATATCTGTGCACAGACAGGCAAGACACTGACATCCATTGTCTTCAAAGACTCTCTGACTTATTTTTTAATTCATTAATTTTTCTTATTTGTATCTATGTGTGGTATGTATATGTATACATGCTCACTTGTGTGTTGGCACACATGGGTATTCACATGCATGGGTGCATGCATCTATGGAGGCCTGGGGTTGATGCCAAGAGTCTCACTGGACATCTTATTCATCAAGGCTGGGGGTCTCAGTTGAACCTAGAACTTGCTGGCAGGTTGTTCTGGCTCGCTTTGGGGTTTTCCCTGTCTCTACCTTCTGAGTGCTGGAGTTAGAGGTGGCCCCCCACCTTCACCTCCACCTTCTGAGTGCTGGAGTTACAGGTGGGCCCCCCTCCCCTCCACCCTCTGAGTGCTGGAGTTAGAGGTGGGCCCCCACCTTCACCTCCACCTCCTGAGTGCTGGAATTACAGGTGGACCTCCCAGCCTCACCTCCACCTTCTGAGTGCTGGAGTTACAGGTGGCCCCCCAGCCTCACCCGGCTTTTCGGTAGGTTCTGAAGAGGGATCCAAATTCTGGTCCTCATACTTGCATAACAAGTACTTTGACCATGGATCTGTCCCTTCATCCCTCATTATTTTTTGAGATAGGGTCTTTCACTGAACCCAGAGCTTGTGGATTCAGCTAGGCTGGCCGGCCAGAAAAACACAGGCATTGTCTTTACTCTGCCTCCCTAACACTGGGATTGCAAGCACACTAACTTTCATGTGAGTACTGGGGACTGAACTCAGGTTCTCATTATAGCGTGCCAAGTGCTTTGCTGATTGAACAATCTCCCCAGCTCACAGTAGTAATGATTTTAATATAGTAAGTTTTGAATTTATAAATACTCTTTTGTGTGTGTGTGTGTGTGTGTGTGTGTGTGTGTGTATACAAATTTCCTAGTATGGAATTTTATTAAGCGTTATCATTTAAAAATTGTTACTGCGTACTAGCCACAAATAACTCATGTTAAAATATTTAGATAGGCTGTCTGTATTCCTTGGTTTTTAAAATATGAATATAAAATATTTGTTGGTGGAAAAAAACCCTACTTATATGTTGTCTAGCAGGGCCTATTTGTGGTTTTGCTTTTTGTATATTTTGGCTATTTTCTGCAAGGACATGGAAGGTTCTTAAATGTGTGCCATCCTTCAAACATGACGTTCTCAGGAAAATAGATGTTACCTTTTTATATTTTAAAGAAAAAGCACGTGATGTTTTAAAGGAATTGCTCCTTTTCCTCTAAAAGTCGATGGGCAATCAGCTGTACTTCCTCATCCATACTGAGCACTTTTAGGAGAGGTGTTTGAGCCCCATACAGGTGCTGATGTTCTGGTAGCTCACAGGGCCAGGGCCTTATTACCTTTCCCAGAACCAGTCCCACCTCTCAAGCTCACAACACTCAGAACCACGGATGTCTTTCTAGAGAGGCTCCGGGGCTCACACATTGAATACCTCAAAGCTTGTATCATCTCACTTTCACATGGAAAAGCTGCCGTGTACCTTCTAACTGTCCCTAAACTGTGTTCCAGATGTAGCCAAGATGAGACTTGTCAGGTGTATCCCTTGCTTGGACACTATGGAAGGTTCCAGTTTAATGCCTTTAAATTCTTGAGGCATCTGAGCTCTGTGTATCTGAAGTGTAAGATTTTGATCTGTGATTCCAACGACGGAACATCTCGCTGTAATCAAGGCTGTGTCTCAAGAAGGAAACGAGATGTTTCTTCATACAAGTGGAAGACTGACTCTGTCATAGGACCAATTCGTCTGAAGAGGGACCGAAGTGCAAGCGGAAACTCAGGCAAGAATACGCTGCTCATGATCTAAGTTTACCTTGTGGCTCGTAAAATGTGGCTCCTATCTGTTATTCCTGAGATGTGCAGTTTAGAGATTTAAAGTAGAAATTCTAGCAAACAAATGACTAAGTACACAAGATGAATACTTCCATCACATATATCACATATGCATCTATAAACCCATCACACGCTGGTACGATACCATTAGTGCGGCCTTTAAGAGTTCATGTGTACCATCCCCATTTCTAAAAACAACTTTCTGCTGTGGGATGTTCTGTTTGCTAAATGTTGAGAGAGATCTGTCCTGACTGTGGGCCAGGCAGAAAAACTCTAGCTACAACTTTCCTTTAGCTTCCCAGTTCCCTTTTGTCTAAGCAGATAACCAAATTAGAAATAATCTATTTTAACTTCTCAATGAGGAATAAAGTTAACCAGTGCCCACATCAGAGCCTATTTGGGAAAAAAAAGTTATCTTTTCACCACAGACAATATTAACACAGGACAACCTACTTACTTCTGGACATGTTGAAACCTGATAGGCTGCATAGGAAAGACTCAAAGACAGCCCAGAGTTAAATGGCCTAGGATAAAACATAAATATAATGAATTCAGATTGTTTGAGAATTGTCCCCCTCTCTTAAGTTGAAAATACATATTATTAATTCATGCATATCATAGGACATAACATGAAATTATGAATACTGCCAAAATTTGGTAATACTAATGCTGAAACTATTTCCGATTCCAGGACTTCTGCCTCAAACACATGCAGCAGAACCTCCAAACCAAGCTCTCAGCCACTTACACCTCTTTTCCTTCATGGTTCTTGCTCTCAATGTGCTGATTGTGGCTGCAGCCACAGTGAGGCATTTTGTAAATCGACGGATGGACCACAGATACCAGAAGCTGCAGGTCTATTAGCTCTGGCCCTAAGAAAGCCCCTTGCCTTCTCATGGATGCTGGATGAAGCCGCTCCCCATTCCTACAAGGGTTAGGAATAAACCAGGAAGGCCTGAAAAGGCAACACAATACTTTTATGTTCATATCATGGTGACAGTATATTTCATTATGGGATGGCTGAAATGAATAAACATTTTGTCTGATCACCTGTTTTTGGAAAAGGTTTCACTATGGAACTCTGACTGGCCTGGAACTTGCTATATAGACCAGGCTGGCCTTGAATTTACAGAGACCCTGTCTCTGTATCCCCAGGGCTAGGACTAAAGGTGTGAGGCCCTACATCCAACTCAGTTTCTTTTTTAGATGCTAAATAAAATGTGTCATCTATAAAAGTTAAAGAATAATGCAGATATGGTACCCTTTGGATGATAAAAAGTGATCACTTGGAACTGAAATGAAGGAGCAGCCTGAGTACCTTGCTCTGGCAAGCTCAAAAGGGGACTTTGGTGGGAAGAACCTGATGGTGAGACTTCAGACTGCTTTCTGAGTTATAAGATAAAAACATTCCTCTTCTCTTTCCTGTGGGTTTGAGCAGATGATATTGAAGGCCCTAAAATGAACTACTTTATACCCACCAACACCAGAGCTAATACATCACACACACACACACACACACACACACACACACACACACACACAAAACAAACAAACCATTTTGCTCCCAAACAAACACATACTTTCATGTTCCAGGTAGATCTCAACAGGTAGCTGCATCCCAGAATGCCAAAGGCATTTGCTTCTTTTTGTTTTTGTTATGTTTTTCTTCTATTAATATGTATAATGTACACCATGTATTATAGGGAATGCACCGACATACAATGGATATAAAAGACACCACCTCAGTCCTTCCAGGCCTGCTGATTTTTTCCTGCCCTAAATCAAAGCAGATGTTCCTTATTTACTTAGCATTTTAGTGCAGAACTTTCAAAGGCTTCCAAAATATTCATGTAATGACTCTCCTCTCTGTCCATACATATAACCTAAATCTTATACCACAAACTCCTTTTTAATATAACATAAAAACACCTAAAAGTTTCACTAGTCATAGGCAGATCATGTTGAAGTTTTAAGAAGATTTATTTTTATTTCACATGTGCGCGTATTTTGTCTGCATATACGTATGTCTGCATGTGTACCACATGTGTGCTGGTGCCTGGGGAGGCTGAGAAGAAGGTATTGGATCTCCTGGAACTGGAGACAGACAGTTGTGAGCTGCCATGTGGGTGCTGGGAGCTGAACTTGGGTCCCCTGCAAGAGCAGCAAGCACTCTAAAACTGTGGCAGCACCTCTCTAACCTCACATTAACTTCCTAAGACAGCACAACTGTCTGGTCTGGCTGCTGCCTGACACCCATCTCATTATCAGGAATTGATTACATGTTCTGTTCTGGCCATTGTGATAGATATTCAGAGACACTCCAGGCACGAATATGCCATTCTAAGAAAATTATCACACATCATGACTCAATAGAGAGCAGAGTCATGGTTACTATAGTGAAGGGATCAAAGGTTCACGTCCTGGAGCTGGTGGGTTAGGAAAGGTCCTTACCTCTTTCCTGTTTATATGTACTGTCCAGGTTACCTTCACCCTCTGTCTCTACAACTTAACAGAGGGGTTGATAGGAGTTAGTGTTACTATCATCTGGGGATACGGTCAATGAAGGAGAGAATTTCCTAGCAACCAGGGGGCATGCGTGCTCCATTCCCCACTGGTGAAGAGTCATCTTTGGATAAGGGCTGCTCAAATGGAGCTGTGAACTTGGACAGGGCAGCTGTCCTTATGGAAATTCCCAGGGAATGCTGACGCCTCCCAGAAGCCTAGTAATGCGTACTTCTATTTGAGGGGTGTTTGACGTCATCTCTGGGCATCTACCTACTAACTTTACTTCCTGAAACATGGCTTACAGAATGTCTTCCAAAGCAAAATCTGCTTCTAAGTTTTATTCAGGAGGCATATTTAACCAAGCATTTCAGAAAGGCTAAAAGCAAAGGGATGGGCATGGAATACCAGGCATATGTCAATCAGAGGGGCAGGGGTGGTCTAGCCTACCTGGTGTTCTCTGCTCCCCTGAGTTGTCACCTCAATCCTGGCTCTCCATTGGGTCTGCCTAAAATGAAAGGATTCCAGTTCCTTTCTAAACAGGAGTGGGCATAGAATCCAGGCTCCCACTTGGTCAGCTCTGATGGGTGCGGATGAGGCCTCACTGCAGCCTACAAGCGATGAGCACCTCAAACTCCATTCTGCCTTCCCTGAAATCATCCTGTCCTGGTAGAGGATGGAAGCAGGGCTCCTCAGTCTCATTGGGGTGATAACTGGGAAAGGACATTTTTGTAATCAAAATGAAATGGTCCCTAAGGTAATGTGAGTTGTTAGTCAAATTTCTACCTCAGTACCTCAGAGTCAGCCCCCGTTCCATTAGACTCTGCCTTTCCTCCCTTCAGAAAGTAGGACTACAGTAATCTTTCTTACATGCTTCTTGTCAGCAGAGCCTGAAGCAATTTCTTGGACAAAGATGAGGACTCATTTTAAATATTTCTATTGAATATTTCTGGACAGTGGAAAGAACAAAACCATTTGAACTCTGTTCAAATCTGTGTTCTTAAAGAGAATGTGCTGAGCAGGATCACATGTTCAAAGACAACCTGAGCTAGGCAGTGAGATCCTGTCTCAAAAGGTACAGCAAAACCAAGTGACCACTTTGAAGGTTCTGAGTACAGCACTACCTGCTTCTCCTTCTAGGAAACAGAGAGATCAAAGCGAGGGCAGTCCTCTGCTTCAGGAACAGAACGTTACGGACCGGTTCCTGTTTGCTCTGCAGCTCTCGTGGGTAATTTTCAGGTTTCCCAGATGTTTTGAGAACGTGACTGTGTGCACACGTGGAGCTCACAGAGAAGCCCCTGGCTTCTTATATGATTCTATTCTCCCATTTGCAAGCTGAAATCTAGACCCCCCAGAAGCTAAAATGGAGTTCACCCAGAGGCCTCTGGCTTCTGATGATTCTGTTTCAGCCCTCCTCCCGTTTGCAAGCTGAAAGCCAGACCCCCAGAAGCTAGGCTCTGATTTGTCCCCTTCAAAACAACACAACTGAGTGAAGAAACTTTCTGAAAGTTGTCACCAATGATGTGTGTCATTCAGCTGTTCTACTTAAAAGAGTTTAAAGAAAATGAACAGTGGCTTCCCAGAAAACGCTTTATTTATTTATTCATTTATTCATTTATTTATTATTTATTTGTTTACAAGATTACTGGCATGATCTAGAAATGAATTCTCACAATTCCAGAAGAACAGAAAGAGGCCCACCCACCTATCAGCACCCAAATAGTAAGTAGACATTTATAAACAATCTCTAATTGCCCATGGTATAAAGAGAGACGACCCTGCTTTTTCTAATATTTTGTACATTTTAAGACAGTGATCAAGTTCTTGAGAGCGAAGAATAACAAAATCAGCAGTCTTTTTTTTTTTTTTCTTTTTCTTGCCTACAAACAGGGCAACTGCGTTAGAAGTTAGTGCTCAGAGATTATTTAGTAACAAGCCCCAGAGAAGCAATGTCTTGGGTTCTTCCACCCATCTGAATGGGTAGTGTAGATGGTGTGGTCAATGTCTGGCTTCGGAGTAACTAAACATTGCTTCCTGGTGGAAAGAGACCTTGCATCCAGTTTTCTGACACACTCATATGAGAGTAACAGTGATCACGCCAGGGCCTTGCTCTGGTCATCCGCTCTGTGGATCTTCAGCGGCCCCACTGTTCGGAAATACTCAGTTTGTTCTCCTCTGACCTCTGCAGAGCCTGTACCTCTCCTTCCCCGCTTTGTACAGCCTTGTGAGCATCGGGGAGAGTGGTCCCCGATTCGGCAAACGGCAACCTTACACTGCACGTAGACCACATCGTAGCTTTTGAGGAAGCTGAAGGCGTTGAACTTGAACTGGGCCACGTTCTTCCCAGGGGCATGGAGGTTGGAGTAGGATTTGTCTCTGATGCACCTGATGGGAGAAAAACCCAGGCCTAACAAGTTAACTAATCCATGCTATGAGTTTTCTCATAACCAGGCTCAGTTCTAAAGCTCTGAATCCCAAGTGGAGCTCTTCCCACTACCCTCCCTTTGATGAAGCTACAACTGGTACTACTATACTGCTATTACTGCTGCAGTTTTAGCAGCATTGTTAGTGGAAACCCTACACCTGGTCATAAACAGAAGGGAATGGTCAAATACCGTGAAAACAAGTCAAGGTTTTAGCTGCAACCTTGGCTTTCTAAGTCTATCCTAGTTTGTCTAAAGAGAAGGTTATAAGGTAGATGCGGTATTTAAAAATGCACTTAGATTATTTAAAAAGTGTATCATAGGACTGGTAATGCAGGCCAGTGGATGAGTGTTTGGCTACCTAGCACTCCCAATGTCTTGAGTTCAATTCCCAACACTACACAAAGAAAGTATAGAATAAACCATGGGGTATTATAAGTGGTACATCAAGAGGAGATAAAATGTAGTTATATAAAACGTGCAGTTAAAAAGAGTCAGAGAAGTCAGAAAAGGGGTAGGCACGGGAGAGGGAACAACAAAAGACAAATGTAATGGATGAGTGGTGAATTCTAATCTAACTGCTTGGATAAGAACATTAAATACAAATGGTTCATATTTACACCAATTTAAAGACAGATTACAAAGAAATACAAAAAACATCAGATTCTATGTTCTTTACAAGATAGTCACTTTAAATATAAAGACACCAATACATTGAAATGGAATGGAGAGCGGTACAGCAGCTGTTCAGAGAACAGAATTGTCAGGGACAAGATGGGTGTTTTACAACAACAAAGGAAAGGCTCAACCCTCTAAGAAGAGACCCTTAACCAAAATGATCGAAGGAAGGAATAATCCTTATCCAAATATAATAATCACTCATGTAATGCACCGTCAAGCAGAGCATTAAAACGTGGGAGGCAAAGAGCACTTCAGTAAGATATGGACAAACCCACTATGATAATCAGATGCTTCAATATTCTTCTATGGATTGATCGGGCCAGTGGGCAGAAAGTCGGTAAG
Source organism: Onychomys torridus (assembly GCF_903995425.1). Taxonomy (NCBI): domain Eukaryota; kingdom Metazoa; phylum Chordata; class Mammalia; order Rodentia; family Cricetidae; genus Onychomys; species Onychomys torridus. The sequence continues at coordinate 109,074,318 of NC_050443.1, read as the reverse complement.
GGTGCAAATGACCTAAGGAACACTATAATTACTGTCAACAAGATCTGGTAGATTAAAACAGTCTATCCAACAACAGCAGAATACAGATTCTTCTCAAGTCCAGGAAGAACATTCATTAGGACAGACCACAATCTGGGCCATAAGAAATGCTTTAATAAAAGGATAGAAATACGTTCTCAGGTAGCACTGGGATTAAACTTGAAATTAATGGCAGCCATCTTTCTGGAAAATTCCCAAACACTCAAAAGTAAACAGTATACTTTCAGCTAACTGTTATATCAAAAACGTCCTAAGTGAAATTTAAGACTGTTGAATGAGGTGAAAAGGATATGTGTGGTGGTTTGGATGAGAATAATTCACAAATAGTAACTTTTGAACACTTGGTCTCCAGTTGGAGGAACTGTTTGGGAAGCCTTGTTGAAGGATGTGTGTCACTGGGGGTGGGCTTTGAGGTTTCAAGAGACTAGTGCCACCCCCAATGTCCTCTTTCTGACTCCTACTTTTGATTCAAAGATGTGAGCTCTCCCCTTTTCCTGCCACATCCCTTCAGTCAGCCATCATGGACCCTAACCCTCTAAAACCATAAGCCAAACTAAACACTTTCTTTTATAAGTTGCCTTGGTCATGATGCTTGGTCACAACAATAGAAAAGTAAATAATACAATACCCAAGTTATCAAAATTTGTGGGATGCAGCTAAGGTAATGTTTGGGGGGATTTATAGTATTAAAATGCCTATAATTTGTAAAGATGTCCAATCAATCTAAGTTTTTTTGTTGTTGTTGTTTTGTTTTTCGAGACAGGGTTTCTCTGTAGCTTTGGAGCCTGTCCTGAACTAGCTCTGTAGACCAGGCTGGCCTCGAACTCACAGAGATCTACCTGCCTCTGCCTCCTCAGTGCTGGGATTATAGGCGTGCACCACCACCACCACCGCCCAGCTCCGATCTAAGTTTTAAAGGCTAGTGAAAGGGGAGCAAATTAAGCCTAAAGCAAGAAGAACAGCATGCTAGCTATGAAATTCTGACACCTAGCTCTACTTCTCACCTTAATAATGTGATCATCAGGAGGGTCAGAAAGGAAGCAACTTCTCCCTCTAGAGCACCCTCCAGTCTATGCATCTCATGGCACAGCTCACAGAAACCTGTGGCAGGTGCTGTCTTGCTCCTCTGTTGATCTTTGGTATCAGGTACTTCACTGTTCCCCATGGGCTTAAGACTGCTGTGGCTCTTACCATACTAAAACTGTCACTGAGCAAATAATGAATTTCTTAACTAGTTGCCAGTTACCCCTTCATGAACATTCAACCCCTGTCCTCCAGGCATGACCACTGCCAACTTGAAAGCAGAGCAACTGGGATTAGTCATACTCGGGAGACCCGCACGCCAGGCCGTTAAGATTCCTTCATACAGGGAAGGAATTGTTAGTGGAAAGGTTGTTAGCTCCTGAGCTGATCCCAGCCACTCCCTCCTACCCACCCCCAGCTGCATGTGATCTTAGGAGCACTCGAGCATGTAAGAGGGGTTCCTGAAGGGGGCTCCATCTGTTCAGCTGCATTCACAGGGATATATCATTCATGCTGGGGTGGCACACTTGGGGTCACCTGTGCAGCTCCTTACTCATGCATCTGCAAATAAGCCCAGAGAACTTACCAGTTCACTAGGCTGGATTTGGATGAAATTATTATTTGGGGTGTGTGTGTGTGTGTGTGTGTGTGTGTGTGTGTGTGTGTGTGTGTCCTTCATGCTATCTGGAGCAAATAGACATTTGTGTATGTTCCCCAGAGAAAGCAATGCAATAGCACACGATAAGAAATGAAGGAGGCACAGAGGCAAACACTGTGCCAAGGTTCTCACTTGGCAAGTCACCTGGTGAGCCAAACAAGCTAGAAGACATCTGGCTAGTTTAGTTAAGAGCTTAGTTTGGGAAAACACATTGACCTATTGGTGTGAGCCAAAGTGCCGAATGTCTGTCCTAGGAGAGGGAAGCTAGAAAGAAAGAGAGGATTAGGCAAGAAAGAGTGGGGTGGGGCAGCAAAGTACTGAATGGGATCTTTGAGGAGTCAAGGGAGGTTGTCTAGGCTGCTGTATTCCCCACTGTGAATAGAGGCTTGGTAGAGACACCCTACATCCTTCTGACTTAGGATTCCAGCTTCAGAAACTCCAGGTTCCCCAGAGAAACAGCACGCACATTTAACATCAACTAGGGAGGGGCGGTTCCATGTTTCTTACCCTTCCTGGATCAAATCATACTTGACAGTTGTGAAATCACTGGAGTCAGGAGAAGCCACACAGGTATCCACAATGAGCCTGAGATTGGGATCGTGGCTGTGGAGGGTGGCCTGGAGGAAGACCTCTTCCCTCTGATGGGTATAAGCAGGAGCTCCAACCCCCATATCCTGAGATACAGGTGACTGGAGGAATGAAATCGACACGTCATAGCTGACATCATCCTTCTGTGTGCCACTCCCATGCACAATTTCAACTGCAGACTGGCCATCCACTGTGCAGGTGAACTTCACCTGGGGCACCTTGTGCCTCACAACGACTCGGCCAGGGTGGCCTTGCGTTCTGCCTCTGATGGAGTTAGAGTAGCTGAGAGAGCCTTGATGCTCCTGTGAGGATGAGAGAATTGGCAGGTGGCATACCTGGTGCCTTGATAACTTCCCTTTTCCTACAGTAGAGTTCTTGCCTTCCAATATGTTCCGGGTACCAGCTTCATGACATACTTGAGGGCTGGAGTCCCTGGCTGGACCACTGCGGTAACATCAGGAAGGTGTGTGTGTGTGTGTGTGTGTGTGTGTGTGTGTGTGTGTGTGTGTGTGTGTGTGTCTGGGGTGTCCCTTGAGTGAGGACCACTCCTTCCCTCCTGTAACAGCCAATCTGTAGAGCTTTGATCTGGGTGACAGGCCCACTATGTCTATCTGGGGCTCTCTCTCTTTTGAATTCCTCCACACATTCAGTTCCCACTGGTACCCCACCCCTCTGACAATATCCAACTTGGATCTTGTATCTTCTCTGCCCTTGACCCCCAAGCTAGGTTTGCCTGCAGGTGAGCTGCAGGCTTGACGCTGTCAGCCTTGGCTACTAGCCATGCTTCTTGCTTATACCCACTGCATGTCACTTCCAGCAGAACATATAGGTCAGAAGTGGGATGGACAGCATGATGGGCAGGAGCTACCACCTGTACTTCTTCAAATGCCCCGTGTGGATGCCCAGAGGCACAGCCTGGCCAGGGATGTTCCTGAAGCATGTGTGACTCAGATCCAGAGACACTCTGCCAGGGGCCACCTTCCTCCTAGACAGAGGGACCTGCTGGCTTGGCTCCAGGGGCAGAAATCTCTCAGTTAAGAAGTGCAATATTCAGAGCAAAAAGGATAAAAATGGCCATGATCTATACAACCAAATAGCAGACAAAATGGAAGTGTGGCACTCGAGGGCTTATGTTAGCTGCATTATGTGGTTGGTTTGAATTAATGTGACCTCCACAGTGTCAGGTGAGCCTTTTGCATATGTACAAACAGGGAAGCAGGAACACAGTGTCAGGGTCATGTTTTGAATTGTGTCACTACCAACTATACTGAGAAGGGTGTTATGGCGGAACAGTTCCTTCATGTATACACATGAGTTTCCTTATAGACACATGTATTTAATGACTCCTGAATATCCTAGATGTTTGCTTTCTCTAGTGTGGAATATGACTAGCTGCTTAGTTAGAGATAGAGCAGACAGGCAGACAACCTGTCCTCCCTCATGCCCAGCACCATACCTTGCTCATGGTAGATAAGCCCTCACGTTCAGTCAAGAAGCATGCTATGACAAATGCTGGCTTTGAAACTGGGAGTCTATTATCAACCCATTCATCATTCATCTGTCCATCACACTTAACACACTATCCATGCCACTGCATTCAACCTTTGTTATGTATCATCTAGGGATGAGTGCGTGTCTGAAATTCTCCAAATGGTGGAACATTTCAGACAAGTCAGTGAGCGGCTTCAGAAATGAAGCTTTTCCTCTGTCTCACACAGGCTTTAACAGGCGGTTTCATTTTCTAAGTCTCTCTTCTTGGACTCCGTCCATAGAAGGTCATCACCTCCCTGTCAGCCTCTTACCTGCCTCATGGTGCCACAGTGGCCATAAGGAATATTGAAGATGAGGTAACGCCCAGTGACTTGAGGGCGACACATCTTATCATTTAAGTGGATGTCCCAGGAGGAGTAGCCTAATCTCCGGAGATAGCCTCGGTCAATGACGGCTTGGAAGAGGTGAGGCAAACAAGACAGCTGAGCTGAAGGAGAGGGAGAGAAGCTACATTGACATGTAGCTCAGGAGCTGTCTGTATGTTACACAAGTGCCACAGACAGTGCTCTGGGATGGGGTGGACCTGCCTCAGCGTCTCTTACTCCAGCGCGAGTCTTAACCTGTGGACTGCAATCCCTTTGGGGTCACATATCAGATATCCACATTACAATTCCTAACAGTAACAAAATTACAGCTATGACGTAGCAACAAAATAATTTCATGGCTGGGAGTCACCACAACATGAGGATCTGTATTAAAGGGTCGAAGCCTTAGGAAAGATTGAGAAACACTGATTTACTCTAATTTATCACCTTGGCTGCTTGATGTCCACTGGTGTGTGTGTGTGTGTGTGTGTGTGTGTGTGTGTGTGTGTGGTGTGTGCATGCACATGTGCTCACACACGTTGGTGGAGGAGGCCATAGGTGAATGTTGACTATCTTCCTTGATGACTGTCAACTTTTTTTTTTTTTTGAGACAAGTTCTCTCATTTAACCTGGAGCTTGCTGGTTTGGTTAGACCGGCTGGTCAGTAAGCCCCTGGGATCCTCCTCCTGTCTCCACCTTCCCAGTGCTGAGAATATAGATGGGTACAACTGTGCCTGGCTTTTATGTGGGTGCTCAGGATCAAACAAGTCCTCAGGCTTGCACGGCAAACACTTTACCAAGAGAGGTGTCTCCAACAGCCCTGACTTTGATTGGCTTTGCTAATATTCTCAAAAAAAGGGGTGGGGGGGGCTTTGAAGTTGGGCCACATCAATAGGGAATCCTGCTTAGAATCCATACTCCATAGGACACAGGTCAGAGCCTTGCCCAGGGAGTTAAAGGACACTCTTGATGTACCCATCTGAACATGTATCTGTCTGGACCTTTGCACAGAGGTAAGCTAGAAGAAGAGTAGGCATAAAACTGGAGAGAGCCTGAGTACAAAGGGGCTTCTTCCCCGACCTCCTGCTGTCCAGGAAGTGGCCTCCCTCATAGCCTGCTTTTTCTCTCCATTCAGCTCCTTTCTTAGCTCCTTCCCCAATCAGCTTCAGACCCCAGGAGGGAAGATGGCTTTACCGTTATCCTTGGGCACAAGAGAGTTGGCTGGACCTGTTGAGGGGAGAGGAAAAGAAAATGTCATTGGTCTGAAACCCCGGAGGAGGAGGACAGTGAACCATCATTAGACAAACCATTGCAGCTGGAGTGTAATGGCATGAGAACATTCCAGAACATGCAAAGGGGGCCCAGTGTCTCCTGACAGAGATGGATTCTGACACATGTGAGGTCGCACTGAGAACACAGGTGTCATCAACACCAAGATTTGTGGGAGGAAAAGAATGGTGAATACAGACGCCACTGCACTAATGAGCCATTGACTTCTGTTTCTTCCTTTACCCAGGAATGCTTGGGGCTCCAGGTCGAGAAAAATGGACTCTGAGGCTATCTAGGACTTCTCTGGCTCAGGATCAAGACAGGGCAGTGTCCCAGGGCCAAGACTCAGTCCAGGAAATGTGTAGTCAGACTCACTCAAGCCCTTTAGACACAATAGATCCCTTTGGACATGGGACATGGTTAGAAGGAGGCCCCTTGGTATACAGTCCAAGAACAGGATGTGGATGCTTATTAAAAGTGGGCTTCTGAGAGGGATGAATTGTGAAGAGGCATGATAACAACCAAAGTCTAAAGCTACAGACTCCAGAATAGGCACATGCAGCTTCCATTTCTTGGGTAGTCTTGGCTTCAGGTGGCTCTGATGGTGTTTCTATCTGGGGCCCATGTCTATGCAAAACAGGGCTTATACAAGGTAAAAGCAACGGCCATGGTATGTTCACCTGTAATAAAAGTAGCAGCAGAACAGATGAGGTGAACTCAGGTTTCTTCAAATCTTAAAATTCCCCAACTTTCTGAAATTTGCATGGGCCAGTTTGGGGCTAACTTAGAATGATCAGAAGGAGGTACTGTGCCATACAGGTGGTAGTCAGAATGCCAAGACCAACACAGCTGACAATAAAATACATTCCAGAGAAGATACAGGCAAAATCTTTGATGCAAAAGACACAGGGAAGCTAGGACACTGTAGGGTGTATTTTAGATGCTGAAGGTTACACAGTGTCTCCAGGATGGGGCCTTTGGTGAGCTCAGAGACTGAGGAAGTAACCAGATAAACTTAAGCAACTGCTAAGCTCTTAATGGTCCTATGATGCTGTCACACCCTTCAGCTGGATTTCTGACAAATATTTCACTGAGCTGGGATTAGAGCAAGCTCATGAACAAAGTCAGGCCAATGACCAAAATGTCTCTACCACTAAGCTCTTTATCCTAAAATGGGATGTCTTGGTCAAATGATGAATGCCTTAAGGATAAGTGGTGCTGAGGCAGAGCCTGGAGACGTTTACAGGCCTAGGCCCATACCTGCACAGGAGCCCACCCCTGCCTGCCTGCTGGCATAGGAGCCCGTACCTGCGCAGACCACACTCGCATCCTCGTAGTGGTGGCAGTTGTGCCTTATCCAGCCAGCGTGGACACAGCTCTCTAGAGAGTCCTCTCGGCCGGAACAGCGCACTTCATTCATCAGGATGGGGCCTGTGCCTGCCCCAAAGTGGCTTCTGCCAGGGGCGCCCAGCGCTTGGCCACAGCCCAGGAGGCGGCACACAACTCGGGCATTCTTGATGTTCCAGCGATCGTCACATACGGTTCCCCACACCCCCTGGTGCCGCACCTCCAGCCGGCCCTCACAGCGGTTTCGCCCACCTACCAGGCGCAGAGGCAAGTCTACAAGCAAGAGAAGTCAGTTCAGGTCAGGCTTCCATAGTAGACACTGAGGGTGACATTTGCAGTGAGATCCTTCTCTGTGCCCCTAAATTACTCTTGATACTACTATCCTTAAGAGAGAACACTTTGACAACAAAACAGTATTATGTAATTTAGCCGTTCTACCCTTACACACAGATCTGAGCACCACAGAATTCTCCAGGAGTCGGACACCGGCAATAACCTTGGTGCTCATTACAGGGGACTTCCCCATATGGATACATCAAAAAAGTTTAAATTTGAATAGAAAAGAATAAAAAGCAAAACCTGTACAACTATGTTGCTTAACCATGAGGACACATTCTGAGAAATGTGAGGGTAGGAGACTTGGTTGTTACACACAATAAGCTGGCTGTGGGGTCACTAGGCAACACAGTCTATGGAGCAAGGAGTCACTGTTGTATATAGATATATGAGCTCCATTGTTGACTAAAACATCCTTTGTGGGAGGCATGACTGTATTACTGTATCTGTGAGGTGCCATGCTCACAGATAGGTACCAGGTGATTTGTCTCTGTAGTAATTAGTCAACCCTACACTGTTTGGCCCAAAGGAAAGCCATAGTGAATATTAAATCCACAAGCATTAGTTCTGACTATAGTGTGATGGTCTAGGATAGCTGCCCTCTCTTGGCCTAATTGGCACTATAATAGCAAAAGCAAGGTACTTGTGTAGCTAGGAGAATGGGCCGAGGATGCAGCTTGGTGGAGAGTGTTTGCTGACACATGTGAGGTCCTGGCTTGTATCAAGCGACAGGAAGGAGAAAAGTGTGACTCATGAATACATGTGGGTATCTTCTGATTGAGATCTTGGAGGTGAATTTCAAGCATGTGTGACCCACACTGTGCATATGTGAGAATATAATATACCTACAGGCTGGTAACTTCCTGTAAGGGGTAAAAAAAAAAAAATCTAAGTGAAAAAGAAATGTGATCCTAACAGTATCAATAGACACCTTGTCATTTTAGAGAGTAGAAGGAAACAAAAACAATCAGTTAACAATTGCCTCATCAATGTAAAATGTTAGAGGTTTACAAATGCTCCCCCTCACAGGCTCACACTTCAGCTTCAAGCTGAAGAGGAAATGCTTTCTGTTATTTCAGACCCATTATGGTTTGAGCACAGAAATGCTATTCATGACATTTTATCTTCTTGGCATCAAAATATGACAAATATTGTTATGTTTTGTTTATTCGCCAAGAGAAAAACAATTTGTTAAATGCTCAAAAAAAGAACTTTACACATCAATTTTTAAAGGAAAAAATAAAAACCATTCAGTTTTATAGATAATATTTTTTGAGACAAGGTCTCACTACTTAGTCCTGGCTAGCCCCTAGAACCTCTCATATAGACCAAGCTGATTCAAATTCACAGAAACTCACATGCTTCTGCCTCCTGAGTGTTGGCAATAAAGGTGTGTGCCACCATATCGGGCATTAGGCAACATTTTAATAAGGCTGAGAATAAAGGGGAGGACCAAGGTCCTTGAGTGCAGTTTTAGCTGAAAAAGATGGACTCGTATAGTGAACGATACAGAGGGAAACCAGGTAGAAGCGTTAGCGACAGATGAGGAAATGACATGTGGTAGCAGCAATTAGAAGAGAATGGAGCTCTGCTCCATCAACAAGCACAGTGATCATTACCAGGTGGCAGGGTCACTTTTGTCAAAGTTGGAACTGTGGCTGAAAAAAAAAAAAGAGTGAAAAGAAGGGATTAGAGTATGACTTCGTTGAAATTCTACATTAGACGCCAGGTCTACAATAATAAGCCCATTCCAGAGCAGTATGTATTTGTTGTGTGTGTTTCTGCTTGTTGGTATGGCAAGGTGTGTGAGAAGCTGGTGTTGTGCAACATGACTGAAGAACATTTTCATGGTGCACATCTCCAGCATGCCAGATAATCTACTCCCCTAATTCTTATAACAACTAATCTGGGGAAATTTTTATCACTGCTTTAGTATTGAAAGAAATGGAGACTTCAGAGGAAGCCTCAGGGTAACAGGACCAGGTCATTCTCAGCTGAAACCCTCAAGCCCCAGGGCCCATGTTCTTTCTAACTCTTCTGTATTTCAGGAGCATAGGTTGTGGGGGTTGCATTCATGCTGGGCTCAGGGTGAACTGCAAAAGAAGGAAGGTAAGGGTTAATGGTCACATTAATGACAGACCCAACAGCAGAGAGGGCTTATTACTGAAGACAGAACTGTCATGGGATCAGAGGATTTTTCTGAAAACACCGGGCATTGGAAGGACCTTGGATGAGAGTTGTGAGGCCTGGTTTTTATCTTGCCCTAGCTCGGTGATCTTAAGCAAACGAGTTTCTTCTCTGTGACTCATTTTCCTCCAAAAATAAGAGATCACTCCTACATTCTCCCCCAGGTTATGCATCTGAGGCTCCAATAGCCTGTTCTTGCTGTTCCCAGCATCTACCTGCCATCACAGTGCTCAGTGTTACAAGCAATGGAGGCCTGTTGCGCTCTAGGGGAGCTGACTGGCCTCTCTTGCCACCCATGTCCTCTCTTCTGACTTCCCATGGAGAAGAAGGACTTGTTGTTATGGGCCTGTTTCTGTTTGGCTGAGTATTGCTCAGAAAGTGGCTTCCCTGGGGGGCTGTAGTGAGCAAGGAGCGTGCCCAGGGAAGAAGGGGCCTGGAGTGGGAAGTGGAGAAAAATGCTTTGGTTTGACCAACAGCCTGGTGTAAAACAAAACAAAAAAATAAATAGAATCACTGTCACCACCTATTTTAGTGTGTGTGTGTGTGTGTGTGTGTGTGTGTGTGTGTGTGTGTGTACTGGATGGGTCGAAGCACAGCCTGAAATAACACAAACAACCAAATGAGATGTGGACCCTCTGCCCAGCCTCCCTCAGGTTTATCTGATCAAGATTAGGGCTTGGGCAGAAGGTGCCTGCAGTGGAAGAGCCACTTTGGAGTCTACGGGTGAGTAAAGGAAATGGGAACACCATCTCTGTGGAGAGGATGTGGGGTTTCTGTGTATATCAGGCTTATGCTATTGACAAAGTTCAGGGCATAGAAGTTTCATTCCCAAATAGAAAGAGCAAAAGCTATAGTTGTGTTTCAGTTAAGAAACACAGCAGGCTGACAGGATTACCAAAGATCTCGGCAGCATCTGTGTGCAAACCAGAGAAGATGATGCTTTAAATGAATGCCTTTGTATTAATCTTTATTTGATGACAAAGGGATCATTAAATAATACTTGCATAAATAAATGCAATATGACAAACAAGAAACTCACTATGTAAGTTTAAAGCCAACAAAGGGGACTTACCACTTGGAGAGGTAGGTTCTGCTAAGGTTGAAGAAGTATCTACAAAGAATAGACAAGACATAGCTAGTTTTATTTGCCAAAAGAAAGCAGAAAAGCCTTGACTGTTTAACGTAAGCTGAAAGGATTACCAGGCATCTTCTCTGCGGCAACTGAAGACGCATCTGTGTGTAAACCCAAAGAACAGGATGCTTTAAATTCTACCGAATGACACTAAGGGCATTTTTCATATATTTACTTTGGGGTCAATATGATCATTAAGCAGACTCAGTTTTGGAATAAGCCTAATAAGCAAGAAACTCACCTCTTTCATTTAAATAGCATGATGGGGACTTACCATCTGGAGAGCTCACTTCTGCTGAGGTTGAAGAAGTATCTACAGACAAAATGATGAGAACTAGTGATGCCATTTGCCAAACAGAAAGGGAAAGGTTCTCCTTGTGTTTAGGAAATGTGACCGTCTGGGTCAGATGGGGTATTAGAAGCTGTGTTATGTATCATGAACGTAATTGAGGAGATGGACTTAGCGTGCCACTACAGTGGTCCAGACAACTCTCTGGCCCAGGATCCACTGTTAGCTGTGTTTTTCAGAGAGCATCTCCCACAGATGGCACTCTGGGAGGCCAGGTTACATGTGAATGAAGTGTGGATTGAAGTGGGAAAGGGGGCTGCTCAGCCTACTGCTGTCACCTCACTGGGACACTGTTGCTGCCAGCCTGGCCAGTATTAGCTGTGACCCATTCACAAGACTGGCACTGGAAAAGCCAATGGAAATTCTGGAAGTAAAAGAGTCACTCGATTAAAAGCACAGCAGAAAGTGTCACCATTGGACAAGACCTAGCAGAAGAGTGAATTTCAGGGTTCTACAACAAGTTGAAATAATAATACAGCCTAAAATACATAAAGAAGAAAAACTAACGAATATGGCTCAGCTTGTAAGAGATCAAGCCTAAGAACCCACGGAGTAGAAGAAGGAGCCCCAGGGGCCATGCTCACCAGCAGAGGGGCAACTACATGCCCTGTGCTGTTCCAGACCGGACTGACAGGCAGCTCCTCCCACAGCCCTGGCCACCCAGTGGAGGACACCACTTCCATCTTCACTCCCACCATGGGCAGTTAAATACGAAGACAAGGCACAAAGGGACCATGGACACGAGGAAGAAGATCCACCAAGAGCTGAGGAACCAGCTGTTAGGGGGTTTGCCTTAGACAACAGAAAATCAAATGATGGGAAACTCTAGAGGTCAACGGCAGAGTTTGTGAACTTAGAGTTCCTCATTTTAATTAGTGTAGGCTTGGTATCAGGTTCAAATCTCTTCATGGTACTAAAATAAGAAGGCTTGAGTTCAGAGATAGCAGAATATCTAGAGGTCTGGACATGCTGAGCAAAGGTACTTTTAAAGCTCACATATCTAGATCTAAGTGGAAATATATCGAAAGATATCAGCACCTTGAGACCTCTGAAAACCTTAGATGATCTAAAAAACTCAAATCTTCCGACTGTGAGGTCATTAACATGAATAATTACCAAGAGAATGTCCTCAAGCTCCTCCCATGGCTGATTTTCACCAAGAGAACCAGGAAGTCCCTGATTCAGATACAAAGGTTGATGCTATGATGAAGAGGAGGAGGAAGAAGAAGATGGCAAAGATGAAGTCATTGGTGAAGGAGAAGAATTCGGATGTGATAGAGAAGTTGATGAAGGTGAAGATGAGGGAGGGAGAGAGAGAGAGAGAGAGAGAGAGAGAGAGAGAGAGAGAGAACGCGATGAAGGAGATGATTATTAATACCCCAAATAACCGGAAAAAGCAGAATCAATCAGTCAATGGCTGTTGGTGGGATTGTTTAGATTTTTTCGGTAGATGTTTACAAAAGCTGTGATACAAACTCCAGGAGGCCCGCCCACTCAGAGTCAAAGAGTAGTTCCTGTGACACTCTGCTTTCCTTTATTTAATCTGTCATTGATAGTGGTAAACTCCAACACCAACCTTGGGAACCCTGCTCCAACAAAATTGTTAAGATTGTTAGTTTTTCATGTAAGTCTCTTGATGAAGTATGGACAGCTGTGATTGGTAAGACAACTGTGTCTACTCTGAGATTGTAACACTTTTATTTTATGTTCAGCCAACAAGAGAGGGCTTGGTAGTGTGCTGGGCTCTGCTGACTCCCCATGGGAGACCTCGATTTGGAGGATGTGAGGATGCAGGGTGGCTTGGGAAAGAGGGTTGGAGGTGGGAGGAGGGAGGAGGGAGGAGGGGGGAATCTGTGGATAGTATGTGGAGTGAGTAGAAAATTTCTTAATAAGGAAAAATGAAAAAAAAAAAGAGAAGGCTTGGAAAAATAAAATATTAACCTTTGGGGTCAGAAAATAACATGAAAAGGCCTGGCCAACAAGTAGGTGGCTATGGAAGAATGAAATTAGATCTACATCTCTCACTCTGCACAAAATTGATTCAAGATGGATCAGAGATCTTACATTCATAAAATGCTGAAACTTCTAGAAGATAACATGGGGGAAAAACACTTAAAGATGCAGAAATAGGCAAAAATTTTCTGAAAAAGACTATTAGCAGAGTAAATAAATTAAATAACTGAAAAAAATGGGACTACATGAAATTTAAAAGCTTCTGTACAGCAACCGAAACCATCAGTAGAGTGAACAGACAGCCCACAAAATCTCCTCCAGCTATAATTAAGACAGACGGGCTACTGTCCAGAATACAAAGGACTGCAGAAATGAAATCCTAAACCCTACAGCTGTCAATCAACAGACAGCCTGACAATGGGATAGACAATTCAAAAGGAAAGAAATGCAAATGACCCACAAATATTTTGGAAGTTGTCCAACATCCTTACTCATCAGGAAAATGCAAGGTAAGACTACTTCTAGGGATGGAGAGGTGACTCAGTGATTAAGAACAAGTACTACTCTTGCAGAGGACTCAAGCTCAGCTCCCAGCACCCATATCAGGGGGCTTATAAGTGCTTGTGACACCAGCTCCAGGGATCCAACACCCTCTTCTGGACTCAGAGAGCATCTGCCTTCACATCTTTACATACTTACATACAGACTCACACACACTAAAAAAATAGACTACTTCCTCCCCCACCCCCCCAAGACAGGGTTTCTGTAGTTTTGGTGTCTACCCTGGATCTCACTCTGTAGACTAGGCTGGCCTTGAACTCAGGAGGCTCTGCCTCCTGAGTGCTGGGATTAAAGGTGTGCGCCACCGCCACCCAGCAACTACTTCCTTCTTGACCCAATCAGAATGGCTGCCATCAAGAAATTAAATGACTAAATGCTGACGAAGCTGTGAGGGGGAACTTACACTGACAGAAGTATAAACAGAGAGAGCCACTATGAAAATCCACTGGGGTGTTTCTCAAAAGACTAAAATTAGAACTACCATATGACCCAACTACGATACTGCTGAGTGGACACCCAAAGGACTCTAAGTCCTACCTCAGGACCCTTGCACATCCATGTTTATAGCTGTGATATTCACAGTAGCGAGATGTTCATCTCCAGATGGGTGGATAACAAAAATGTGGTACATATGCACAATGGAACTTTATTCAGATGTAAAGAAAAATGAAATCATGAACTCTGAAAGAAAACTGATGGAATTGGAAATAACTGTATTACGTGAGGTAACAAACTCAGAAAGACAAATACCGCATTCTCTCTCATGTGCAGAGAGAGAGTTTTAAATCCTTCTGTGTGTATATATGTGAGCATATGAGCACAGATGTAGGTCAGTAAACAGGAGAAGGGTTGTGGGAGGAGAAATGGAAGTTTTAAAAAAGAAGAGGGGTAATAGAACACATGGGACAAAAAAGGAAGGGGCTTACTGGACTGGAATGTCACAAGTGCTGTGGGGGGGGTGACAACAACAGTGTACAAAAATGACAGACTGAAACCAATTACCATATTTGCCAATTTCTTAAAAAGCCTCTAAAGTGAATTATGATGTTTTAAATAAAGAAATGTGACAACAGGACACATTACCAGAGGAGCTCGTCTCTTCTGCCGAGGATGAAGATGTATCTGTGTAGGAAGCCAGAGAAGGGGGTACTTTAAAATGAACCTTCTGTCACTGGTATGTATCAGATGCCAAAGTCATCGTTAAATAGATCATTTTCTAAGTGTAACACAACAAATGAGTATTTGCTCAGTATTTCAAGCAGCAGAACAGGGGGACTTACCAGTTTTAGAACTCGATTCTGCTGAGGTTGAAGACATATCTAGAGGTCAAAAGGAGATGCTTGACTGTATCCATTTGCTGAATAAAGGAAAGACTGAAATTGTGTTTAACTTAATGTGATAGAAAGTATTACCAGAGGATGTCTGTTCTGCAGAGGTTGAAGATGCATCTGTGTAAAAACAGAGAAAGCATGAAGCTTAAAAAAAGGAATGTCTTTTCATTGATCTGGTTTGTGGTCAATACAACCCATTAAGTAGGTTCATTTCCTAAATACAATATGACAAGCAAGAAACACGTGTATGCTAATGAAGACACAAATTCTTGGCTTGTAGACATAAAAAAATAAAACTGAGGTTCTGGAATCTTTCTCTCTGCTGGCTAGTTTTCACAGTGCTGGAAGGTTCTGTTTAGGCTGCTGGGGGATAATTGCTATAAATAGTTTTACTCAGCTGTGACCCTTTAATGCTATACTACTAACATGCCAGACATGATGCTCCCACAGGTGGAAGGGTGCCATGACTGTTATGGGGTTAACCAGCTGCTTTCTGGCTGGATTTGAAGCCCTCTCCAAAGAAGGGAATTTATTATCTAGTATTGTAAAACTGGTGTGGGTAGGTGATAAGCCCCAGTGGGGAAGGTACTGTGGTTGTCTTGCTAAGTGGACACAATGTGACTGTCAAACTGACTTCTAAATTCTTATAGTTCTGCCCATAGGTTAGTGTTGCTTCCAGATTTGGCCAGAGAAGCTTGTTTTTGCATGGGTTTATGGTTATTGCAGAGACTCACGACTGGTCAAAGTGCTGAGAAGAAGTGACCTTTATGCTTAGCCCCAACTGAGACTTCAATATTAGCTCTTCCACGTCTCAGGAACCGTATGGTAGAAGAAGTAGAAAGAATGTAACAGCAGGAGGAAGTCCTAGGGAGTTCTAGAACATTGTCTTTTGGGCAAGACATAGATGTTACACTCGACTTTCAGCAGCTGTGAGTATGTACACAAGATTTGCACAAGATTGGGATTATGATCATCCCATTATGGAAAGAGAGGGAGTTCATGAGACCTCGCTTCATCCCTCCCTGAGGCAATTGATGGTTGCTGAGGGAGAGTGAAGGGGGCGGGGTGGGCTTTCTTTGTGTTGTAGCCACTAATAAGTTGTCTGCGCTCTTGTGAGTAATTGATTAGTTTAAAAAATAAAGTCACGAAGTGGAAGATGACCTCGCTGGGAAGAGGATCAGAGTTAGTAAGCTAGTAAGGAACAGAGTCTGAGGGGCACAGAGGAGGGTGATGGAGGAGAATATAATCAAAGCACATTCACTATATGAGAGTGTGAAATTGTCATAACAAAAGTTGTTATTATGTATAATTAACATATGCTAAAATTTAAACAAAAAGGACTTATTAATTAAAACCACACAGTAAAAGATGTTACCACTTAGCTCTCCACTCTTCCCTTCCGCTGAGGTTGAAGACATATCTATGAGCAAAGAGAAGAAGAAATGTATGTGTGATCACAGAAAGAGGAAAAACTGTGATTGTGTTTCACTTAAGAAATGTGATGGGCTGTGGAGGAACCCACAGAGACAGCTGACCTGAGCTTGTGGGATCTCACAGACTCTGAACCACAGCTAGGGAGCCTGCATGGGACCAAACTAGGCCCTCTGCATGTGGGTGACAGTTGTATAGCTTGGTCTGTTTGTAGGGCTCCTAGCAGTGGGATCAGAACCTGCCCCTGCACATAAGCTGGCTTTTGAGAACCTGTTCCCCATGCTGGGATGCCTTGCCCAGTCTTGATACAGGGGGAGGAGTTTGGTCCTGCCTCAACTTCATATCCCATGCTTTGTTGACTCCCATGGAGGCGTCCCCTTTCCAAGCCAGAGGAGGAATGGATGGGGGGCGGGTAGATAGGAGGTAGGGGGAAAGAATGGGATGAGAGGAGGGAGGAGAAACGGCTAGGTATGTAAAAATAAAATGAAAAACTTTAATAATCATAAAGAAGAAATATGATGGGGTGAAAAGATCACCAGAGGAGATCTCTGCTATGATTAAAGGTGCATCTGTGTGTAAACCCAGAGAGCAAGATGCTCTGAAATAAGTACAATATATTGGGGGGGGGGGTTCATTCACTTTACTATATGATAAGTGTAAAAATAAGTTTACTGTCTAGATACAGCACAACAAATAAGAAATTTCTTCATTAGCCAAGCAGCACAATGGAGGGCTTTACCATTAGGAGAGCTTGATTCCACTGAGACTGAAGAAGTACCTATAGATAAAGAAATATTTAGATAATTTACCGAATAAGAAAAGAAAGGGCTGTCATTTGATTAACATAAACACATGACAGGCAGAAAGCATTACCAGAGGAGGTATCTTCTGTGGAGACTGAAGAGGCATCTGTGTGTAAATAGAGACTTGTCATTTTAGTGTCTTGGTATGAGAAGGTGACTCAGTAGGTAAAACACTGGCCTTGAAAACTTGTGAATCTGAGATCAGTTCCCAGAACCCATGAGAAAATGCCAGCAGGGATGTGTACTTGTAACCCCAGCACTGGGGAGACAGAGACAAGAGCAACCCTGTACCTGTGGCCAGTCACTCTAGCTCAATTAGTGAGCTCCTGGCCAATGAGAGACCTTGTGTCAAAGGAAAAGGATGGTGCTCCTGAAATTGATACCCAACATCGTCCTCCAGTCTCTACATATGTGTGCACACAGGTGCAAGAACACTATCATGTGCATGCACTATCACAGATGAATGCACTCTCACATAAGAACACACACAGAGATAGATAGATAGATAGATAGATAGATAGATAGATAGATAGATAGATAGAATTGGTAATTTTTATATTTCAAATCTTTGGACAATGTAATCATTAACTAGGGATATTTTTAAATATAACTTGACAAACTACCCAAACACAGAAGCACACTGAGGAGCCTCCCAAGAGGAGAGTCTGCTTCTATTGAGGTTGAAGAAATAGCTACAGACCCATAGGAGAGGAGGCATACTTAGACTGTTTTTCTAATGAGAAAGAGGAAAGCTCTGATTGTATTTCAATTAACAGATGTGATGGGTTGAAAACATTACCTGAAGAAGTCTCTTGTGTTGAGGCTGAAGATGCATCTGTGTGTAAACCCAGAGAACAGAATGATTTTTTTTAAATGGCAGTCTTCTATTGATCTTTGCATTGTGGTTGATGTGATTTAAGTAGTTTAGTTTTCTAAATGTGAATGGCAAGTAGGAAAACCATCTCGATTGTTGAAGGTATCATACACTTTGCTAGTAGGACATGCAGAAATGAAGCTGTAACTGAGGGGGAAACTTCCTCTGCACTGGCTAGCTTTCGCAGTGTTTGAAGATACTGTGTGAGCTGCTGGGGAAGAACTGGCATTGGCAGCACTTCTCATCAGTCAACCTGGCTATAATACTGACTTTCCTGGAAAGGTATGTCCCCTGTTGTAAGAGTGCCCTGACTCTCTAGGTGTAACCGACTCTTCTGATTGGCTGTGAGGCTGCTCCATAGGAGTTCTGAACTAAGGTGTGGTCAAAAGTTCCTGGGACCAGAAGTGATAGGCTGTAGTGGCAAAGCTAAGGTTGCTGTTTGGCTAAATGGATATGACATGGCTGTCAAAATGACGCCTAAGTAATTGTGTTTTGATGAGTGCCGGTTTTAGCCTTGCTCAAAGAAGGTTCTTTTTGCAATGGTTGGTAGTTACTGTAGAGACTCATAACTGGTCGAAGTGATGATAACAAGCGATTTGAATGCTCAGCCTTGAATTGGGCACTTCTGTTTCTCTCTAAGATCGGGGAGAGGCATGTAAGAGTAGACAGGATTATCATGGTTTTATTTAAGCTTGTAGTTAGCTCTGATGATTCATGCTTCATTATGAAGAATATATTTAAAAAACCTTTAAAACAAAGCAAGTGTAAAAGCTGAAGGGAGTGATGGAGTGCTGTGGAACATTATTTTTTGGGTATAGAGCCTGGTACAATTGCACTCTTGAACTCTCCACTGATGTAATCACCTACATATGACTTGCCCAAGGTTGACCCTACAGTCATTGTCATGGAAGCGGGAGACTCATGAGGCCAGCCACTCCTTAAGGGTCTCTACAATGACTGATTGCTATGGAAGGGAGGGACATTGACTTTAGTGACATAAGCCACTGCTACGTTGCCAAGGCTTTCAGAAGTACCCCTCAACTATGCTTCTCCAATAACACAAATCAACTCATGGGCCCATAAAATGAAAGGCACCATAGTAGAAGAGGTCCTCACTGGAAGAGGAATAGGGTTAGGAATAGTGTGAGGAGGACTGGACAGAGTATTGGGTGTGAATTTCATTAAACATGCTATGTACACATATGAAAACACGATAATGAATTTCACTATTATGTATGATTAAATGTTATTTTTAAAAGGGGGTGCTGGAGAGATTGCTCTATGGTTAAGACTGCCTACTCTTCCTCCAGAGGACTCAAGTTCACTTCCCAGCACTCACACTGGTGGCTCACAGCTGTCTGTAACTCCAGCTCCAGTTGGATCTTAGTCTCTGGTCTCCATGGGCAATACATTCATGTATACATGTACACGTGCACACCCAATAGACACAACTAAGATTTTTTTAAAAAGAATTTCATTTTTAGACAACCCAGTGAAATATTTTACCATTTGGCTCTCCACTCTTGCCTTCTGCTGAGATTGAAGACATATCTATGTGCAAAGAGAAAAAGAAATGTATGTATGTGATCACTTTCCAAAAAGAAAGAGGAAAAACTATGACTGTGTTTCACCTAAGAGCTGTGATGGACTGAAAGATTACCAGAGGAGATCTCTGCTGTGACTGATAAGAAAGTCACCTCATTTAGCTAAACAGAATATTGGGGACATTACCAGATGGAGAGCTGGATTCAGCTGAGGCTGAAGAAGCATCTATAGACAATGAGAAATAAATATTTAGATAATGTACCAAATAGAAAGAGAAAGGGCTGTCATTTGTTTAATGTAAAAAACATGACAGGCAGAAAGCATTACCAGAGGAGGTATCTTCTGTGGAGACTGAAGAGGCATCTGTGTATAAAGCCAGAGAACAGGATGCTTTGAAATGAATGAAATTATACTGACATTGGTTTTTACTATCTTTACTTTGTAGCCAATGTGGTCATTAAACAAACATACTGTCTAAATATAGCAAATAGGGAATTTCTACACTAGGTAAGCAGCACAATGGGGTATTTTACCATTTGGAGAGCTTGATTCTTTGGAGGTTGAAGAAACATCTATAGACAAAGAGAGAAGAGGTATGGATGGCTAAGTTCTTTGCCCAATAGGAAGAATAAAAGCTCTCACTGTATTTAAGAAATATGACAGGCAGAAAAATTACCAGAGGATGGATCTTCTGCCGACGAAGATGCATCTATAGATAAACCCAGAAAATAGGATGTTTTAGAATTAGTGTATTGGACTGGGAGCATGGCTCAGTAGGAAAAACATTTACCTTACAAACATCAATTCAAAATACCCACATAAAATGCTGGGAGTGGTTGTGTGCACTGTCTTCCCAGCACAGGGCAACAGAGAAAGGGGATTCCCACAGCTCTGTGTTCAGTTGCTCTAGTCTAATTAGTGAGCTCCAGGGCAATGAGAGACCCTGCCTCAAAGGAGGCAAACATTTGTTCCTGAGGATGACATCTGAGGTCATCTTCCAGCCTCATACATGCAGAAAGGTGCTCATCTTTTTCATACATACAACATCTACAAGCATGTGAAAGATGTGTTTCTTGTCAGTGGGCTTTATTTTGTGGTCAGTGTGATTATTAAATAGGCTAATATTCTAATTACAGCATGACTGATAAAAAATTCATTTTATTTAGCTAAACAGAATATTGGGGGACATTACCAGAAGGAGAGCTGGATTCAGCTGAGGCTGAAGAAGCATCTATAGACAAAGAGAAATAAATATTTAGATAATTTACCAAATAAGAAAAGAAAGGGCTGTCATTTGTTTAATGTAAAAACATGACAGGCAGAAAACATTACCAGAGGAGGTATCTTCTGTGGAGACTAAAGAGGCATCTGTGTGTAAAGCCAGAAAATAGAGACTTGTCATATTAGTGTCTTGGTATGAGAAGGTAGCTCAGTAGGTAAAACACAAGCCTTGAAAACTTGTGAATCTGAGATCAGTTCCCAGAACCCATGAGAAAATGCCAGCAGGGATGTGTACTTGTAACCCCAGTACTGGGGAGACAGAGACAAGAGTAATCCTGTGCCGGTGGCCAGTCACTCTAGCTCAATTAGTGAGCTCCCGGCCAATGAGAGACCTTGTGTCAAAGGAGATGGATGGTGCTCCTGAAATTGACACCCAACATTGTCCTCCAGTCTCTACATATGTGTGCACACAGGTGCAAGAGCATCTGAGCAACACATGAGTGTATGCACGTGCTCACACACACAGAAGTATCCTTTGGTCATTGCTTTGTGGTCAATGTGATCATTAGTGAGCTTATTTTCTAAACACAACATGACAAATAAGAAAACTTTCCAATTAGTTAACCATCACAATGGAAGACTAACCAGTTGAAGAACTCGCTTCTGCTGAATTTGAAGAAATAGCTGTAGATAAAGAGGAGGAGACACACCTGGACTCCTTTGCCAAATAGACAGAGGAAAAGCTCTGACTATGTAATAGGAAATTTGACAGTTAAAAAACATTACCAGAGGAGGTATCTTCTGCTGAGGCTGGAGATGAATCTGTGTATAAATCCAGAGAACAAGATTCCTTAAAATAAATGGCTTTCCTTGATATATTTATTTTTTGGTCATTATGATCATTAAGTAGGTGCATCTTGTGAATAGACATTCCAAATAGGAAAACCATATATATTGCTGAAGATACCACACATGTTGTGTGCAAGACATGTGGAAACAAAGCTTTAACTTAGCTGCAAGCTTCCTCCCTGCTGGCTGGGGGAAGAACTGTCATCAGCAGTATTTCTCAGCTGCAAACCCCACAGCCTACAATACTGGCCTTCCAGGCAAGATATGTCCACTGGTACAAAAGTGATGTAACTGATACAGGGGAACCTACTCCTTTCTCTTTCCTCCTTCCCTTCAAGGTTGTCCTCACTGGGTGGTGTGAGAGCCCACAAAGGTTTTCTAGTGAGATCTGAGCTTGCTTTACACAGCAGGGCTACATAAGGGGGTGGCTGGACCATTTGTAAGGTTACCAAGTCTTTGGGATGGTCTACATTTGGCTGTGCTGGGGGAAGTATTTTGCCTCACCCCTTGGCATTCCTTTAAAAAGCCCTGTAGTAGAGGCAGAAGGGGCTGGTGAGTTGAGACCCAAACCCTCGTGAGGCTATCCTATTTTTTCTGTCTGTCTCTATCTACAAATTCCTCATTTCTCCCTGCTCAAGAGTACCCTGGGGGAGTAAGAGGGGGCTAGCCTCCCTCATGGGGGGGCATTTATGTCTAGTACAGTAAACTTGATCTGGAGATGTGAAAAGTCTTAGTGGGGAAGCTACTTTGGTTGTACT
This sequence comes from Onychomys torridus, assembly GCF_903995425.1. Taxonomy (NCBI): domain Eukaryota; kingdom Metazoa; phylum Chordata; class Mammalia; order Rodentia; family Cricetidae; genus Onychomys; species Onychomys torridus. The sequence goes on along the minus strand of NC_050443.1, from coordinate 109,052,208 downwards.
GCTAAGTGAACCTGGTGTGCCTATCAATTCTTCTTGGGAATGTCCAGATATATGCCTATGGATCAGCTTTGATCAGAGAAGCTTCTTCTTGCATCGACTGGTGGTGATTACAGACATCCATAACTGGTCAAAGTTTTAACAGTAAGTCACCATTGAATGGGCATTGGTACCACCTCTTCCAAGTGTCAGGAAGTATCACACTGAGAGGGTAGTAAGAAGGGAATGAGTGTGAGGAAAGGGTGGAGTTTTGTGAATACGTCTGTTGGGATCTTGGACTCTCAGCAGGTGTGATTATCTACACAAGACAACCACAAGATTGGGCTCATCATCATCCCATCATAGAGGAGGGAAAAGTTCCTGAGACCCCACCCCTCCCTGAGGATCTGTAGGCAATGAACGGTTGCTGGGAGAAAGAGATATTTTCCGTGGTGTAGTCCTGGTAAGTTGCCAATGATCTTGCACATAACTCCCTACTGAGGATCTTCTAATAACCTAATTAAACTGATTAGTTTATGAAATAAAGATATGAGAGTAGAGGGTTGCCAAGCCGGGAAGAGAAACAAAGATTAGAGAGTATGAGGGGACAGGAGAGAATGATGAGGGTTAATACAGTACACACATGTATGAAAGTGTCATAATTAAACCTTTTATGTAAAACTGATACATGCTACTAAAAAACTCCAAAGACAAAACCCACATGTCATTAGTTACAACACAACAGCACAGGAAAGACCTTACCAGTTGCCTCTCCACTCTTCACTTCTGCTGAAGACGTATCTGTGAACAAAGAGAAGAAAATGGATGTGTGGTCACTTTCCAAACAGAAAGAGGAGAAGCTCTCACTGTGTTTTAAGAAATTTGACAAAAAAAACATTACCAGAGGAGGCATTTTCTGCTGAGGCTGAAGAGGCATCTGTGTGTAAGGCCAGAGAACAGGGATGCTCTAACATGAATATGACAATATTTGGGGTGATTTTGCTACCTTTCCTTTGTGGTCAGTGTGACCATTAAGTAGATTCACTGTCCAAATACAACACGACAAATAAAAAACTAAGCTCATTAGCAGCACCAGGTGGGTCTTTACCATTTGAAGAACTTGTTTCTGCAGAGGTTGAAGAAATGCCTGTAGACAAAGAGAAAAAAAAAAAGGCACATCCAGATTGTTTACCAATTAGGAGGGAAACAAGCTCTCATTTATTTAAATTAAGAAATATGACAGGTAGAAATATTACCAGAGGAGGTCACTCCTGCTAATGAAGATACATCTGTATATAAACCCAGAAAAAAAGGAAGGCTTTAAAATTAATGTCTTGGGCTGGAAGGATGGCTCAGCTGGGGAACCTGAGCTCAATTCCCAGGAGTTAGGTAAAAATGCTGCAAGTTCTGGTGTGTTTGTAATCTCAGAGCTGGGGAGGCACAGCTTACTGGCCAGTTATTCAGTGTAATTAGTGAGCTCCAGGTGAACGAAAGACCTTTAAGACCCCATTTTAAAGGAAGTGGATAATATTCTGAGAATGACACACAAGGTCCTTCTCTCGTCTCCATATACAAGAGCACCTATGTGTACACATGCACCTCTCATGTGAACACACACAAACATACATATACGCTCAGAAGAAGCAAGTCTTCCATTGATTTTTACTTTGTAGCCAATGTGATCCTTTAGTGGGTTCATTTTCTAAATACATGACAAATGAGATTATTATCTCATTACTTAAATAGCACCATAGGAAACTTTACCAGTTGAAGAAGTCACTTTTGCTGACCTTGAAGATACATATATGAATGAAAAGTAGAAGAAACATATCTAGGGTCAGTTGCAAGATAGAAAGAAAAAAAGAAATGTGACAGTCAAAATAAAACAAAACAAAACATTACCTGAGGATGTTTCCTCTCCTTCTGAGGCTGAAGATGCATCTGTGTGTAAACCCAGAGACAGGATGCTTTAACATGAGTGTCTCTTCATTGATCCTTGCTTTGCAGCCAATATGATCATTGAGTGGATTAATTTTCTAACATGATGTAGCAAATAAGGAATAGATCTCTATTTAGAAGACACCACACACTTTGCTTACTGGGTATACAGAAATCGAGGTGGGACTGAGCTGTAAGCTTCCTTCTTCCTGGCCAACTTTCACAGGATTGGATGGTATTATTCAGGCTGTTGGGGAAGTGCTGTCATCAACAGTCTTACCTCTGTGAATTCTGCATGTTACACTATTGATTTGCCAGGCGAGGTGCACCGTAAGAATGACGTGACTGTTGTGGGTGTAACCAACTCTTTTCTGCTTGGATTTGAGGCTACTCCCCAAAAGTCAGGTACTGTAAACCTGCTCAAAAGCTCATAGTATAGGATTCGAAAGCTCTAGTGGGAAAGCTACTGTTGTTGTTTTGCTCAGCGGAGTTGATATGGCTGTCTAGTTGACATCTAAATTATTATGTTTATGCCTATAAGCTGATTCTGGTTTCTGCTTTGGTCAGAGAAGCTTCTTTTTGCAGTGACTCATAATTCCTCAAACTGCTAATAACAACCGACTTAAATGCTCAGCCCTGAGTGTGACTATTTTATTCCCTCCAACATCAGGGAACACTGTTGAAGAGTAGTTGGGTTGATCCCGAGTTTCATTTAAGTTTGTGGATAGTTGTAACAACTCATACTGCATATGAGGAAGAAATGGAAAACTTCAAAACCAAAACAGAATGTAAGTGCCAGAGAAAGGCTCACAGTGATTTGGCATGCCATCTCCTGGGCATGGTATGCTTATGGCTCTCTCACAACTCCAACAAGCATGACTACCCAAGACCTGCAAAAGATTGAGCGTACCACTATTCTGCCATGGAGAGTAGACACTAACGAAGCCCTTCCCCTCTCTAAGTTATAGGCGGTAACTGATGGCTAGGGGAGGGAGAGACATTTTCTTCAGTGGTCTGACCACTGCTCCTGCAAATAACCCCTTCTCTGTGCTCCTGTAAGTAGCCCAATTCATACTCACTAGTTCACACAAACACACAAAACAAGTAGAGGTAGAGGGGGAGATCAGCTGGAGTATGGGGGTACAAGAAAAGGTAGTAGGGTAAATATGATAAAAATACAGTATGCACATATGTATCAAAGGTCAAAATGAAGCCCCGTAGTATATATAATTTAAACATGCTAATAAACACATTTAAAAACAAACATCCTCTCTGCTTAAGCAACATTGTGGGGGACTTCACCAGTTGGAGAGGTTGCTTCTGCTGAAACTGAAGTAGTGTCAATAAACAAAGACAAGAAGAAATTGTCTTACAGCCACCCTCCAAACAGAAAGACTAAAAAAGCTGAGATATTTAACTTTAGAAGTAGAATCTGAAAATGTTACCAGAGGTTGTCTCCTCTTCTGCTGAGACCAAAGATGCATCTGTGGAGAACCCCAGAGAACAGGGTTTAATGTCCTGCTTTAAAATGGGCAGGACAATGCTGGCTCTGTCTAGTCATGGGTCTTTACTTTGTGGCCATCTTCTAAATACAACGTGACAAGTGAGAAACAATACAACAGGGGACTGTACCATTTGGAGGGCTTGATTCTGTTGAGGTTGAAGATGTGTCTGTAGACAAAGAGGAAAAGGCATGCTTGGTTCATTTGCTTCAAAGACAGGGGGAAATGTTTTACTGGGGGAAAAAACCATGACAATCAGAAAACTACCAGAGGAGGCCTCCTCTTCTGCCGAGATTAAAGACATGTCTGTATGTAAACCTAGAGACCAGGAGATTGTAACCTGAGTGTTTGGGCTGGAGAAACAATTCAGTAGGTGTGGGAGCCCCCAGAGGCTATCTGGTGAGAACTTACTCAGGGACAGATAATCTGAGCTTGCCTTACCCAGCAGGGCTGCATAAGGGGATGATTTGACCATGGGTGTGGTTACCAGGTGTTTGGAAGGGTCTGCACTTGGCTGTGTGATGTACTTTGATCTAGCAAGGAGGAGCTCTTTAGCCCCGCCCCTTGGCGTATTATAAAAACCCTTTTGAATAAATGGAAAATACTGTTGGGTATTGATCCAGGCCCTCCCAAAGCTATCCTGTGTTTCTGCCTTTCTCCTCACCCTCTAGGTCTCTCTTTCTATCTGATATTTCCTCATTCCTCTCTCCTCCATCTAAGAACCCTTCAAAAATGGGAGCTGGACTCCCACAAGTAGGCAAAGAAGTCACCTTGTAAGCATAAGAACAGGAATTTGATTATTCCTAGAACCCACATAAAATGCCAAGCATGCTGGTATGCACTTATAAGCCCAGCACTGGAAGGCAAAGACAGGAGGATCTCTGGGGCTCCCTGGCCAGGCAGAGTAGTCTAATTGGTGAACTCCAAGCCAAGGCGAGACTCTGTTTGTAAGGGAGTGGTTGACATTTCTGAGGAACACATCCAAGATTGTTCTGTGGTCTATACACATGTGTACATGTGTGCCGAACACATGAACACACATTTAGGCATTTGTATGCACATGAGTACACACATGCTTGCATATATACACATATGAAATGAATGCCCTTTCATTGATCTTTGTTATTCTCGTATGATCATTGGACAGGTTCTCTTTCTAAATACTATGTAACAAACAAGAACCCATCTTATTAGATTACACAGCACAATGGAGACAGGATGCCCCACTGACACTGGGTGAATGTCAAGGAGACTCAGTGATGGAAATAGATGTTTATCTAAGCAACTATCCCAGAACCAAGAAGAACATTCAAATTACCAATTGGAGAGGTTATAAATGAAGTAGTTGCTAAAGAGCCTGTAAATAAGAAAAGGTAAATGATCAAATACTATTAAGTACCAAAATATGTAACACTGACACTGGCTTTCATGTATTAATTAACTTTTCTTGATTGCCTGCTCCTCTGTGCCAGTACTGGGCTGGGGCTGGAGAGAAAGTCAACAAAACTACATTATGATTCAAGTCCTCAGAAAGAGGCCCATCTCATGGGAAGATAAACAAAATCAAACATTTCCTAAGGAGTTGTAAAATTGCAGTGATGATAAGTGCTATGAGAGAGATGTGTGTGTGTGTGTGTGTGTGTGTGTGTGTGTGTGTGTGTGTATAGTGTGGTTGTGTGTGTATAGTGTGTATGTCCATGTGTGTGTTGTGTGTTATGTGATAGGTGTGTGTGGTATGGTATGGTGTGGTGGTGTGTATATGTGGTGTGTCTATGTGTGTGTTGTGTGTTGTGTGTGATGTGTGTGGTTGTGTGTATGTATGTTGTGTGTGTGTGTGTGTGTGTGTGTGTGTGTGTGTGTGTGTTGTCAGAATCTCTGACCTGGCCAAGGAGCTCCCCTCTCTCTACGACTCCTCCCTTCACCCTATTCCCAGTGCTGGGTCTGGTTCGATGAGGCAGTCTGCTCAAAGACAATGCCCCAGGGTCATGGCAAACACCTGCGGTCCTACCTGTGCACTGTGGTGGGCAGAGGCCATTATCAGGTGAAGGATTTACTTCTACCGGAGTGGGAGCAATGTCTGATACAAAACACAAGTGGGAATGTTAGTCAACTGATGAGAAGTTTTCGTTCATTTTCTGGTTACACTCAATCCCACCTTTACTGCAGTCTGCCTTTGTTACTGGGAAAACTGATAAGAGGGTAGTTATTTCACGTCTTTCTGAGTAAGGGTTTAAACACCCAGATTCAAAGCACACATCCTGTGATGGTATAAATTAAAATCTTTCCTGAGATGAAGTCTGCTACTTGCATGATTTAGACTCATTGGGAAGAATATTACTGTTTGTATTAGGACACAGTTACAGAAGTATCTCAAAGGACATTAGGGTAAATGGGCATTTTTGCTCCATATGACTATTATAGCGTCTACTAGCATCCCTGCCATTGCCAATAATGGGGATAGCCCTCCCAATCCTTATAACCCCACCTCCAACCTATTTTTTTCCTACTGTACAGTCAGTAACTCAGCCAGAATGCCAAGTGCTAAGGGTATTCAAAAAACAACACACTGGCAGGCCATAAGAGAGGCTTTGTAGAATGCCCAGAATGTATGCAAGCACTGGACTTGGACTTGGTCTTGACTTGGCTGTAGAGAGGCCCCCTTGGTATGCTTCTGGGATCTTGTCTATATCTTGAGATATTCAGTCAGCCAAGTGACTCTTTGAGGACCAGGGGTCAAACTGTACTAGATTGGTAGAATTTCAACATCATTATCACTGATAGAAAGTGGGTAGGGAAAAGAGCAGGAATCTTACCAGTTGCAAAGACAAAAGCTGCAGCTGGGCTTGAGGTAGGAACTGTTGAAATAAGCAGGGTAAGAAAATTGTAATTAAATGCCATACTTGTCAATCAAGTCTACTTAGAAAATTAATGACTCCATACACAAATTGTGTCCTAATATATTCAGTTCTACTTTGTTCCTATTACATTCCCCTAGTCTCTGTTTCATAAAATTAAAGGAAATGAACAGTAGCAAGGTAGTACATGGGGCTGGAGCCAAGAGACCTGGCTCCTATGTCTGTGTAACAGAGTGTGTGACCCTGGATGAGTCCTGAATCTCCAAACTTCAGCCCCTGCATGGGAAGGTCTACCCTGCGGATCAGCCATGTCTGTGACCTGCTTTTAGAAATACAGATTCTTGGGGCTGAAGAGGTGGTTCAGTTGTTAAGAGCACTTACTGATCTTGAAGATGACCTGGGTTTGGTTCCCAGCACCTAAATGGTGGCTCACAAACATCAGTAACTCCATGTCTGGGAAATCTTATGTTCTCTTGTTATTTCTGCTAGCACCAGGCACACACATGGTGTATATGCATGCATGCAGGTGAAACATTCATGCACATAAAATAAAACAAAAAGAAGAAAAAAGAATGTAGACTCTTAGATGCAAATCTGCATTTTTAACAGAATCCCCAGCAAGTTTTGTGCACATCAAACTCTGAAAGACATGGAAAAGGAGGTGGCTACAGATCTGGACACACATGGTAGGGTCAGGAGCAAATGGGAAAGCCTGTGCTCATATGCAGGACAGTCCTCTCTGCTCAGCCTCAGCCAATTGCTGTCTCAATGAAATTCACATTACCATTGGGCACTTTGAGTTTTTTTCCTTTGGTCCAAGATAGAAATATTGGTCTAGAGGTGTAGCTAGGGGGTAAATAACTTGTACGAGGCCTGTATTTATATATACTTGTATTTGCCCCCTAGCATGGGGAAGAAGATGGATGTGTGGATTTTGATATAAAAGCCTCTGTTTTTAAAAGGTGGGGCTAATTAAGAATGAAGTAGCTTCATTTGCAGGAAAATGGGTGCAAGTGGGAAGATCCCATCTCAAGAAGACAGACGAGATCATGTTTTCCTTCGTTTATGGTTTGTGGGTTTTATATACATAACATCATGTCTGTTTGAATGGTGTGAAAGCAGAAATAACGCTGTCCAGGGGATGAAAAGGACTGATGGGAATAAAAAAAGGGAGTAAGAAAAGGGAGAGTGGACAGCAGGAGAGGGGATGTGTTTACACATAATGTGTATGAGTGTGGAAATGTCTTTATGTAATACATAACCATGTACACAGAGATATACAATGAGAACTATACACAAATTTGAAAAGGAGAAAAATGTGGCGCTAAAGCTAACTTCAACACTCATAGGCAAAGCTGGGCGACCTGAATTTCAACTCTTTTTTTTTTTTTGTTTTGTTTTTTTTTGTTTTTTGAGACAGGGTTTCTCTATATAGCTTTGCGCCTGTCTTTTCTGGAACTCGCCTTAGAGACCAGGCTGGCCTCAAACTCACAGAGATCTGCCTGCCTCTGCCTCCCAAGTGCTGGGATTAAAGGTGTGCACCGCCACCACCTGGCCTGAATTTCAACTCTTAAGTGGGTCAGTGGGCTCATGTGTTCTCCACTTGGGGCTTCTGGTCTCTGTGGTCTCTGAAGTTTCTTTCAGCCCTTGTAAAGTGCTGAGCCGCAATGGCATCACCCCTAATTTGTCCTGGCCTGGAACACTTGGGCACATCTCACAGGTCCAACACAAAGAAAGAAGTGGTTTAATTGTGTGATTTTCTTTCAAGGTTAATTTTTACCAAGCCTGGAAGATGGCTTTGTGATTTTGGAAATATGGATGACAGGCCATTTTCCTAAGAGTTTACAGTTCAGAGGGAACTCAGGTGGTATTTCTCCAACCTATTTAAGTATATGCTCATCAACATGAGCTCAGGTGCACATATGCAACCCCCCCCCCCACACACACACATGCATATTCACACACACATGAGAAAGGGAACAAAGTATACATACTGTATTGTAATTGAGGAAAGCACCCCAGTTTACTCCTTCAGTCAATAAATGAAGAAGCACCTTATGTTACTTTGATACGAATTTAGAGCACAGTTTCTCCTTTCATATATAACCCTTTAAGAGACAGAGTCTTGTGTAGCTCAAATTGTCCTCAAATTCAGTTGTAGCTGAGGAACTTCTGATCCTCCTGCCTCTACCTCCCAGGTGTTGGGCTTACAGGTGTGTGTGATTCCAAGCCCCTTGCTATGCTGGGGTCAAATCCAGGACTTTGTACTTGTCAGGCAAGCACCTTGTCAAGTGAGTACATCCCAGCTACAGCGAGTCATTTTATATGATGTACAAACTGGAACCTTAATTACAGGTAAGACAATCTACACATTAGAGGAAACAGAAAGAAAGAAATATTACCGGGTGACGTTGTCATTTCTCTGGCTGATGCTGAAATGGCAAAGCAGACAGAAACTTAGGAGGTCATTTTTATTTGAAAAGCGGATACATGAGATACATTAAAATCCCATACAGATGGCTTCTGGAGTGTGGAACTAAACCAAAAGACTGAGTTTGTTGTTTTGTTTTGTTTACATTTTTGTTCTTTATTATTTGTTCATTTGTCTGGTTTTTTTTTTTTTGTTTCGTTTTGTTTTGTTTTGCTAAGACTGAAATAAAAATAGGACTGTATGAAGACAGGAAGCTAGAAATGTTCATTGGCTAGGGGACAGTTTGTTCCTCTAGGACAGGTCATTGCACACTTCTCTTGTGCAATGAAGAGGATGTGTTTTTCAGGTGGCAAATTACTAGGCACCTTCCTCATTCAATCCTTAGACTGATAATGCTGACTTCTCATTTACACCAAACTAGGGTTGTAACACAATGCCGAGTTGTCTAAACACTGGCTGAAACAATTCCTTACAATAATAAAGCATATTATCACCCTAGATTCGCTCTTCATTCAAATTTGTTCAGATTCTATCATAGTTAACTGCATAAGTGATTGCAGCCCTCCTTATGAATACTCTTTTGTTCAGTAACTGCATCATTGGCACCTAGAGAGCTCTGCCTGGTTCAAGGAATACATATTAAACAAGCAGTCAACACAGAGACTCTTAACTGGTCCGGGTGCTGAGGATAAGTGATTATTACGTGCTCAGCTCTAAACTGGACATCTATAGCAACCCCCTCAAGGCTCAGGGAATGCTGAAGAAGTGGGGGGCAGAAAGGATGTAAGAGCTGGAGGATGGAGGGGGTGCCGTGTCTTCTGGGCATGATATGGCTGTGGCCCCCATGACTCACTGCATTTATGAATATCTGCACGAGGTGAAGCCAGCAACATCAGTCAATGTACCATGAGACAGATTAACAGGATTCAGTGGATTACAGAAAAAGAAAGCAGAAAAAACAGGACATGAAAGGAGGTAGGGAACATGTTAGGTGGGATCCAGGTATCCAGGGAAAGTAGGAAGAGGAAATTGGGGATTGATCAAGATACATTGATTGAAATTGTCAAAGGATAAATAAAATCTAAAAAGAAATATATATTAAATAAACAGATGAATGACTTCAATTCTCTTATCCTAGTTCTGTCCTATTTAAGAGATGCTTGGCCATGATTACTTTCATTTTGTCTTATTTTTTTTCTCTATTTTACTTTCTGTTGGGGTGGAGCAAAAGAAAACAATGCCTAAACCTTGCTGAATTAAACAGACAGATGGACAGACAGGAAGAAAGGAAGGAAGGAAGAAAGGAAGGAAGGAAGGAAGGGAGGAAGGAAGGAAGGAAGGAAGGAAGGAAGGAAGACAGAAAAACAGACAGACAGCAGGAAACCATCCCAAGTGAGAGGCCAAAAGGAAACAGTTTAAACTAAGCAAGAAAAACTGGATTGTGTTCATAAGAATTCTTAACACCAACACTAAAAGTCAGCTCCAGAGTTCAAAGCAGACAACATAAGGAAAACACCATTACTGCAGTGGTTAGTGGACAGAGCACCTGGAGAGCCCTTAAAGACAGTCCAGTCTGCAGGCTCTAAGGGGAGCTCATGGGTGTTGAGTCAAGCAGGGCACAGTGAGGGGGGCCAGGAGTGATGGGGGCTCCCAGAAGCAAGCGCAGGGTAGGCAGTGGGGCTGCACATTATGTACTACTGCCCCAGAAAGCCTTACAACATTGAGACAGGGCCTTGGGCATGATTAGTAGACCCCAACAGTCTCTAAATGTCCCCATGTTAATTTCCAAGATCCTCACCAAGAATCATTGACAAAGCCAGCAGCAGGTACCTGAGCAGATGACACTGGCGTCTTCATGGTGGCCACAGTTGTGGACAGACAAGCCTTGGTGGTGGCACTGGCCTAGCGAGGTCTCACTGCCCTGGCACTGCACGTCGTCCAAGAAGATGCTCCCCACGCCCTCTCCAAAGTGGCTATTCCCAAGGGCGCTGACACCCTCCCCACAGTCCAGCTGCAGGCATACCACATCGGCATCCTCGATTCCCCAAAGGTCATCGCAAACAGTGCCCCATGTGCCATTGTGGTAGACTTCCACTCTCCCTTCACACCGGTTCTTTCCATCCACCAACCTGATCATGAGCTGGCCTGGGGAAGACTCAGAGGTTAGTCGTGGAGTGATATGGGCATCATGGAGGGCTTTTCTTTAGTTCTGGACACAATCCCTCTGAATCTCAGAACTGTAGGAACTCTGGCCTCCTGCCTCTAGGACTACACTGAATTAATGATTCTAAATGCAGTGACTTGCTTTCCTTGCTAATTCTGATTTCTTATCTTCAGACCAAAAATATGTTAATGTTATTGCAATGATAATCATATCCTTGGATCCAAACCGCCAAATCCATAGGCATTGGATATGTCAAACTCATTTCTCCGCCCTTTTCTTGTTCCTGGGTGCAATTTCAAAGTGAAAATCCTCTAAGAAGCAGAATGAAGATATGCATATGAATAGCCTCCTCTCCGGCTTACTCCTATGCAATCCTGGGGAAGCAGAGCTCTCGGTAGCCAGTGATAGTGCAGGCTATAACCTTGGGGAGGTCCCTAGAAAGATCCAATAATTAGGAAGTAGTGAGAGAAGCCATGAGAGTATTACCAACTGAGGGAGCCACTTCTGCCGAAGCTGAGGCAACGCTAACAGCTGAAAGAGACAACGAGAAGCATTCACGTCAGTGGAGGAGGTTCATCTGATAAAATACCACAGGCCAAGTGTGCAGGAATCCTCCTCATGTCCATGTGATGGGGTGCACACACACATGTGGTTTGGTCATATGTTAAAGAGCCAGTCTATGCAAACAATGTCTCTGAGCCGCCTTCCTATCACCTGACTTGCTAATCCTCACTGAAAACATCATTTGACTTTACAGGCAGGTGGCATTTTAGGGATTTGTGGCCACAAAACAGGAAATGAGAGTTTTTTATTCCCTGGCCCCAGGAAACTAACTCTTCAGGTAGAAACAAAACAAGACAACCAGTGAACTGATAGAGTGGAGGAGACAACCTCTCCTCACCTTGATCTTCATACCATTTCCCCACTTCACCTCTGCCTGGCCCTCTAGCGGGTGGAGAATGAGTAGTCCTGGGCATTAGTGAGGCCTGGCAGTAGACAATTAATAACAAAACAGGGTGATAGAGTTTTTGGTTGAACCCAGGGCCTTGCGCTTGCTAGGCAAGCGCTCTACCACTGAGCTAAATCCCCAACCGAAGTTCTTTTGTTTAGTGGTAACCTAAACTTGTTCCTGGTGGCAAGAAAGTCCCAACACTAGCAATCAGCAATGAGGAGAGACTCCGTATAATCAAGCTGCCTGAAATTTCATCATGAGGACTTCGGAGTGATGCGCATAGAAGGACCATTCCCAGGAGTTAAAAACCACCCTACAGCAGGGCATCACTCGGGCTTCCGGGTATATTATTGCTTCTGCATGTAAAGTCTGGAACACAGGGTGTGACAATGGACAGTGGACCCTCATTTCCTGACACTAGGGTGACCAATGTTAGCTGTTGGAGTCCAAGGATGCTTGAGAGGCATGAGACTCTTGGTGCTAACGCCAGGGAAAGTTCACCTGAGCAGGGACCCTGAGCCCTTCTGTGTGGTTGTACCTGGTTTGTTGCTTGGTAGGAAAATGAAGTCCCAACAGAGATTAGGTACCTGAACAGATGGCTCCTGCATCCTCGTGGTGATCACAGTTGTGCACAGACAGGCCGAGGTGGCGGCAGTGCCCTAGGTTGGTCTCTGTGCCCAAGCATTTCACATCGTCTAGGAAGATGGGGCCAGAGCCATCGCCAAACAGACTGCTCCTGGGGGCCGCCAGGGCCACCCCACAGCCCAGTTGTTGACATACCACTTGGGCGGCCTGTATGCTCCAAAGATCATCACACACAGATCCCCAGGTCCCATTGAAGTAGACTTCTACTCGGCCCTCACACTGGCTTTTCCCATTGACCAGTCTCACCAGCTGCAGATCTGCAGGAGCCAAGGGACAAGTCAGTTGAGGGTCCTTCAGAGCTCAGAGAGAACAGCACATCCAGCTAGAGAATCCTACCCTGGGGTGCAACCTGCTGTTGGGGTAACAAGCACCTGTCTATGAAGGGCTGTGCTGACGTGGGAGACCTATATACACAAAGGAACACATACGACCACTTTCTGTACCGAAATTTAATGTGTTTCTGTCCATGCTGGGTTGTCATCCTGGGCAGTTTTGTTATGGGAATGGAGGCCACAGGCTAGCATTGAGGAAGATGTACCTCAAAAAAAGGCCACGCTTCCATAGAGCTGTTTCTCTTGTCCTCTTTTTACCCTTTCTTCTGAGATAAGAGTCTCACTAATTTTCTTAAGCTGTCTAGACCACATTCCCAGGCAGCTCTGGAACATGCAATCCTCCTGCCTTAGTCTCCATAGCGGCTGGGATCTCCAGGTCTTTGGCACTGTGTGCAGGGCTCACTGTTTTTAGGGTCCTTTTTCATAAAGCCGCTTTTCCAAAAACTGAAAACAATGAAGCTGCAGGCTGAGAGTCCAGGCTGTATTTCTAACCTGGTCACTTGAATCCAGAAAATGTTAAGTATCTATCAGAGGTACAGCGTCCCTGAGGCAAGGTGGGGAATTAACCAGGAAGAAGGCCCTCTGAACTAAAACAGATGAAGTCCATTCCCAGAGTCTGAACCCTCAGAACTGGGGTGGGCTCTTTTCAAGGGTTGACTAGGGCACAATGTGGAGCCTGGCTTTGAACATCAGGTTCTGCTGTTGAGATGGGTGGGTAAATTGGCTCTCTCCTTGAAAAGACCTCCATAAGAGAAGCTACATGTGACAAGCTCTAATGAACTTCTTTGCTATGTAGCACCAGATCCATAGGCCATGGAAATAATGGTGTGTGTGTGTGTGTGTGTGTGTGTGTGTGTGTGTGTGTGTACATGTGCATGTACACACTTGCACTTGCCTGTATAGGTTAGATTAGACGTCACCCCAGGTTCATAGGTTCATTCTTCAGGATGCCCTCTATTTTGTGTTTTGAGAATATTGGGTCTCCTATTTTTACCTGGAACTGCTTGATTTGGCTTGACTGGCTGACCAGCAATCCCCAGAGAGCTGCCTGTCTCCACTTGTCCCAAACTGGGATTGCAAGCATGTGCCACCATGCCTGGGCTCTGGAGACTGAACCAGGTCCTTCTGCTCCCATGGCTAGCACTTCACCTACTGGGCTGTCTTCTTGGCCTCCTGTGCTTCGTTTCTGTTAGTCACAAACAGCCTCAGAGCAAAGAATCACAGACTGTAAGAGTGAGGACATACCTATTGGATGGAAACCATGTGGATGTCCCTCAGGAGCTGAAGTAGCTGTACAGGTAAGAATGGGGAAGGGAGAGGCAGTCACCATAAATACATCCAAAGCAAATAAGTGAGTTTGTCTTTAAGCAACCCCGCTGAGTAGCTGATCAGATAATTTCCACTTAAAATGCGACAATGGCTCATGCATGTGTGTGCATTATCTAACATAAGAACGAGACATTAAGTTCATGTTGGGAATGTGAAGCTGTGGCCTCACAGCAGGGTCTCACTGTCAGGTCACCAGCTTCATCCCAGGTCCCGAGCGTAGGCTGCAGATCGAGAAGGAGTCCCTACCCCCAGGTTCATCTGCCTCTAGGACCACCTGCCCTTCTTGGCCTCCCAAGGCCTCTGTTGCATGAACATCTATTTTGGGTCAAAAACTGGTATTATGGTTTCCTGCTGAAATGTGGCATTTATATGCAGAAAGGATGGCACACCAATACGTTAACATCCAGAATGCCTTTTCTCTGGGTGTATGGCAGGCTCCAGAGACCAGGGGACAGCAGTCTAGATCTCAGGGAATTGTAAGAAAAGGAAAAGAAAAGAAAGAAAACTCAGAAGAGAGACCCAGTGTGGTAACCTTTAGTCAGTGGGCAAGAAATACAGTATTCATGAACCAGAGATACCTGGATGTCCAGCAGCTGCAGAATCTACAGAAAGAAAGGAAACATGAGATGGTTGATATTAGAAACCACAATGGTGAAGTGGCCTCAAGGACATGGCCTTTGTTTAATTGCAACTGAAGGAAGCTGGGTGTGAGCAATTCTTCTTAAGCATCCAAGGCTGCCCCCCTCTGCTGTGGGCTTTCACTTGCCTAAAAACCCAGGCACATGATTCTGATAGAATTAATCTTAGTAACACAAATTACAACAGCTAGCAATTTTGTGTAATTTAGGGTTTCTTAGATGCCTGGTTAAGCATCGCATGTGGGTTGTCTTGTCAATGCCTACCAACTCTATGAGGCTAGCACTATTATTTTCTTTATTGTAGGGCCGATTAATCTCTTCAGACCCTCAATTTGAAAATAGTCACTCGAAGTATTGTAAGCATAGTTTTCAGTGTTGGCAAAGAAACCCACCACTCGGCCCATGAAGGCAGACTCGAAGTGTGCCAGCATTCAGGCTTGGCTTGGGGAGTTCCACAGCTGGGCTAAGATGGGCCTTCTCTCACCTGCGCAGATGACACCAGCATCTTCCTGGTGCCCACAGTTGTGAGTGAGCCAGTCGCTGTGAGGGCACTGTGCCAGGGAAGACTCCTTTCCTGTGCAGTTGACATCATCAAGGAGGATGCTGCCTGACCCAGGGCTAAAACTGGTGCCTGGCAGGGCAGATACAGCTGGACCACAGCCAACCTGTCTGCAGACCACGTGGGCATCCTCTATGGACCAGCTGTCATCACACACGGTACCCCAGGTGTCAGCATAGTACACCTCAACTCGGCCCTCACACCTGCTTGTCCCATTCACGAGCCGCAGATCCAGACCTTGGTGGGATCCAAGAAAATCCCCTTGAGGGCTCATTCTCAAAGACTGCCAGAAATAGCAGCTATTTCCTGGGAGTCACACATTGACTGTCAAGGATGGCAGACCAACTTCCTTTTATTTTCAATTTGAATCAATTCAATTCTTGTCCTTGGTACCATTCCATGTGTTTTCAAGATATTGTTTGGTAAAGAAATTATTGTTCCTTGGCCAGCTGGACCAGGAACTTGTCCTGGGGTCCTCTTACTGCAAGTTGCAAATCTTAGTTTCTGGTACTCACAAAGTTTGTTTATTTTTATTTATTTGTCATGAAGAGCTGTGCTAACTGGTGTGTGTGTGTGTGTGTGTGTGTGTGTGTGTGTGTGTGTGTGTGTGTGTCTGTGTGTGTGTCTGTGTGTCTGTGTGTCTGTGTGTCTGTGTGTCTGTGTGTCTGTGCATGTATACACTAATTAAGGGGTGATAGCAGCAGATGCCAGGATCAGGAGTGTGCCATGTATAGAGGTATTCTAGGGAATGAGAAGGGCAGGCACTGCCTGCTGATGCCCATTGTCAAAGGCTGTTGTGTCAGAAGAGAATAAAAGGTCATATGACAGCCAAGGTCAGTTCCTAGGTAGAGCTGGGTAGGGACAGCAAGGCGTCCTGGGCCTTAACAGGAGCCAGTTTCCATACCAACCCCCTGCAAATAATCCTTGTTTCTTGCAGTATTTTTTAGTCCCAGACTTTCTAGATGGGCCAGGCATTCCCTGTCTCCTTCCAGTAGCAGCCATCAACAGGACCAGCCTGAGCTGGGAAGGAGGGTGGGACTAGACAGTGTCTTCAGCAGGGATGCTTCTCCTCCAGCAATGCTGGATTCTGGACTTAAACACTACAAAGGAAAGGTGACTGAGGAGTGGAAAAAAGGTTACCTGTTGATGCAGACACCTCTGGCTGCTTTACCAATGATGCTAAAGATGGATAGAAAACAAAAGAAGAAAATTATACCACATCTTTGTTAAGTGTCAAGAATCTTCAACTCTTGGTCAATTTCTAGGGAGCGCTCCACCTTCGAGGCTATCTATAGATAGCTTCTAATCACATCCCTTCCAGTACATTTCTCTGTAAGGAGTAATCCTTTCATTCCTCAGTCAACATGTACACAGTGAATACAAACTACTTTAGAAGCCCAAGAAAATCAGAGCCTGGGAGTTAACAGATTTTTTTTTAATACAGTTTAAAAACAACAAAGTATCCTTTGAAGACCTCTGGCACCAGAATAACCCAAGCTGATGCTTCCTCTAACGGCTTGAGGTCTTTCTTTCTCCCAGCTCTTCTCTGCATGTTGAACTTTGCTCTTAAAGACCTGTCCTGAAGAGCAGCTAATAGAATTTGAAATGTGGTAACTATTGGGCCCCAAAGAGCCAGGAGCAAATGTAAAAGTTAATGCTTTTGGCTTCTTTGTTCTTAGTTCTGCTGGGAAGAAAGCAGTATAGAGAGGGAAATGCTTACAGTGCTCTGGCCTTGGGAACCAGAAGATATGGCTAATATCTACATAGCATATTCTGTCGCATGCCAGGCACTGTGCCAACCCCTCCCTCATACTAGGAAAGTCACCCAATCCCAACATATCCTGAGGATGCAAATGCCACCATCCAACCTCGTCCCTCCAATCCCCATCCAGAGGAGGAAACAGAGACTTGAAATAGTTCAGGGATTTGCTAGATTTATTGATGATGAAGACAGTGTGTTTGGCCCCTAACCACTACCCTACTTCCCAGTGTAACTCTGCCAACACAGGTTAGAGCCAACCAGTCAAGAACAACTGACATTACCTGAAATTGGATCACTCATGGGAAATGACGGTGCTGGATGAGACAGAGAGGCTAGGAAAGACACAAGCAGAGTCAGAGGAGTCACCAAGTCACCTCTCTTCATCCTTTAAAATCCCACAGGTAAGCCTGCTTATTTAAATTATTTGCTTGGGGAGGAACCAAAGCCAGATGTATCCCACCTGAGCATCTAAGAGTGACCCCAAGTCACCACCTGAGCTTCGGGATTCCTAGGTCCATTCTGTCATGATAATGGATACTAGAATATAATTTATTTCCTTTGCAGATAGTCACCTATATGAAGCATCTGTCTTACCAGTCAGTTTGGTTTGTAATTCTTATTTTTAATGAATTAAATGTCGATTAATTACACACAAGATCCCATGTAGTCCAGGCTAGCCTCGAACTTGCTGTCAGTTTTCTGTGTAGCTGTCATGTGGGTTCTAGGAACTGAACCTTAATCCTCTAGGAGAGCAGCCAATGTTCTTCAGCATCTGGTCATATGCAGGCCCTATTAATTTTTTTTAAAGATTTCTGCTTCTGATAATGATTTCATTGTCACTGTGTATGGTGGTTTGAGCCAGAATGGTTCTCAGAGGCTCATATATTTGAGTGCTTGTTCCCCAGCTGGTGGAACTGTTTGGGAAGGATTAGGAGGTGTGGCCTTGTTGAAGGAGGTGTGTCCCTAGGGACAGGCTTTGACGTTTCAAAAGCCTAAGGAATTCCCAATTAGCTCAATCTGCTTCTCTGGGTGGATCAGGATGTGAGCTCTCAGCTACTGCACCAGCACCATGCCTGCCTGCCACCATGCTCCTCATAATGGTCATGGACTCTAACCCTCTAGAAGCATGAGCCCCAAATAAAATGCTTTCTTGTATAAGTTGTCTTCGTTGTGCATGCTTTATCACATCAATAGAAGAGTAACCAAGAAACTGTGCTGGTGTTTAAACGTGGTCCAGCCACAGCATGTGGCCCAGGCTCTCTGTTTAAGCTGACAAAAGTCTGAAACTTCCTTGGAAAAGGAACTCACATAAACCAAGAGTCAGCTTAAAGGAAATGGTTATGAAAATCACACCTTGAGTAGCAGGTGGGTATGCTGGAACAGTGGCCTGGGTGGGGACTGTCCTAAATTCCCTTCCTGCTTTATGTGTGGTGGGACTGGAGGCTCCCAGAAGTGGAAAGTCACAAACCCATCAGAACGCAGCCCACCTGAGCAGGTGACACCAGCATCCTCATGGTGGCCACAGTTGTGGGCAAACCAGCCACTGTGCAGACACTGCCACAGTCTGGCTTCTGTTCCCATACACTCCACATCATCCAGGACAATGGGGCCTAGGCCTCGCTCAAAATGTGCTCGGCCAACGGCTGCCACAGCTCCACCACAGCCCAGCTGCCGGCACACCACCTGGGCATCTCTCAGGTCCCAGCTGTCATCACACACTGTGCCCCAGCTGCTGTTGTAGTAGAGTTCCACACGGCCTTCACATGGGTGGCTGCCATTGGCCAGTCTGAGTGCCACATCTGGAAAAGCAGACAAGCAGGGTCACCACTCTGAAGCTCCCCTTTGTTGATGAGCACTCAAAGGTAAGGAGGACATATTCTCTGCCTTGGCTAGCTTTGAGGACTCAGTCTTCACATTGGGGAGGGCATCTTATGAGTTAAAGCTGGCTGCTGATCACCTTGGGTTTGATACAAATGTGATATTTGATCCCAGGGATGTTTTTTTGAACACCCCAACACACACACACACACCCAGGGTTAATTATATATTCCACAGAACCCAAAGAAGACTCTCAATAGCCTTTTATAAAGTGACAGTATTGAGCATGTAAATAAACACTGTTGCTCTACCATTTGCGAACTCATTATTAACATAGTTTTGAATAAAACAGGTTCTAACATGGGGCTGGCTGAGTCCCCTTTCTCCAAACAGTTCATGGACCTCTAACCTCAGAAGACGTGTGCATCTAAGTCCAGAGAAATGTGCTCAGCAAGAATTCTCTCCAACTTACATCTCAGGAGCTGTAACTGACAAGAAGCTAGGGAACCACTCTCAAATCTCTAGCACCCAGTTGACTGAATGTCCATCTGAGTTCAGTGCCACTACCAAGCAGGACCAGCGGCTGAAATGATGAAAGGACCTACCTCTGTCTTTCTCATCTTGCAACAGAGACTCATAAGATGCATAGAATCCAATGTTGGTGACAATGTCATCACTGTGGAACACCACACTCATGTGGCTTGAAGAAGAGGTAAATACTGGGATTGTTTCTGAGCAGAATCTCCCCAGTGAAAATGATTCACTCTGTGGGCCATCAAAGATCTCAATGAAGTCGTAAGGGCAGCCAAAGAAGTTCTCCATCCTGTGGACAAGATGGCATCATCCAAGCTCCTTTCTGTGGCCCTTTTCTCCAGAAGTGACTTCCCAGATGGTTGCAGCAAGGATCAGGCAAAGCTACTGCAAACCCAAACCTCTTCCCATAGGTTGGAAGAAAAGCTTGACCCCACTGATGTGGCCAAAGGTACCTTTCTATTTCTAATTTTTTTTTAGTTTTATATTGAAAGAATTTTCACACAATATGTTCTGCTCACATTTTCCCCTCACAGCTACTCCCCACTCACCCAACTCCATGCCCTTTCTTTCTCTCTTTAAATGACAAACAAGCAAACAACAAACAAGAAACACACATACACACACACACACACACACACACACACACACACACACACACACACACACCACCCACAAAATGGAACTCAAAACATACAAGCAAAACACCAATCATACAAAAGAAATTCCCAAACAAAGCAATTTGAGACAAAAAAAGTCTACAAAAATACCATTAAATTCATTTTCTTGTAATTTGTCAAAAGTTTTAATTCAGTTGGGCGGCTTTTAAACCCAGCACTCGGGAGGCAGAACCAGGTGGGTCTCTGTGATTTGAGGTCAGCCTGGTCTACAAAGTGAGATCCAGGACAGGCACCAAAACTGCACAGAAGAACCCTGTCTCAAAAAACCAAAACAAAACAAAAAAGTTTAATTCAATAATATCTTTTCAACATGTGCTCTAAGCTTGTGGAACATAATTTAAATGATAATGATGGCTTTTAGTAAGAAGGAAAACCCCCTGCCCACTGATCCCCACACTCTATTCCGCTTCCCAGAAGCAGGTCTTTTTCCTTCCACTGGTAGCTTGCACACGAATGGTGGCAGATTGGGCACTTGTCCATCGTGTTCCTGCATCTCATTCTGTAGCAATAGTCATTTATTCTGTGACAGTAACATGCGCTGTACCAAAATCCGTTTAGTGGATCTCCTGCAGATGGGCAAGTGGGTTAACCCCAATCACTGTCTCTCTGTGCAAGCTCCTTGTTCTCATAGGCCTTAAATTTCTGGGGTTTGTGTACTTACAGTTTTGATCAATATTACAAGGCACTTCAGGGCACAGCCCATTTGGGAGTTTAGCCTTTTAATATTTTATGTAATATTTATACATGCATGTACCATGCTCATCCAGACCTCCCCAATTCCTTCCTTTCCAATTCCTCCCCACTTTCCCTCCCAACTTTGCATGATGTCTCTCTCTATCTTTTTTAAATTTTAGTTATTTTTACCCATTTTTTAATTTTGAGACAGGTCTCACACGGTAGCCCTCGCTGGCCTTGAACTCACAGAGATCTGCCTGCCTTTGCCTCTTGAATGCTGGGATAAAAGGCGTGTGCCACCACATCCATTTTCATTTTAAATTTGCTACTCACTGGATCCATTTAGTGCTTTCTGTACGTGCATGGGTATGGGACCTTCTACAGGAGCAAGGGCAGCCTCTCAGGGCCGGCATCCCTGAAGAAAAGTGGTTCTCACTTTCCCAGTGACCATCAGTTGTCAACAGCTTCTCAGTCAGGGGTGGGACTTCCTGAGCCCCTCCTGGTGTATGCTGGGATTTTGGCTGGCTTGATGCTATGCAGGTCTCGTGAGTGGGTTTCGTCTGTTATGAGTTCATGTGTGCCACTGCATTGCTATGTCTGGCAAAGAGGCAGTAAAGCCCATGTGTGCACAGCCAACTGATGGCAACTGTAAAGCAGAAATAATACTCACTTGACCACTTCAAAGGTGAGTCTGATGTGAGCACTAGTATCCACTCGTATGTCCCAGGCACAGACCACATTGGTGGGATATTTTTTAGGATACCAAGGACTGGAGAAGGAGCCTGAACTATTTGTGAGCAAACCACCACATTGGAAATTTTCATCTGTAAAAAAGTGAGGAAATCCCATGAGGAGACACCAACCTCTGATGCTTCTTTGTTTTGTTTTATTTTTAGCAAGGTTAAGAGGAGATATACATTGAAAGCAGAAGTAAAGAAAACAAGCTGAGTGTATGGGGTGCACGTCTATAATCCTAGCACTGGGAAGGCTGAGACAGGATCTCAAATATGAAGCCAGTATGAGCTGTAGATTTTGAAGAAAGACAAGTATAACAACAAAAAGAAATAATGAAAACTTATGCTAGGGCTGCCTTTTCTTTTTTGTTTTGGTGCTTTTTAAAAAATCATCAGTGTGTGTGTGTGTGTGTGTGTGTGTGTGTGTGTGTGTGTGTGTGTGTGTGCCTATGGAGGACAGAAGATGGCACTGGATCCCTTGGAACTGGGGTTACAAGAGGTTGTAAGCTACCTGATGTGGGTGTTGAGAATAGAAGTGAGGTCCTTTGCAAGAACAGCAAGTACTCTCTTAACTGATGAGCCATGCCGTCAGCCAGAAGAAAAAACAACAATCTTTTTTGAGACAGGGCTCAAGTGGCTGAAGATGACTATATAGCTGGGGATGACCTTGAACTCCTGAGATCATCCAGCCTCCACCTCCTGAATGCTGGAATTATAGGCATGTACCATCATGACTTGTTTTATGAAATGCTAGGGACTGAGTCCTGTGTGCTAGACAAGCTCTCTTCCAACTGTGCTATACCCCCAGCCTCAGCATCAGTCTTTTGACAGATGAAGATCGTTCCCTTTGTGATGGGGAAATGATAGCAGCTAGAACTGAATGGGCCTTATGAACGCAGGTGTCCGGGTAGGTTTACATGTGCAAACCCAGTAAGCTGTGCCATAGAACAGTGATTCTCAACCTGTGGTTTTCGACCCTCACAGGGGTCACATATCAGGTATCCTGCATGTCAGATATTTATGATTCATAACAATAGCAAAATTACAGTTTTGAGGTAGCAACAAAATAATGTTATGGTTTGGGGTCACCACAACATGAGGAACTGTATTAAAGGGTGGCAATGTTAGGAAGATTGAGGCTCTCCAATTGACTTTATTAAAAGAAATAATTGGGAGGCTGTTAAACTGATTCAACATCTTAGTTCCTACATAAAGCAAACCAAAGTCAACTCAGTACAGATTGTCATAACCAGTTAGAAACTGCCAACTCACCCCTAACTAGGAACTTCCCACTCTATGATCCAAAGGAAGACATTGGCACACTTTCACCGAGCAAACCTTGGCCTTGCCTCCAACTGTGTCCTATCAAAGCCCGTCCTCTTGGTGACACCCCAAATGACCCCAGCTTGCAGCTGCTCAATTCAAAATGGCTATCTGCTCAAAATAAATCCTTTAAAGTTCTAAGGCACCAAAGCTTATCTTTTAATAATTATATACAAGTTGGAGCTGAAATCAAAACCAAGATTAACTCTCCAGTTAGTACCCAACTCTTGGATTTGGTTTGAGATAGCCATAGACTCCTATGTAGCAGCTTCTCACATACAAGAAGAAGAAAGGGCATCAACCAGATACAGGATGAGTTAAAGTGCAAAGAGAAACACATACAAGAGGAGCTATATAGTACCTGTCATGATGTCACCAGCGGAGTCTATGAAAATACACAGAAAAAAAGTCATGATCAAGAATTTGCATCTATATTTAATTTTTTTTTCTTAAAATACTGAAGACTATTGACCTTCAAAATCAACCATTCCCCTGCACTCAATGAACAGAGATGGCTTTGACTCTCGGGAGCTTGCACATTTGTACCTCAAGAATATGGAGGGGGTCACTGCAGACAACCTGGAATTTCTGGTTCCTTGCTCCATCTAGACCCTCATGACATGATCATCACTGCCAGCACTTGCTCCTCTCTCTACTGAACCAGTAGGCATGAGATTTCATCTCTGGTGGATCTGAACCCTTCCCTTATTCTCTCTTATCTTCTCACCCTCACACCTCTGCAGCAATCAGGTCCCACCATCTTCCCAACTGTAATAGGCGTTAGTGCCTTTGTTCATTAGAAATCAGAGTATCTAATCGGGCCATCCTCTCTAGCCCCAGAACTCCAGTGGTAGCTGGGATGCTCACCCATGAGGGCCCTGGCAACTGAGTAGGTGTATTGACAGACAGTACCTGCTGGTCCTCGGCTTGGTGTTTCATCAGCACCTATTCAAAGTCAAATGTGAGGGTGAGAGACAGATTAAATCAGGTGGTCACATGACTTCCTATAAATATCAGGCTCTTGGTTTAGGATCAGACATGCTCTGTTTGGGCCATTGGAAAAGTAGAAGTAAAACTCATCCAGGCCAGTAAAGGAGTCAAGTGAGCTGGAGTGAGGGAGCACACTACACCCTTGTAGTTCAGGTACAGCATGATGTTCGTTTGATTTGGGCCAGTCACTGGGCCAACAGAGCGTCTGTAACATAGATGAGCTCAGTTTTTAACCCAGGACCTCAGCCAGGCAATACTTAGAACATGGCCCTGCATGTGATATTGGATATGCCTTTGAGGGTCTGACACTGCGGTCTCTACTTTCCTGGAAGCTATGGGTATGAACTGAAAATTCAGATGTGCTGGTTGTAGAACAGTTTGGCATTCACAGAACATTTGGTGGTTACTGGGTTGTTACTAGCACCCAGGCATGCCAGAACAGGTATAAGATGTCTGCTAATATTGACCATTTATATAGCTGCTATTTTGAGCACTTTACAGGTGCCAGAATCTAAGATCGAAAACTCTCTCTTAAATAAATTGACTTAAAAAATTGGCTCAAATCCCAGCGCTCATTTCTGACTGCTTGCCTGCTGGTATTGACATCACCCTTCCCAATGGCTGGGGGTTGGTGAGGCTCTGTCTCTTGAGATGTGATGCAAGCCATGCCACTCACCTGAGCAGACCACGCTGGCATCTTCATGGTGCCCACAGTTGTGGGAGAACCATCCATGGTGTGTGCATTGCCACACCTTGGCTTCATTCCCCATGCACTGCACATCGTCCAGTATGATATGGCCCACACCTCTCTCAAAGTAGCTCTCAGCTGGGGCTGACAAGGCCTTACCACAGCCAAGCTGCTGGCATACCACCCTGGCATCTGTCAGGTCCCAGCTGTCATCACACACTGTGCCCCAGGTACCATTGTAAGAGATCTCTACTCGACCCTCACACCTGTGGCTGCCATTCACCAGTCTCAAGGCCATACCTAGGAGTGGAAAAATAGGTGCTTCTGAGATGTGACATTGTCCTCATAGTCTAGGATCATCTGCAGGTTGAAAAAAATGTTCTCTGTGTTGGACCTAGGAGTGGCCCTGTGACCTGATTCCCTAAAATAGTTTTGCTTTATGACTACTGAAGAGCAATTGATGCCTGCTGATTTTTTAAAATCTCTCTCTCTCTCTCTCTCTCTCTCTCTCTCTCTCTCTCTCTCTCTCTCTCTCTCTCTGTGTGTGTGTGTGTGTGTGTGTGTGTTTTCTTGTGTGAGTGTAGACACATGTGTGGAGGTCAGAGGACACCTTTGGTTGTTGGGCCTTGCCTGGTTTGAGACAGGCCTCTTCTTCACCTGTCTACATCCCATTCATACCAGACTAGGAGGCTTGAGAGCTTCTGGGAATTTGGCTGTCTCTGCCTCCCATTTTACAGGTATTACAGATATGTGCTACTGCACTCAGCTTTGTGGGTTCTGGGGATCTGAACTCAGGTTCTTTACCCACTGAGCCATCTCCCAGCCCAGTATTTTAGAGTATCATAAGCTCCCAAAAGTATCCTAGTTGGAGGATAACTTACACTAAGCACAGAGAGCTCTGGAATGTTCTTGCTCTCTGCTGTGGGACCTGAGAGATCCACAAGTGTTCTGGATGGTGTGAGTTGACCACCTTTCTTCTGATCATCCAGTCAGAGGCAAGTAGATGAACAATTATACTTTGTAATAGTTCCAGAATAATCTTTCATATTACTTTATCCCTTCCTTTGGGAAGGGAAGGTCTCAGTGGGATTCTCTATTGGCACACACAGAGACAGGAGGTCTCAGCCATGTGTTTCTAGATGCTTTAGTAGAAGACAGTAACTGTGGGTGGTGGAGCAGAGATAAGGGCTATGACTGCAGGGTGTGTGCCACTCAGAAGCAGAGGCGGACACTTCAGGTGTGGTATAATTCAGGTCCGATTTTAAATGTATCTTCTCTCTAAAGGGGACAAGGCACTGCCAGACTACTTCCTGCGAGGTGCATGTCAGGATACCCACCATTCTGCTTTTCATCTTGGTGAACAGTGTTGTACAGAGCATAGAACCCTGTGTTGGTGATCATGGCATCACTTTTGAACACCACTGTCATGGAATTTGAAGAGGAGAGGAATGTGAGTTCTGCCCCAGCACAGACTTTGCCCATGGACAGTGAGGCAACTTGCTTTCCATCGAACACTTCGACAAAGTCATAAGGGCACCCATAGATGTCTTCTAGCCTAAGGGGGTAAAGGCAACATTAGTCCCCCCTGTCAGCCAGCGCTGCCAACTCCTCTTTCCAACCCCCACATCACTCCACTTCTAAGAGCCTTTGAGTCTGCCCTCCCCACCTACTCTCCCCCCACTGTTCTGGTTCTTCTGGTCTATTTTGGTGGTCTCCATCTGGAAGTGTAGTTTCCAGCCTCTCTGAGCCTTCTTTCCCTTTGTCCTAAATATCTCTTTGACCCCTTGATTCAAGCCCTGCTTTGGGTGGTAGCCAGTGTCCATCAGAGACTCAGAGTAAAACACTCAGGAAGACCCTAACTGGGGGAGATAACACCACCATAAAGAGGCCTAGCAGGAGGACTCATCTCACCAATGTCCCAAACTGCCCGCATTTCCATGAGCCTGGATGATGAGAGAGTTAACCTGGACAGTGGGTGGCAAGCATCCCACATGCTGCCTTCTTCTGCCTTGACCCTAGCCTAGTTTTACAGGTATTGATTGCTTTGACGTCATAGCACATATTAACTTATCACTTCCTGAAAATTTCCACTGAAAATTTCATGGTTCATTTCAGAACTGTTTGTCTTTCCATCTAGATGTAAACTCACAGCAGCAGAGGTCTTATCTATTTTGTTCAGCTCTCTAAGCCCAGTCCTAGACAGGAGCCCACACAGAGTGGGAACAATCAGTACATATGGAAAGCTCTCTGGTGCTTATCCAACATAGTGAATATTACATAGCATGTAACATGATATGTATAATTTCTAAACTATAGCAAGTAGCCATCTATGCCACTGTTGTAAATTCTCATTGCAAATGTACTCATGGATATATATATCCACACAACCAATGGACACACTTTATACACAAACTTAGTACTAGACTTTAAAAGTCTGCCATTGTACATCTATCCCAGTGAGTAAAAACCTAACACCTAAAACTAACACAGTTTTGTTTTGTTTTGTTTTTGAGACAGGATCTCTCTATATAGCTATCTGTCCTGGAATTCACTATGGGCACCAGGCTTCCCTGGACATAGAGATCTTCCTGTCACTGTCTGCTAAGTGCTGGGATTAAAGGCACCATGCCCAGCTATAAAAGAACCATTTTTAAAGGGGAAAACGCAGCGATACAAATTCTGTGTAAGGTACAACAGAGCGACAGCACTAGGTACTGAATTCAAATGGAAGCTGTGCCCAAAGTGTTCCCTTTCAGAGAAGCCAAGGAAGCCCCCAAGGGACCTCGGCTTTGGCTTTCAATGTAACTAGCTGAATTTGAGCTGTGTCTTGT
Source organism: Onychomys torridus (assembly GCF_903995425.1). Taxonomy (NCBI): domain Eukaryota; kingdom Metazoa; phylum Chordata; class Mammalia; order Rodentia; family Cricetidae; genus Onychomys; species Onychomys torridus. The sequence continues at coordinate 109,024,855 of NC_050443.1, read as the reverse complement.
AAATGAGTGTATTGGGACTGAGACTCCAGCTCAGTGGTAGAGTGCATGGCAAGCTTGGAGTCTTGGGTTCAAACCCAGAGGGTTAAAAATGAGAAATAAATGCCTATTTCTTTATTAAAGAAAGACAATTCAAGCTTGTTCAGAAATAGTCAATGTAATTACATAGCTAGGGCCTTCCCAATGGGATGGACCAAATGAGGCAATTCTGCAGCTATAGCCAAGCGAGCATTCTCTTTGCTTCACTTCTGTGTGCCTAGGAAGGCTTTCCTCTGCAGTTCCTTAGTGCAGCTCCAGAATCAATTCCCATTAGTTACCTGGTTCATGAACCTTGTTTGCCAAAACAACTAAAAAAAAAAAAAATATCACTGTGCCTCAGTTTACCCGTTTTTATCAATCTGAAAAGTTATTACTTCAGAAAGCAGGAACACTTGGTGAGAATGAAATGGCAAAATTTAAATATGGTATAACTCAGAAATACCATCTATCTCTTTTGAGAGAGGGCCTCTTGTTGGTCTGGAGCTCATGGACAGATTGCTTTGCTAGCACTGGGGATCAGCCTGTTTCTACCTCCCCAGCAATGGGGTTACAAGTATGTATTATCACACTTAGCATTTTTATGTGGGTTCTGAGGGTTGAACTCAGATCCTCTTGCTTGCCAGGCAAGCACTTTACCGACTGAGCTATCTCTCCAGCAGCCATATGCAGACATAATTTTTCCACTTAAATGTGAAGCGAAGTTCCATAGGCATTGCAAAAGAAAAACAAATAGTCTCAACATAGGTCAGGGCTTCTTGGTTTTAGTCTCACAACTGCGCTCAGGACGGTACTGGAAAACTCTTTTCTTGGGAGGGGTTGAGGGAGTTGTCTAGATCATCAAAGGACATTCAGTAGCCTTGACCTCCATCCACTAGATGACAGTGCCCCCTCCCTCAATTATGACACTCAAAAAACAACCCCAGACCTCGGGAAAATATCTTGTAGGCAGGTATAATCACCTTTAGTTGAGAAGCCCTTTGTAAATTAAAAAAAAAAAGTATAGCCCAATAAACAAGATGTAAACAACAATATATTTAGATTTAAAACCATCAAACTCCAAAATTATCAAGTTTCTCCTGCTGAGCAATACATTAAACTACTTCATAATCAATGCGTTTTAAAACTATAGGTGGAATTTATGTTGTAATAATTATTTAGATTACAGGAGATTTGGGGGTTTACAATTGCTTGAAATAGTGAGAGAGTGGCATGCTCCATGTCACTGCCCACACTTTTTACACCCATAAAAGGTAGTGCTCTGATTGTTGACTGCTGTGGCTAATGAATGCAGGTAGAAGGAAATGGGTCTGGGACACACTGAGAGACAAAATCAGGAAGAGAGAATGACCCTGATGTGACAGCATAGAAAGATGAAACCATGGTTTCATAGTATCATTGTATTTTGTGGGGGTTTTTTTTGTTTTGTTTTTTCATTACCTATATTCCAGGGGGGAGGGGCTTGGTCCTTCCTCAATGGAATGTACCAGGCTTTGCTGACTCCTCACAGGAGTCCCTATCCTTTTGGAGACAGGGATTGAGTGGGGGGGGTCCGGGTAGGGGAAAAGGCTGGGGGGAAGTGGGAGGAAGGATGAGCAGGGAATCTGTGGTTGGTATGTAAAATGAATAAAAACATTTCTTAAAGAAAAAAAGAAGTTGCCTATATGAATAGATGCATGTGTATGCAGTTAGCCTTCTGCATCTAAAGAGTCAACTCAGTGTGACTCAAAAATATTTGACATAAAACTTGGTGCTGAACATGTGCCGGCTATTTCTTGTCACTATTCCAGAAACAATACAGTATAACAATGATTTGTTCCCCATTTACATTGCATTTCTTGGGTATCCTAAGTAACACGAGATGATTTAAAGTACACAGGAAAATGTACAAGGGTTATATCTAAATTCTATAATATTTTATATGAAGGATTTAGACTTCTATGGTAGCCGAGGGGATCTTGGAACCAGTCTGTGAACACCAAGGGACAACTGTATATATGATATATAAAATGTAGACACACAAATTTGTGTACATGTAAATATACATCAAAATATGATTGTTTTCAAGTGGATGATAGTTGGAGAAAGAGCAGGGAGCACAGGTACTCGATGGGAAAAATGAATAAAACCCTTCAATTTGTTGAAGAAAATTTCCTAGCAGGGACCTGATAGAAATTCTTGAAGGAAAAAGCAACTAGACCTATATCATATAGTATCTGAGAAAGGATGACCAGACAATGAAAATGGGGAAGACCAGATATGCATCTTGCAGAAGGAAGAAATTTATATGTGATGGAGCAGGGGCCAAGTCTTCTGGTGTAGACCTCCCAGCTAGAGTTCCATGTCTCTGTGTCTGGGTGTTCCTGGGTATTACCTTATTGAATAGGATATTAGGATAATTGACAAAAAGACGCCCACAACTAAGATCAGTGATCACCTAAAATGTGAAAGGATTTCCCACCCATGGAAAGGCATTCCTCTTGGGGAATCACAGATTCAAATCTAGTCCAGCCATTAAGTAGAGAAAGGCAAAGCTGCTTACTTCAGGCTTGGGATCGTCAGCTCTATGTTGAACTTCTCAGCCACATGTATCTCCCAGACACACTCCATGTCAGTTGGGTAGTTTGTAGGATACCAGGGACTGGAGAAGGAGCCCGAGAGACTTGAAATTACTCCTCCACAAGAATTACTTCCTTCTGTGAAAGTAGATGAGAGACCTGTGGTTGGCATCTTCAGGAATGCATTTGGCATCTTTCCAGATGCAGAATCCAGAATTGCATCAAATTCTACACTGGGAATCATAAAATAGGAAGAGATTTGGCTTGTCGGGATAGTCATAGTTTGGCTGGTACAAGTATGCATAGATCTAAGAGGATATGTAGGAGGGCAAAATACATATGATTGGCAAGTAGAACTCTAAAACTGATTGAAAATGGGAGTATGTGCATGTATATTGGGGACATGTGGGGAGCATCCAGGCTACACTTCTTTGTGTGCATGTTTGTGTTGGTGCATATACACGTGTGAATGGGTGGACAGAGGCTAACCTTGTATGGTTGTTCAGGTGCTGCACACCTTGTGTTTTGATACAGAGTCTCTCATTGACCCAGAACTAATTGAATAATGTAGGCTGGCTTGCCAGTAAATCCCAGGAGTTCACCATCTTTGCCTCTCCATGTTGGTATTACAAGCATACAGCACTATGCTTAGCTTTTTTTATATGGGTTCTGGAGCTAAAAATTAGATCCCTGCACTTGTAAGACAAACATTTTACCAACTGAGCTATCTCTCTAATCTCCTAGACTATACATAATTCTTAATGGTTTTCCTAGACTGTTTCATGAAAGTCAGCTCAACTCAAGTAAGGCCAACCTAGTTGCTTGTGAGGACTCCATCCCACCATTACTTCCCTCCCCCATGTCATACAGGACAGACAGAGTCCATGCTGCTTATATGAGTAATCACAATGCCATTCAAATTTGTATGTTATACTTCCAAGCAAGATAGTACCTTGTGGTTTATGAAATTGAGAAATGGAAGTTTCAAAAAAAAAACTAACTAAAAGCCAGAATAGAGTCAGCATTATAGAGTCATTTTATACTTAAATGCCAAAGAATGGGCATATTACCACTTTGAAGTTTTAACAGATAATTTAGAGACACTCAATTCTCTTTTCATCCTGATCTTGGATAGAGCTCCCCTTCTCTCTGTAGAGTCACCAGAAATATCATAGACAATGCCCATACAATCAAATTGTCAAAGACATGACTTTTTTCTGTAGAGTGCTAGGTCTACCAAGCCAAGGGCTGTCCTGACTGACTAGCATTCACCTACAATGGCACCTCTGTCTTTTAAAACATATACTTTGAAAAGCATCAAGCACCAAAATCCAGGAGGCCAAAACTCATAATCTTTACAGCCAATATGGGGATGAGTAGACCAGACAAGGGTTCTGTTGAGGGGACAGGGTCATCACTGGGGAGTGCTGCTGCATATTCATCCCTTCTTTCTCCTAGCAGGGGTCCTGTTGGCTTTGTTTTGTAGACAGTTTATAATACAATATTCTGTACTATCAGTATCTATCATGTGGTGGACCAAGGGCGAGAAGTTTTGAAAGTTTGTCCCATGGGATTCTGGTACTTGATTGAGTTTTACATGAAGAGTTTGAAGTAGCCAGGTCAGATTGTTCAAGAAAATCCTTAACCCCTGGGTCTCCCTCTTTGGCCATGTCTGATGTGAAGTTCAACAATGATGGATGCTAGAAACTTACTCATCATTCTTGGTCCTCTGTCAAGAGTGTTGTTGGATATTAATAGAATGGGTTTTTTCCTAACCTAAAGTATCTTATAAGAACTTTTCTTTTGTGCCTAGGTAGGTGCAGCATGTCCTGTCAATAAGTGGTTTATTGGGTTCTCTTTTGACACTGATGGTCCATCCCTCTTGTGGTGGTTTGAATGAGAATGGCCCTCATAGGCTCATATATCCTAAAGCTAGTCTTCAGTTGGTGGAACTGTGTAGGAAGAATTAGAGGGTGTGGCCTTGTTACAGGAGTTATGTCATTGCGGGTGGGCTTTGAGTTTTTAAAAGCTCATATCATTTCCATTTCTCTCTCTCTCTCTCTCTCTCTCTCTCTCTCTCTCTCCCTCTCTCTCTCTCTTTCTGTCTCTCCAACTTGTGGATCATATATAAGCTCTCAGTTACTGCCCCAATGCCATGCCTGGCCTGTCTGCTGCCACATTCTCCACCATGATTGTCAATATGGAGTCACCCTCTGAAACTGTAAGCCCAATAAACCCTTTCTTCTGTAAGTTGCCTAAGTTATGGTGTCTCTACACAACAACAGAATAATAACTAAGGTAGAAATTGGTACAAGGGAATGAGGTATTGCTGGGATAGGGCCCCAATCATGTTGCTGTTTTAGAGAAATATGAAAGATGTTAAGACTTAGGGCTAAAAAAGTGGTTGAACATTGTAAGTGGGGCTTAATAGCCTAGTGGGAGCTTGGAAGGCAGTAGTGATGAGAGCAATGTGGACTATGGAGGCCCAATTCAAGAGATTTCAGAAGAGAACAATATTAGCAATTGAGCTAGAGATTATTCTTATGATATTTGGGCAAATAATATGGCTTTTTGCTCTTGTCCTAAGAATCTTCCTGAGGTTAATCTGAAGAGGTTGGGACTAATTTTGTTGGCAGAGGAGATTTCAAGACCCCCAAATATTGACTCTGCCATCATCTCACTCTGGGATAGAGTCTGGACTTGGGTCAGAATTGGCAAGAGACCTCTACCAAGTCTTGCCAGCCCAGGATATGGACAGCTGCCAGACGCCTTGCTGTGTTCCAAAACACCATGAGCTACACTCCCAACTTTGATGTTTGACTGGTCTTCAGGCCTTACGGGAGGTAGACAGCAGCAACAATCACCAGGTGGGGTTGGGAGGGTTGGAGGTGGAGTCTCAGGAGCTAAAGCCAAGGATATCAAGAGCTGGGATCCCATTCCTGGGAAACATGGTGCCCACACAAGTGCTGGATCTAGAAGGAATCCTGAGCTTTGGTGGAGGTCACTGGACACTGGCATTGAGCAGGTGTCTAGAAATTCTGCCACGTGTGTTAGTAAGTCAGCAGGTCCACAGAGGAGTCTCGGATGGTTTACTTTCTTAGCAGCATTGTGCTCTCATCCCACTGGCAGGGTTTGCTATTGAATGCATCTTAGTTTTCCTGCATGCTTGCACTTTCTAACCCATGTTCTTGCGTGCACCTTTTCTCTCTTCCACATACCAATTCTCTCCACAGCCACAGAGATTTCCATCTCCTTCACCCTCCTCCCCTCCCTGGCTGCACTAGAGAGGATGGTTTCGGATCTAGTTCCATTTGAAAAATGTCACAGCCAGTTCTTGTCTGAGCTACTGTTTTATTGTATTACTATTGGGGAAGGGGGAAGAATGCAGGGTATGGGTTGTGTTATGGCGTCTCCATACATAAGCATCATTGGACTCTGCTTTTGTCCATTTCCCTCCCACACTGTGCTTCCTCATCCCCCCACTTCCTCCTGGTTCTTTTCCTTCCTTCAGTTAGTTCCCACTTCTGCTCTCCTAGTACATAAATTCCACCATACTCTCTATTTTCTACCTCCTTTAAAAATTCATCCTCCCCTCTCATAACCCCTTTCTCAGTTTCACAGCCTACAAATGCACAAATAAACACACACACACACACACACACACACACACACACATGTATGTACATCTTCTCCAACTACATATCTCACAGGGGATTAATGTGCAGGGTAAATAAAGAACCACTAGTTTTTAAATTTCTGCTGCATATTAGAATCACATGGGAGCATGACTATTACTGGTAACTAGGAGTGACCCTCAAGACTCTGGTGTGGCCAGTCTTGGGAACAGCTGAGCTTCTAGAAATCTCAGAAGCCCCTAGGTGGTTCTAATATACCACCAGAATTAGAAATCATTGCTCTGGTCACTGTCCTCCAGTGTCTAGGTGAGGACACAGATTTCTCAACCTTGAAGAGATGGAATGTACAGTATTGAACTTACCTGTGGGTGAAGGAGTCACCTCTGCATCTGCATGAACAGGAAACAAATTAGTTTAGGGAATTTAGATTAATTCCATGGAGACAAAAAAAATGTTAATTTTCCTAATGTGGGCATGTCTCAAGCAGATAGGCTTCGTGGTATATTAGTAAGCACATAGGTATATTTTTTTCTGGGTAAGTGGCTTCACATCTGGGCAAGGTGCAGACAATAGGAAAAGACAACTAAGTGTCCCTGGGCATTTGTCCTCAGAACAGTCAGACTCAGCATTCCCTGTCTACCTTGCTGGAGGGGTGTTCCTTTTGTCATTTACCAGTTCTAGCACCACCTAGGAGACAAACCTCTGGGTTGTTTAAGGAGTTTCTAGTTTAGGCTTATTGAGGTGGGAAGACCCACTCTAAATGTGGGCAGCACCATTGCATGGTCTGCAGTCCCAGACTTCATGAGAAGCCAGTTCAGTGCCAGCATTCACCTCTCTCTGCTTCCTGACTTCAATACAATATGACTAGCTGCCTCAAGCTCCATCCTCCGTGACTTCTCTGCCAGGGTAGACTGTACCTGAACTATGAGCCAAAACAAACCCTCCCTTCTGCAAGTGGCTTCCATCGGGTATTTTGTTTACTGCTATGAGAAAAGTAACCAATATGGCCATTTTCAATAGAGTCACATCCCTGCTCAGTTCATGGCTTCTATCCATCGCTAAGCTGCCACATAGAAGAACTCACTATGGGAGACACAGTACCTGAGCAGATAACTCCAGCATCCTCGTGGTGGCCACAGTTGTGGTCTAACCAGGCAGAGCTGGGGCACTGGCCAAAGTGGTCCTCCTTTCCTGAACACTGAATGTTGTCCAGGAGGATGTTTCCAGAGCCTGGGCCAAAGTAGGCACTTCCAGGAGCAGCAATGGCATGGCCACACCCCAGTTGTCTGCACACAACCTCAGCTTCATTCATGTCCCACAAGTCATCACACACGGTGCCCCAGGCCCCCTGGTGGAGGACCTCAACGCGTCCCGAGCACTGTCCAGAGCTGCCTGCCAGACGCAGCACTAGTCTGTCTTCTAAACAGAGGAAGATTTCGTGTTTGAGCATGGGAAGGTTTCTGTAGGAAGTGACTCCTAGAGGCTGTGCCAGGGCCAAGGCTAACACAAGCAGAAACCCTTGCAGTTGTCTTGATTCCATATGAAGCCCAAGGGTGACAGAGTAAGACAGAAACTGGAATCGAATCTCATTCTACTTCTGTCCCCTACTTGGCAATTGTTTCGTCTCTCTGAGCTGTTTCCTCATTGGTAAAGTGAGGAGTCTAACAAGAGTTTGTCTCAGGGGCCCTTGGGATGAACCGGTGAGAGCACACATATGAGACACACAGGTCACACCCAGAAAGGAGTTCCTTTCCTCAGAGACACACAAACCCAAACTTCACACAGGAACTTACTGATTATCTGGTTTCCTGGCAGCCCTAAAGAATTATTGGAGTTCCTGCATGGGAAACCGGAACATCCAAAAATCCCACAACTGACAGGGGATGTTCCTTGCAGGGTACAAACTGAGCCCAGCTCTGCAATGGCTGGCTACAAGGCCAGGCCTAAAAGGAGTTCCCAAGCCTTTAATTGGGGTGAGTCTATGATTTAGGGCATGCTGGGTGTGAATTGGGTCAACAGGTAGAGAGCTGGGCTTTTGCATTTCAGAACTCTGGACAGTTCCCTAAGTGTTTGTGAAGGCAGATGCAGCCTGCGGACCTTCATAGAGTATGGCTCTCCTTGGTAGCTGCCTGGTCCTTTACAACTATCCTTTCCAGTATTTTTTTTTTAACAGGATGTACATTACCATCTTACTATCACATGGTACCTGCCCTCATGGTGAGAAAACCTAGCCCCTTGTGAAGCAGGGGTAATGTGTGTGTGTGTGTGTAGTGTGGCGGGGGAACAAAAAGAACAGGCCTCCTGTAAATAGGAGAGTGAAGTTAGGAATTGTTCTCTATTATATCCCAAAGACACCTGAGCTTCCTACCTGACTCACTTCCATCTTGTGAAATTGCATTGAAAAAAGCATAAAACCCAGTGTTTGTTGTCATATAATCACTTCGGAACACCACTGTCAAGATGTCTGAGGAGGAGAAAAATACCACAGCTGATGGGGCACAGAACTTCCCCATGGAGAGTGATGCAATTCTGGGGCCATCGAAGATCTCAATTGAGTCATAGGGACATCCAAGGATATCTTCCAGGCTGGGGGAATGAAAGCTGGGGATTAGTGACACAGTGCCAAGATCCTCTGTATCAACATCCCAAACCATGACAGTCTCGGAGCACGAAGTTAGTCATTATCTTTCCCAAAGCTTTATCAGGACTCTAGTTTCTTTGCCTGGGGAGTATGTAAGCTTATTATTACAACTTTGTTATGAGTTTTAAATTTATAGTGGTTCTGACCAGCCACAAAAGATAATACAGCTTAGAAATTTGTGATTGCTGTTTGTTTGGGTTTAAAGCAAGTCCAAATTGTCAGCCTTGACAGTCATGACTGAACCAAGATTCAGTGCCTGGCTGAGGCTGACTTATCATGGAATCTAATGGTTTTGCTCTATTGCAGCATGGTGTGTGCCATGCTCGAGGAGAAAGGCCTTGTGATGATTTTGTTGAGAGACAACTTTTGGTGAGGAACAAGGACTTTGATACCAGACAGACCTGTATTAGTTATGGGCAAGTCAGTTACTAATGATCTCATTTTCCTCATCTCTAATGAGGATGACAAAGACATCTGTAGCTTATAATGATACTGGAGCATGGCAATGCCTAGGAACATATAGCCCAGGGGCTGTGGAGATAGCTCAGTTGGTAAAGTGCTTGTCATGAAACATGAAGTTCTGATTTTAATCTCAGAGCCCATGAACAAATTCTGGTTGTGGTGGCTTAGCCTACTTCAAGAGTTCAAGACCAATGAGAGACCCTCTCTTGAGGAACAAGGTAAACAGTGCCTGAGAAATGACACCTGAAATGACCTTTGATCTCCTCATGCTCGTAAGTGCATGCATGCACACATACACACAGAAGAAGCATGCAGTCAATGATCCAAATGCATTCTAAAACATCAGTTGTTCCTTTATGTCACAGTGATGAGAAGGTGACAGTGACTATGGAACACTTCTCTTCATGTCAGAGGCGAGGCAACAGCTCTTCCCTCTCCTTTAACTTTAGGGAACACTTAGAAAAGGCCTGGAATAGTTGACTAACATGCATCTTAGGAAACTCTCTTAACATTTGTATAAAATATAGATGAGCGAAAAGGTTGGCCTGAAAGAACATATATTGGTGACTAGTGTATAATGTCAAAGGTTTTAAGCATTTAGGAAATATTTTTAGGGAAAAAATCAAAAGACAGACTATCAAATCAGGGCTGTGTCGAATATATTGATAAAGGACTTGCTACACTTGTATAGCCAGAAGAGACCTGCTGGATACCACTACAAAAGTAACTCAGACTTGAACTTGGAGATGCTGGAGTGTTTTTCACACCTCTGCTTCCATCTCACTGGAGGAAATGTCTTTACCACAGTTCAGCAAACTGATGTTCTTATTCAAATTGAACTTTCTTTTTACAACTAGTTTCTTACTTCAAATTTGGGATCATAAGCTCTATGCGGAAATTTTTCTCTACATGGATCTCCCAAACACATTGGATGTCTGTTGGATAGTTTTCTGGGTACCGTGGACTGGAAAATGAACCAGAGAGACTGGAAATGACCCCTCCACAAGAGTTACTTCCTCCTGAAACATGAAGAAAAAAAAAGGATGTCAGCCACATGGTGTCATTGAGTGATCCTCACAGACAGTGTGGTCAAGACAGAAAAGTCAAGTGTGGCCAGGTGGCAGTCGGCCTGGGTGAGCTGATACTTAGTTTAGCATCTCTTGTGAAGCCATTTGATCTAATTCTGATGCCTCAAAAGCATCACTATGTGAGAATCCCCATCCTTTCCTCTGCTCCCACCATCTGCACAGGGGTGTCACACTTAGCCTCTGCTTACCGCATCTCCCTTTTCCAAAATGGAAAGACTCTTTGTTTTCTGAGAGAAAAATGAGGCTCTACATTGTGAGAGACTGGGAAGGAGGGACAGACAGGTGGTAGTCTGTTTTGTGTAAGAGGAAATTCTTTGAGGAGGTCTGTGGAGCAAGAGGCTGTAGAAGAACTTTGAAGTCTGACTCAGCAGGGAAGGGAAGGGACAAGGGGCAGAGTTGGGAGCTTATGACTGGAACCTCCTCAGTACACTGTCATCACTTTGCTGGATCATATTTGTTTTCGTTAACTCAGTGTATTCAGACTGGAACTTGAGTATTGGGGGATTTATGAAAGTTAAGCAAAAAGACAAAGATCTAGATCTTCCATAGTCATCATCGTTTTTAGTATGAATAAACACAGATCTACAAAGGTATACGAGGCAGAATGCTGTCTAAATGAGTAGATAACTTAAAATTACCAAGTTATCTTGGAGGATCTTGAAAGCACAATGCACTTCACTGATCATATACCTAAATATTATTGAATTGCTCAATTTCCCATCTTTTCACCACTATGACCATCTTGCAATCCTCCCAGGGTCCCACGGATTCCTAATCTTGCCTAAGATGGATGCTGGGCACTGCTTCCAGACATCCTGCATTTCTGCCACTAAACACATTGTGGGGTGGGAGGAAGCTTGGGTCAGATTCAGGGTGTTCTGCGAGTGCTTTCTACCACAGAGCCAATTCCCCAGTTCCTTTTATGGAGACAACATCTCATTATGTAGCCAAGGACGGCCTTGAACTCAAAACTGTCCTTTCTGTACCTCTCAAGTGAGGAGATGACAGGTGTATGCCACCATATTCCACTGATCATCCCATACTCCATTGATGACATATGTAGGTTACAATGACAGGACCAAGACACACATATGTGGCAAGAGAGGAAAACCAGGTGTCTATGAGCATCCACTACAGGGATGTGCCTAAACAAGACAGGCTGAGTGAGAGTCGGATGGATTGTAGAACTACTTTCTGCCATCTTGTTGACCTCTTACCTACTTTGTCCTGGGAAGATCCACAGCCTTCCTTTCTCACATGCTACCCCTAATAAATAGTCAGCACTTACAGAGAGGCAGCAGAGGAGTAAGCCCCATATATGCCAGTGGCTCTTTTGTGCTACATCCATGGACATTGCCTGAAAACTGCTGACATGGAGTTACCATTTCAAGCAAAGAAGTGATTACCTGTTATTGGATCCTGAGAAACTGGAGGAGGACCTAGAAGTGAAAAAAGAAGATAACAATGATATGATATCCAGGGGAAAATCTTTAGTCCCATCTACAATTTAGTGCATGGTGAAGGCTTTCTTTGAAAACATCAATGATTTGGTGCAAAATTAGAAGAGTCTGAAGCTGCTGAATGAACATTCTGTATGGTTCTATGCCGGATCAAAGCCAGCCAGTACTTGGACATGCCTCTTATCACCAGATGAGGACTATGTTCCCTCTCTTGAAGGCAAGTGGGCTCTTTAACTGCTTTGAACAATGGGATATAGCATACACTATGTTGTGTCTTAAGGAACTATTGATACCTACTTCCTGTTCTGAGAATGATGTTACTCATACAGCCTTACCCATATTACCCACTGAACAGACTGTATGAAGAGGCCCTGAGACTTCCTGGAAGGGAAGAGGACCTATCTTCCCAGCTGCACCCACAAAGGCACCAATCATGTAAGTGAAGCTATCTTGAGCTCTCCAAACTAGCACCCAGGTAAATGACATGGAGATCCTAGCTTGATGCTCTGAGGAGCAGAATCCCAATTCTGCTCCAGTTCCTGACCCACAAACCATGACATGTATTTACCTGTAGCTGTCTTAAAATGCTAAATTTTGGGACAGCAATGGAAAAGCAGGATGGCTCCTTCCTCATTTCTTTATCATTCATACAATTTACATGAAATGAGCAAACTACAGACAAGCCTTCATTTGAATAGCTACTGTTGGAGTCAGGGATATAGCTCAATGCTAGAGTGCTTGTCTTGCAAGCACAAGCCCTGGGTTGGGTCCTCCAGTCTGAGAAATTAAACAATATATACACACTATTCTTGACCTTAACCATGACCTTTGAACTTTAAACAGCACTTCTCTCACTCATGACCCCAACACATAAGCTGGCCTTGTCTCAGGACATCCATCACTCATCAACATTTCCTCCAGGTAAATGCCATGAGAAGTGCTTCTTTCAATGACCTGTGACTTATATGCTCTCTGCTGAAACTGAAGGGGAGAATCCAGATACATTCAAAGGGTAAGTTCTAGTTTTCCTTCAAGCTAAATATTACAATATGTCTGACACCTTGTTACAGAAACAATATGAAGAGGTCCTAGGAACACAGGAAAAGGAAGGGGGCCCATTCTTAAAGCTGCCCCTAATAGAGTTACTGTGGGTAGGCTTTGGATCTCCCTTATCCTCAACCGCTGAGATTAAATAATTAATGTATCAGGGACCCTTTCATCATATCTACCAATGTTTTGGGCAGATGTTGCAATGAAAAGAAATATGTTTTCATTCACTTCCAGTGTCATCCCAGAATTTATAGTATATGCATTAGTATGAATTCTGTAATATCTGATTATATATATATACATATATATATATATATATATATGATTTTATATATGTGTGTATATATATCAGTGTAAAAACTTGGTTCCCCATGAATTTGCTTAATGATCAAAATTGTTTAATCTTTGTTAAATATTTCTTCTGAAAACATAGCATGTGTGTTTTTTAAAGAATTATCTTGGTGATAAGCAACAACCTAAGCAAACTGTCTCCCCATCTCTGCTATAGCTTTGTCTGATGTGGGTGTCTACTGGGCCAATGCGGGTATTGCAAATGAGACTAGAGATCAGGTGTACTGGCAGTTGACCTAAATGCCCTGGATATCCAAGAGTCCCCTGCTAACTTTCTATGTGTCTGTTTATCTGGAAAATGTAAATAATCAAAGTATCTTCCTAAGGGGAATTAAAAGAGTTGGAAGGAGTCCCTGACTTATGAAGATTAGACATATGGCTTTCATGAAGGGGAAACTGTCCTTCAAATTTGGAATTTAGATCTTTTCCTGGGGTCACATATGTGGATGATCCTCCCTTGAGATGCTGAACCACAGCGGTGAGCTCCCAGGCAACCACAGGTGGTGAGGATACTCAGCAGGTGCTCTCAGTGTGCTGCTGCTGGGCCCGGAAGTTCAGTAGGTTAGGTGTATGAAATGCATTCTTTGATGTGATATTTTTACAGTGGGCTTTCTGGGACATAGCCCCATCATGAGTTGGGCAATGTAAATGTATGAAGAGTTCAGAATAACTCCTGACTTTTAGCATTTTTTAAAAAGTAGTTGGTACTGTTATCATGGTTGTTCTTCTTGGACAGGAAGTTCCTTCAACTAGGAGGGCAGTGGACCTACCTGGTGGCATGGGTGGAGGGGGGCCATCTGAATCTGCACACACAAAGAAAAGCAACAGGTCACACTCTCTTTGGTGAGTTCAAAGGTTGAGGTGACAAGAGGTGGATGGTGAATAAAAGGGACAGGCTCATGCCCTTTCTGGGTGGAGAAACCAGCTGCTAAACCTGTCCATTGTTCACTCTCATCTAGAGAAGTCCTTGGCTTAGGAAACTTAGCACAGCCCTCAGGTCAGCTGTGTTTTATGGTGGGCAGGGCCAGGTTCCTCAGAGTACTCTGATGCAGAATTCCTGGGATTCTTGTTAAAGTGCTGACCCCCTAGCTCCTTTCCAAATCTATTCAGGCATAGTTTCTTGGGAGAGGTGCCCTGGAATATTTACCATAATACCCCAGCCCATAGATACCCTGGACTTCCCTTATACCACCAGGAGCCACTCACGACAGGATAAGTGTTTTACTCAGGACCTAGTCCTGAAGGGTTACATAAAGAATCAAATGGATGAATGGAAAATACCACCCATAAAAGATGGTTTCAAAATGTCTTCAGGTGCATAGGAATAAGATGAATACCTGAGCAGATGACACCAGCATCCTCATGGTGACCACAGTTGTGTTCCGACCATCCTGAATGCGGACATTGGCCGAGGTAGTGCTCCATCCCAGAACACTGAAGGTTGTCCAGGAAGATGTCTCCTGAGCCTGGGCCAAAGTAGGCCTCACTGAGACTAGAAATAGCCTGACCACACCCTAGCTGGCGGCATACAACCTCAGCTTCATTTGAACCCCACAAGTCATCACACACAGTGCCCCAGACTCCCTGGTGAAGGACCTCCACTCTTCCTGAGCACCGGCTGGAACCACCCACCAGGCGAAGCTCTGGCCAGTCTCCTGTAGACAGAGGTGTGGTGTGAGTCCCCATCCCCATGCCCTCATCTGGAGCCTAGCAGTACCAGGCTTAGAGGAGGGTTAGGGTGGGGTCTCAGGCATTGATCCTCATGTTTACTGTGGGTTTCTGAACTGCAGCTTTTGGGGGTTACAGCTAATTTTGTTTCAACAGAATTTTTTGTTTCCCATGTTATCCACTGATGGTACAGACATAGACCCTTAGGGAGCATGACTCTATTCACTAGTAAAATACATACATCAGTACAATGTATTATTCCACACTATGATAATACCATGAAGGCGAGGGACAGGGTGTTAGAAGATAATGACAGAGAGGAGATCCTGGGAGACAGCTCTTAAAAACTGGAGAAGGAGATAGTCAGTGGAAGAGCCAAGGAAAGTCCTTTGGACCAGAGAGAAGAGCAGAGACAAGGAGTAAGGGACTATGTCGCTTCTGTATGTACCTTTCTCTTGGTGCTCTGACAGTGAGGAAAATGGTCAAATGTGTATGTAGCCCATTTGTCAGGTAATATGTGAGTGTTTTACAAAGAGCATGCAAAAACATAAAATGATGGATACACATGTGAACATACACACACACACACACACACACACACACACACACACACACACATACATATATATATATATACACACAAAATATCACATGTCAAAACAAAAATTGCAGCTATACTTCCTAGTGGCATTCTGTAAGTGTGTTTGTAGTTTGAAAAATAAGTGAACTCAAAGGTGGAAGGTCAAATAATTCAAGGATAAAGTCAAGGGCAGCCGATAGCTAACATCACCTATTAAAGGCACCACTGACCTGGAACATACAACAGAGGTTTTTCAGCATCTGTAAGTAAGAAAAACAAATAGGTCAACATTTGGAGGAACTCCAGGCTTTAATAACAGAAGATGAAGTTTAAGCATACTCTGATACAAATTTATTAATCTATTCTCAAACCCTTTAAAGCACATGGTACCAGGAAAACCAAATTTATCAATAGTTCTAACATAAGCTTCTCTCTGGGTTGTTGGTGTGTAGCATATGCAATAGCTATGCTATATAATATGCTACGCAAGAGCATAGCAATGTGAGAAGATGAACAGATTAAAAGGTTGAGGTTTGAACAGTGACCGCTCCCAGGAGCCTGAGTCTATTTACTGGTGAAATATATACATGAGTAAGATGAATTATTCCACATGGGCAGCTCTGTGGACCGTACATCCATTCTTACAACAGTGACTGATTCTTTCAAGTCACATCTGGGATTGCAGCTGTTTGCTTAAAGGCATCACCTCATCGGATAGGGATATCAGTAAACATTCCAGAGGGAACCTATGTACTCACAGTTACACATTGGTACATGCATAAATCAGGGTTTTTAAAAAATGCCACAGGCAATTAAAATTAGTCACACACACACACACACACACACACACACACACACACACACACACACACCAGAATTTCCTTCATGTTATGGCTAAGGAGAATGACGAGATATGCACAGGTACTAAGCCAGTGCTTCGTCAAAAACATCTGTGCTGGAAGAGAGCAGTCAGTCGGCTAGTTCCTTAAGTGAAGAGACTGAGGCTCTGGAAACTTAGATGCTGCATAGATGCAGTCTAGAAGCTCACTGCAGCTCTGAGAGACAGTCCCATACTGCCCTGTCCTCCTGGCAGCAAATGAACACTATTATTTCAGCTCCCAACCAGTTCCTGAATTCAGACACATTCTCTGCATGTTTCAGCAAAGCACACAGTGAAAGTGCCAAAGGAGGAAATTAGAAAGTGTACCTGAGCAGATGACACCAGCATCCTCATGGTGGCCACAGTTGTGGTCTTTCCAGCCCGAATGGGCACACTGGCCCAGGAAGTGTTCCACCCCAGCACACTGGAAGTTGTCTAGAAAGATATCTCCTGAGCCAGGGCCAAAGTAGGCCTTGCCAAGGGCAGACATACCCTGGCCACACCCCAGCTGTCTGCATACGACCTCAGCTTCATTCAGGTCCCACAGATCATCACACACAGTGCCCCAGACTCCCTGGTAGAGGATCTCCACACGCCCTGAACACCGATTGGAGCCACCCACCAGCCGCAGCTCTGGCCAGTCCCCTGCAGACAGAGACCTGGTAACTGTTGTCATCTGGGAGCATGATATCTTTCCATGAGATGGTTTACTATATTCCTTTCCTATATTCTATTAGATAAAGAAAACCTACTAGAGTCAGCCAACTAGTCAACCCCAGCTAGAGTGTGATAAATCACAAAGATTGTCAATAACATCTAGCTCATACAAAATCCACTCATTGCTATTAGTTATGTCAGAAGCATGCATAAATCTGTTTGGGTTAAATGCAAAAAAAGATGAAACTTGCACAACTTTGTGATTTTTGTGAGAAGCTTTCAAGTGTCACTTTTGTGGTAGCTCAAGGTTACGCATCAGGGTGTTGGCATGCCAACCTTATCTGTGATGGAACTGAAAGTAGAAAAGTCAAAAGGACTCTACCAAACTCTATTCAAGGCAACCAATAGGTCTACCTATTCAAGACCCTCCCCACCCTCTGCTTCAGAAGTGCCTTGTTTTTGTTTTTATTTTTCCTGTTGTTCTAGTTCATGACCTGTGGGATGGCTCTGAACCTCTGCCTATTTTGGAAAACTCAATTAGTGATTCATATGGGAGGCAAAGTGAACAGTACCTGGGTCAGGCATGGGAAGTCGTGAGAGACTCCCACTGGAAGTATTCGTAGGCTGTGCAGGATTTGAGAATTCTGAAGGACACAAAAGCAAAACCAAAAACAACAACGAAAAAACCTGTTTACTCAGAATGCGAGAGTCAGAAGATTCTAGGGATTTGGAATGGTCTTAAATCTTAGGTCAGAGTCAATTGGTCCATCTGCAAACACATGGACTGTGTGTAATTCTAGTAACCACATATTAAGCAGGTATAGACATGGATGTTGAGATAAAGGGACACTTGGTACTCAAATGGGTGCATTCTGGGACTTACTTGGTCTTTCTGTTACCGTCTTGGAAGTTGCTGTGGGGATGGCTGTGGAGACAAGATGTGGTCTTGAAAGAAGGATTTAGGAAGGTCAAGGGAAGCATCCTCAGGTCAGTCTTTGTTGAACACCCAGACCCCCACTTATTCTTTCACCCTGTCACTTATATAATAAGGAATGTCCTAAGTCAAATCCTCTCTTCACAGGGGTCTTATGTTTCTCAGAAGTATGGGAGCTATCTGAAATTGCATACCCCTCTACCTGTTCACCAAAAATATAACTGTGTAATTTGTGCTAAAATCCATACATTCATAGACCATGTCTTTCTGAGAGGAACCGTCCCCCTTTACTTTCTTCTTGTGATGGTGAGTCTTAATTTCAACTTAGTTTTCCTTGCAAAGATCTTTCTACCTCCTTAGTTAGCTTTATTTTTAGATATTTTTTAGAAGCTATTATGAATGAGAGTGTTTTTATGATTTCTTTCTCAGTATGTTTTTATCAGTATATAGAAAGCATATATATGATTTTCATAAGTTGATTTTATATGTGTCATTTCACTAAAAGTCTTGATCATGTCTAGAAGTTTTCTGTTGGCACTTTTGGAATCTCATGTTTGATGTCCAAGCATCTGCAAATAGGAATAATTTGACCTCTTCTTTTCCCATTTGTATCCCTGTAATTCCCTTCTCTTGTCTTATTGCTTTAGCTAGTGCTTCAAGAAATGGGGGATAGTGGACATCCCTGGCTCATTCCTGATTTTAATGGAATTGCTTTAAGATTTTTCTCCACTCAGGATGATGTTGGCTGTGGGTTTGTCATAGACAGACTTTATTATGTTGAGGTGTACTCCCTTCAGTATTGATGTCTCTGGGACTTTTATCATGGGAACATGCTAAATTTTGCCAAATATCTTTCCTGATCTATTGAGATGATTGTGTGATTTTTGTTTCTAAGTCCATTTATGTGATTTATTATATTTATGACTGACTTACACGTGCTAAGCCATCCCTGCATCTCTAGAGCAAAACCAACTTTATCATGGTGGATGATCTTTCAGACATGTGCCCTATTCAGTTTGCTAGTATTTTATGAAGGATTTTTACATTTATGTTCACTGGTGATCCTGCCTGTAGTTTTCTTTTGTTTTTCATGTGTTTTCCTGGTTTTGTTATTAGGGTAACACTGGCTTTATAGAAGGCGTTCTGGAGGGATCCTTCTGTTTCTAGTTTTCTGAATAGTATAGATCTCCTTAGAAAGTTTGATAGTGTTCTTCTGAGAATCTATCTTGGCATTTTTGAGGCTTTTTAAAATTACTGTTTCAATTTCCTTATTTCTTGTGGATCTTTGTAGGTTAATGATCTCTTCTTGGTTAACTTCGGTGATTTGGAAGAATTTGTTCATTCCTTTTATAGTTTTATCTTAATGGAGATTTTTTTTAATCTAGGGTTTGTTTGTTTGTTTTACCTTAGTAGGTTTTTAAAAAGTATTCTCTTATTCTGAATTTCATTGGTTTATGGTTCCTTGCTCATTTCTGATTCTGTTAACTTTGATAGTCTCTTTTCTTTCAGTTAGTTGAGTCAAGGGTCTGTTGTTAGTTGAGTCTAGTTCTTAAATTACAAGCTCTTAGATTCATCAATTCATTGTACTGTTTTCTTTGTTTCTATTTTGAACAATTTCTGCTCCTGATTTTTATCATTTCCAGGCAACTAACTTCTGGGAGTATCTGTAAAGTCATTCCCATAGAGGTTTAACTGAAATGGGAAGACACAACCTGAACGTAGGCATGGTTTTTTTCATGGGTCGTGGTCCCAGACTGAATAAAGAGGGGGAAATGAGCCAACAACCTGTATCCACATCTCTCTGCTTCCTGACTGTGGACACAATGTTAGCCCCAGCCACTCCAGCCAGGGCCACTCTCTCTAACATGCCTTCCGTCATGACGGACTACACCTTGAACTGTGGGACAAAATGGACCTTCCTTCCAGAAGTTGCTTCTGTCAGGTATTTTATCACAGTCACAAGAAAAGGAACTAACATGTATCTGATGTGTTAACTCTTTGATGTGGACTAGCTAATAAGTACTTCTTGTCATCCTTGTTAAAACAACAAGGAATTAGAAGATCAAATAGACAATTATCAACTTGGTTCCAGTGTGACTGGACATTAGATTTACTCTGCAGACAGAACCTCTGTCATGGTAGATTTATACTAGGAATTAGGAGACAGGAGAGTGAGAGAAAAGGCTGAGAGCAAAACCACCTGGAAGGCTGGGCATGGTGGTGTACTCAGGAGGCAAAGGCAGAAACAGGAACTAAAAATGATGATGAAGTAATGACATGAGAGTTGACTCACTGATCAAATATGGAGTCTTCGATGTCACCTCTGCAAAAACAAGGAAGTGATGATCAACAGATGCTTGACGCCAGCTATGGAGATGTATTTGACCCATTTTTTGGTATCCTTCTCCTCTGTCTTGCAGCATGTGTCCCCAGCATGCTCAGTGAGTTAGCCTGACCCTATCGGCCCTGGAGACTATTGTTAGCACTGTCTCAGACAAAAGAGATATGAGGCTTGCCTGGGATTTCTCAGTAGAGAGTAGTGTAGAACCCCAGGTAATTACTGAACCTCTGAAGCCTCAGTTTTCCCTCTGTAAAAAGGGACGATCCATGGGTTTGTGTAAACACAACACATGCAAGGAGCCTAAAACACTAGCAAATGAATAATCAGTAAACATCAGCTGTTATCATATTTGGCTCACATTGTTTTAATTGATCTTACTTAACTTGTGCATACTGTGCTTTAACAGAGACCCTCAGCTTAGCTTCTGCCTTCCCAGCATGCACTGCATCCCATTTCCAGCACTGATCTCACTTCTCAAGTCCTCTTGCTGTTTCTCTATGAACAGCCTACCCAATGTCACAGGCAAATCCAAAATTGATGTCCCCTGCTGTATTCCGGGTGTTTGAGGCCTTTAGTGCTCCCTCCTGTCTTTTCCAATGTCCCTTTTGATATGAATATATGTGTCTGTGTAGCACATTCTAGTACACACACTGTTTTATTGACTTGCCTTAATTTAGTGTATTCCATTTACCTTCTGATTGTGTTTTGTATCTTAATCTTGATCTCCTTATACGTTGTGTACAAGTCTGAAAGAGGACCTAAAGGACACATCCCCCTCCTCTGTAGAATCTAAAGCACCCATCTGGGACTAGAGTCAGAGTGTTATCAGAAATGACTCCTTGATGACCCAGCTTGTATTGTGTGAAGCCCCACAACAGGTTTCCCATCAGTCAAATGGCTTGCTTACAGAGCAAGCGACGGCACATCAGCAGAAAATGCAGAGCTGTGACTCCATGCCATCTTCTTACCTTTGGCTTCAAAATAATAATAAGCCATGAAGTTTTTCCCAATGTTGTTCATGCCTCGGAAGTACACAAGGGTCATTGAGCTGGAGTGGGATGCAAAGGTGATGTGCAGCCCACCGCAGGGTTTCCCCAGGGACTCCGTGGAAGATGGAGGGCCATCCAGGATTTCAAAATACTCATTGGTGCAGTCAAGGCTGGGGAGGCAAAGATCATGAATGTCTCTTAATCTCATCAGAAAGTTAGGAGGTACTTTGTGAGCTCTGCTTTATTTTGTATGGGTAAGAAGGCTGGGGACAAGCTCAAGTCCTGTCTGTGAGGCAGACACAGTGTGATCCTTTTGTCTTGCATTTTTCCTTTGAAGAGTACTGTGAGAGGAAGGGGATTTTTAGCTATGGGAAGGAAAGAAGGCTGACTCCAGTGGACCTGTTGAGGACCAGGAGCTGCTGCGACCACAGAGTACTTTACAGTTTTAGGCCAGTAACGAATCAAGGTCATTTCATTATGTGATGTTTGAGAGGGAGAGTCTAAAATGAGGAATTTTAGGGTTTGGTTGTTCATGAGGCTGGTAACAGAATAGAGCTGCAGGTTCAAATCCACCCTGATCCCTAACAGACAAGCTTTGTGGAAGCCATCTGCTCTGCCAGATCTGTGTTTCTCTGTGAACTTCCATGTGGCTCTCACCAGTGCTGGAAGCAGACTGTTTCCACATCATCAGCCCAACAGCCATCTGTTCCAAACCATCTTGAAATTAAGCACAACTTAAGATACATAAATGATTTGGTGTTTTCTTGGGGTTAAATATAACTTTATATTTATATAAAGTTCAACATAACTTTAATCTGTGAATGACTTCGTTTTTGTGTATTTACAATATTAAAACCTAAAATTTCCTCAGATTCTGCGTCTTTCACCAGATAGCCAGGACACATGAAGTGGCTGTGTCTGTCTGTCTGTCTGTCTCTCTCTCTCTCTCTCCTATCCAAAGCCTGTATAGTAAATTTATTTTTAATTAAAAATACATGGAAGTATGAATATGATAAAAATATATTGTTACATGTATGAAATTCTCAAAAAGTATATTAAATATTACATTAAAAAGTAAAGTCACATCTTGGAAAAATTCACAAACATACAAAAAAGTAATCATAATACTTTATATATAATGAAAGTGTGAAAAACAATATAATTCACAATCATTCCAACAGCAGCAAAGGAAATTAATATATATATATTCAATCTTGTAAAGATATAGTCTAAAATCCCACACACTACCTAGGGCAAAGTGAAGCTGGGTTACATGTGTTGCTTGTGGGAAGATGAAATGTTAGTCATTCTGGGAAAGTCTCTCTGTCCTAAGAAGCTAACTGTGTACTTTCCATTCAATGTAGCAGTCACATTCTTGGACATTCGACCCTGACATTGATATAAAAACCTTCCCTGAATGTTCTGAAAAGTTTCATTGGACATCATTGAAGATTAGTAACAAGCCAGATATTTCTCAGAGGGGAAAGGATTAGCCAATGCTGGCTCAGCCATATTAACGACACCGTTTTCCACAGTAAAGAATGGACCCTAGATACTGCAGCAACCTGAATGGACCTTAGCGGCACTGTGCTGAGTGGAAAAGTCAGATCTCTACTAAACTGTATGTTGTATGATTCCATTCATAGAATATTCTTGAAATGACAACATGTAGGGGTGGAGAATAGATCACAATTAAGGGACAGAAATGGGGGTAATCTGGGATATGAAAGGTGAAAGGGTAGTTCCTTTGTGTAATGGACCTGGAATGGAACAGTGATTTTGTGTAGCCATTCACAGGATTAAACTGTGTGGAACAATCCACCCCTATCCCCACACAAATAATTGCATGTAAAAATTTTTAAGAATTGAATATGGGGTTTGGTCCAGTTAACATTCACACTGATATCAATTTGGTGGCTTTGATAATATTCTATCACTGGGAGATGCTTGAGAGGGATGCACAGGGCTGTGTATTACTCTTGCAATTTCCTCTATGCTCACGGTTATTTCAAAATAAAAAGCTGAAAATACATGAAGGACTCTTTTGAATATGAGAATCAATGTAGGTCTGAATGATCAGAAGTGCACAGTATACTTACATAGTGTGTATCACTTACTCAAGAGACGGGAATGCCAGTCTTACACGGTCAGAGGCATTTGCCCTGATTTCCCATATACAGGTTATGTTGTCATGCATTTCATTCATTGGGGGGTTCTTAATTTTTCCAGGAGCATTGGTAATAATACCACCACAAGGAAATCTTCCTAAAAGAAGAAAGAGGCATGACAATAAAAACTGCACAAGACCTCAGCAGTCAACACACCAGCATGGGTGGAAGAAAGGTTCACAAGGCCCCACCCCTGGCGGAAGAATGGCAGTCAATGACTCCCAACAGAGCTTTCAGCTTCATTTACTGATGAGGCCCCTGACAGGTTGCTCTTCTCAAGTGATCAGCTCTAAACCCTGTACAGATGGGCAACACTAACTGAACCCAGATAGGTAGGTAGATAAATAGATAGATAGATAGATAGATAGATAGATAGATAGATAGATAGATAGATCGATCATGGGAACATGGCATAGAATTGAGAGGCAGATTTGGGGATCATGGATTTGAGGATCATGGGAACATGAGGAATCAGAATGGTTGAGTTAGGGGAGGGAGGGAGAGAGGGAGAGAGAGAGAGAGAGAGAGAGAGAGAGAGAGAGAGAGAGAGCGCAATGAAAGAGATATCTTGATAGAGGGGGCCATTATGTGGTTAGGGGAAAACCTGGTGGCTGGGAAACTCCCAGGAATCCACAAGGATGACCCCAGCTAAGACTCCTAGCAATAGTGGAGAGGGTGCCTTAACTGGTCTTCTGTAATCAGATTGGTGACTACCCTAATTGTCATCATAGAACCTTCACCTAGTAACTGATGGAAGCAGATGCAGAGATCGACAGCCAAGCACTTGTCTGAGCTCTGGGAGTCAAACTGAAGAGGGAGCAGGGATTATATGAACAAGGGGGGGGGGGTGGGGGTCAAGAACAAGATGGGGAAACTCACAGAGACAGCTGACCTAAGCTCCTGGGAGCTCATGGACTCTAGACCAATAGCTAGGGAGCCTGCATGAGCCTGACCTAGGCCCGCTGCATGTAGGTGATAGTTGTATAGCTTGGTCTGTTTATGGCCCCTAGCAGTGGGACCAAGATCTGTCCCTGGCACATGAGCTGGCTTTTTGGAGCCTATTCCCTATGGTGGGATGCCTCGATCAGCCTTGATGCAGTGGGGAGGAGCTTGGTCATGCCTCAATTTGGTATGCCAGGCTTTATTGACTCCCATGGGAGGCCTTACCCTTTCTGGGGAGTGAATGGGGAGAGGTAGAAAGGAGGTGGGGGGAGGGAACAGGATGAGAGGAGGGAGGGGAAACTGGATAGTATATAAAATAAATTTTAAAAATTGATTAAAAAATGTTTTAAAATAAAAAGGATATCCAAGGACATTGAGTTCTCACCTGGAACCACTGTTTCTTCTTCTATGGCAGCAAACGGGGCATCTGTTAAACACAAAAAGAACATGGGGGCCAACAGCTGACATAGGACTGCATAACAGTCTGTGTTCAAGAATCATGAGGATTTCATGGCAAACACAGTGCCTCAGACCCTCCAGGACTCCTGAATCCGTCTCTAGAGGAGAGACCTGAGCATCTAACAGCTGTGTGCCACAATACTCAAGCAGTGCTGAAGAGCTGACAAGATCCCTCCTAGGCTTCGATGTATTACTCCCTTGTCACACATAGAAATAGGATAACTTTAAAATTAAGGGTTTAAAATAAAAACCAAAGAACTCTAGCTCCTAAAGCCTTAGTAACCCATGGGGCTGGGGATTGTAAGCTTAGGAAGCAGAAATAGGAAGACACACCACTTCAGGGGCCAGAGTGATGGTTCAAATGGTAAAGTGCTTGCCTTGCAAGCACAGTTCAATCTCTAGAGCCTGTGTACAAACAAGCTGGCCTTGCAATCCTAGTGCCAAGGAAGCAGACTCAGGTGGGTCCCTGGGGCTCATTGGCCAGCCAGACTAGCCTAACCAGTGAGCTCTTGGCCAATGAGAGTTCTTGTCCAAAAAAAAATTAAGATGGACAGTGCCTTGAGGTTGTCCTCTGACACACATTCACACACACAAGCATGTATGTGCAGTGCACCCACATTCACAAGAACACATACACACACACACACACACACACACACACACACACACACACACACACATTCAGCTTTCCTTTGACTAAGTGTTGCTAAGAGATACTGAGTCAGGGCTTAAAAGATGCAGAGCCTCTCTCAGGCTCCCAACATCTCCCCTCTATCAACTTTCAGCCAAGTATTATCCATTGCAGACCATCCTTCTGGATCAATTTGTTCTCACCGACAGGGGTGACCGCTAGTGGAGGATGTAAGGAAACTTTTCTAGACCTTGGGATACCCAGACTTATTCCTAACTCAGTCTCTGAGAATTATCTAAGAGCATGACATCAAGAGACCTCAAGGGCTGATGAGAAAGGGGGAGACTGGGCATGGGACACTCCAGGGAGGATGAAGAAATGCCAGTAGTGATGGATGCTTTGTGGAACCAGGGCTGAACTGGGAACAAGGCAGGGACATGGAATGGACAGGGGAATCACTTCACTGGGACAGTATTTGTCTCCAGCCATTTCCCACTTGGAAGGAAGTGTCTTGGCCTCATCTCACAGTTCAACCACGTCCTACCCATCCATAAGTCTCTGTCTCTATGCACACCTCAAAACTGACTGAACAAAGTATTCTGCAGAAGTCTGAGAAATTAATTCTCCTGTGTGTAGGATGCACAGTAGAGGAGGTGAAGGGTGGTGGGGCTGGGCCAGATAACCTTGAAGGTTCTTTCTACTCTCCTCTTGGACATTCAGTGATTACATGTCTTGTCTATCTGCTACTCCACTGTCTTGGAGAATATGACAAACACAGTTTCCAACAGTATATCTTCCCCAAGCTGCCAGTGAACCACATACATAAACATCATCTCCCCTACCTGTTAGTGAAGACCTTGTTACATATTCAGAGTCTACAAAAGTGAGACGTGAAAACATCTGCTGTGAGTGAGTGGCATACTGGCATATGTTCAGTGGCTATTTTTACACATAATGTGATAATTAGCTCATCTTCATTGTCAACTTAACTAGATTTAGAACCACCTTGGAGACACCTCTGGACATATCTACAAGGGTGTTTCCAGAAAGGTTTAGCTGAGGAGGGAAGACTATAATCTAATGGGGTCCCAGGCTGAATAAAAGGAATAAAAGTATAAAGCATCCCCTGGTCTGATGTGTGATAGCAGGTGCAATGGGTCAAGCTCACTCACACTTCCATCACAATGATGGATGTTATCCTAAATTGTGAGCCAAAACACACCCTTTCTTCCTTTCTCTTTTGTTAGTATTTTGCTACAGCAGAGAGAACAGTAACTAAGATAGGCATGAAGGATGTTCTCTTGGAGGGGCTGAGGCTTGGCTCTAAAGGGCACGGGCTTTACCTGAACAGATGACACTGGCGTCTTCACTGTGATCACAGTTGTGGGAGAACCAGCCAATGTGGGAGCATTCCTCCAGGTGCTCTTCATGTCCCTTGCAATGCACATTGTCAAGGAGAATCTTCCCAGAACCTTCCCCAAAGTAAGCTTCACTCAGGGCTGAAACAGCCCAGCCACACCCCAGTTGCCTACAGATGATGTTTGCTTCTGGGAGGTCCCAGAGGTCATCACACACAGTCCCCCAGACTCCCTGGTAGAAGAGTTCTACGCGGCCCGCACATCTCCCATGGTTGCCTGCCAGTCGCACAGGAACCCAGCCTCCTGGGGAAGAAAAAAGAGGCAGGGAGGTGATAATGGTCCTCTCAGTCCACTGATGGCTGTTTTCTACAGCCCAGTCTGCTATTATCTTCCTTGACTACCCAAAGCAGCCTATGCATTTACCCCACTGTGTCTGCTCCATAGAACCTACGGTACTTTCCTTATCTGCATCCTGTTTCAAGACAGCTTCACAGTGATGAATCATTTGTGGAAATAGCTATTATTTTCTTTCCTTATTCTCTTTGCAATACGACACTGAGTTGCTTCCAGTGAGAAGCCAGGCTTCTTTCCTCCTCTATTGGCATTGTGCTTGGGGCCTCTGGTGCATCTTGACTTTGAGAGCATGTAGATGTAGCTTACTTCCTGGGCACCCTGGAGCATCATGTGAATAAGCATAGGCAAGCATGCTGGATGATGAAGAACACATAGCTGATCATTTCACTCATTTCAGGTGGCAGCTATATTGCTTCCAGACACATAAGGGAGCCGATTCTAGGATAGGCATCTTCAGCTGACTTTCCAGTGACCCACACTCATGAGAAAACCAAAGCCACAGTCAGCAAGCCTGACCTAGAACAGCAGAACTGCCCAGCTAACTTGTAAACTCATTAGCAATAATTTAAAAGGGGGAGGTTATTTCATACCTCTGTATTTTGGGAATGGTTTTACATGGAAAAAGATAACTTAAACATTTCTTTTTTTCTTTTTTTTTTTTAAGCTGAGGATCGAACCCAGGGTCTTGTGCTTGTTAGGCAAGCTCTCAACCACTGAGCTAAATCTCCAACCCTAACTTAAACATTTCTTTATCCATATTCCCTTTTAGAAAACCTGCTCTATTCATAGCCAAAGGAAGACCTGGATCAGGGCCACGTATTCTGGAATGGAGCCTGCCTGGTTAGGGTGGCAAAGGGAGTTCCCATTGATTCCAGAAGAATCAGTGCACAGCTGCACTGTGTCAGGTCCTGTCTGGGTATCTGGAGTCCAAAGGAGAGCTGTAAAATGTAGGGCAGAAACTTCCCCTGTGAGTAGCTGTAAGTCATACAGAAAGGTAAGTGAATAGAGAAGTTTCTTAGGGTAGTGGCTGATAGCCTGCCATGAGTGGGCACACCTGTAATCTCAATGCTTGGGAGGCTTAGACAGGTGGGGTCTTACCATGAGTTTCAGGCCAGTCTGGGCTACAGAGTTAGACCTTGTCTTAAAAAAAAAAAAAAAAGTAAAAATAGAAGTGGTGTAGCTGGATCATGTGGTAATTCTTTCTTTCTTTCTTTCTTTCTTTCTTTCTTTCTTTCTTTCTTCCTTCCTTCCTTCCTTCCTTTCTTTTCTTCCTTCCTTCCTTCCTTCTTTCCTCCCTCCCTCCCTCCCTCCCTTCTTTCTTTCTTTCCTTGAAATTTCCAAACTGATTTTCAAAGTATCTGTACTAGTTTACACTCCCACCAACAGTGTATAGGGTTCCCCTTTTGCCACATCCATGCCAGCACTGTTGTCATTTGTGTCCCTGACGATGGTCATTCTGACTGGAGTGAGGTGGAATCTTGAAGTAGTATTAATTGGCTTTTCCCTGGTAGCTAAGGATGTTGCACATTTTTTGAAGTACTTACTGGCCACATGTATTCCTTATGTGGAGACCTTTATAGATCTTGCTACAGAGACACTTGCACATCCATGTTCATTGCCTCTTTATTGACAATAGATAGGAAATGGAATCAACCTAGATAGGCATTGGTTGATGGAGACATAATGAATATGTGCTACATTTACATAATTGGTTATGACTATGCTGTAAGGAAATCATGAAAATTGCAACTAAATAGATGGAATGGGGAAAATTACACTTAGTGAGGTCACTCAGGCCCCCAAAGACAATTGTTGTATGTTATCACCCATGGCAAGTGCCAGCTTCAAATCATGTATTTTATGAGTTTACCCTGGAATTCACATGGAACTCAGGAAGTTAGGAGGCCAGTGAATGGATTGATGCATTTAGGGAGGAGAAAATTGATTATAGATGAAATGAAAGGAGGCAGAGAATGCTGAAAGCATAAAGGAGAAGGAACCATTCCCTGAGCAGGTGGCCTTGGGCTGTATAAGAAAGCAACCTAAGTATGAACCTGATCAAGGCAGCAAGCAGCCTTGATTTCTGCATCGGATCCATCTTGACATCCTGCCAGGACTTTCCTCAGTGATAGACCATAACCTGTAAACAGAAATCAATCCCCTTCCCCCTAAGCTGCTTTTGGTCAGATTGTTTTTTATCACAGCAACAGAAAAGGAACTAGACCACAATACAGCACAAAGCCTTTCTCCTCTCACTTATGAAAGAGACGTTCTCAGGAGGAAAAGCAAACCAACCAACCTGATGGTTTGGATGACTCGGTATCTGTTGCTGGAGTGTGGTCTGGTGAGGCGTCAGCACCTTCTAAGTAAAGGAAATCAGCATTAAGGTCCAGAGCAATGTTTACATTGTGATCGTAATAACTTCTATTTCTGAAAAGATGAAACAGCATTGGCATCTGGGGAAATTACAGCCTCGCATTGCTGCGAACAATGCCTGACTTCCATGACTAGATTAGAGCTCACCAACTACTTGGAGACAATTGATATTTCCTAAACAGCTCTTACAGAACAGAACAATAGAGAACTCTTAATAGAACTCATTTGATGCAATAAACATCCCATTGCCTGAATATCCCATTCTCTGTTAAAATAATCTCCAGTCCTGCCATGGATACATCTCTTTGGCTGTGATTAGCATGTGCTTTACTCTCCTAGTCCAGGGAGATCTACTGTAACCCCACAAAATGAATTTTAGAAGGGGAAGTTCACCCAACACAAACAGTGGAAGAACCGGATCAAGCCTCACAATGTATGTGTGAGGATGCTGCAACCCCAGACTCAGCAATAGGAACAGAAACAAGAACTCTGGCACTGGGTCTGCACTCAGCGCTGAGTGCTGTGCCCTTCACCAGTCTTTTATGGAGTGCTGAGATTTAAGCAGCACCTCTCTAGGCTTGAAGGTGATGGTAGGTCATTGAAACCAGCCTCTGTAGACTGTTTGAAGCCTGGTTCAACAGTTCGTTTTCATACCACATCCATTACACAGAATAAACCAGGGCCAGAAGTCAATGGAGAAGGAAAACAGAAACCAGTGCTACCTGAGGGCAAGGAGTGTGTGTGTGTGTGTGTGTGTGTGTGTGTGTGTGTGTGTGTGTGCGCATATGTGTGTTGCTGCTGTTAGAGGGCCTGTTAGAGTGCAGAGAGAAGATATCATCTCTCCCAGAAGAGAGTCAATGACCCATTCAATCTATAAAACACTTGGAATGCAAAAGACCCCCTTAGCAGAGCAGATGGCTCTGGAGCCCTCCTCATCCATCAGTGTGAGAATCAGTTGTTGTGGGCACATGGGACTAGATGGCTACCTGTGCCAATTTAACACACTTTGTTTGTCCAGCAGGATCTTTCCAAATCCCTGACTGAAGCAGGAACTGAGGGGAGCAGATATTGTTGGACCACACATG
Organism: Onychomys torridus; assembly: GCF_903995425.1. Lineage (NCBI taxonomy): Eukaryota > Metazoa > Chordata > Mammalia > Rodentia > Cricetidae > Onychomys > Onychomys torridus. Next base: position 108,994,155 of record NC_050443.1, on the reverse strand, counting down.
AGTTGCCTATACATGCCCTGTGCCTCTGGCAAGTCCCAGCTACTGTCACACACTGATCCTCCCATGTGCCCTAATGGGAAACCTCACCCACCCAGGTCATCCTTCAGAGCCACACACCTCAGCCCAGAACAGTCTTCTGTAGATAGAAAATAAAGTGGGAGTCTTCCTGTTGAACCTGCCTAGCTGCCTGGCTTGCTAGCCAGAGTCAGTCCTTCAGGTGTATAAGAGCATGTGAGCACAAAGTATATAATAATAATATCATGTGATGTGTTCTTTGTTAATGACTGAGCTAATCAGTTAGACATGTTTCTAACACAATGGTACTTCCCACTGACGTCAGCAAGGGAGACATGAAAATTTAGGGAAACTGATTTCACTGTGTGGAACAGTCCCCAAATTAACAGTTGGTAGTAATAGTTCTCTTTCTCCCTCTCCCACTCATCAATTTGTCTAAAAGAGCAACTGGCTTTTATAAAACAGGATGGCATGATATATAGGGACTCATGTAATTTGTGCTAGACCACAAAATAACATGGACAGAAATCATAAAATTCATATGTATAAAAACATGAAAAGAGGAAACTTGTAATGTTCAGAAGAGTGCTTGTCTCTGAAGGCGAAGGGGAGACTGGGGGGGGGGTAGTCGGAGCTTCATAGTGATTTATTGATAATGATCTATTGATGGTGATTTATTGATAGTGATTTATTGATAGTGATCTATTGTTGCTTTCAGACACTATTACTTCTGTGGTGTGCTAGGGATGGAACCTGGAGTCCCACACTTGGTAGCTAACCATTGAGCTGCAGTACTAGCCCTGGAGGCTTCCTCTCAGTTTGTCTGGAAATTTCATACACGCACATACTGTGTTTCGATCAAATCACTCTCCTCTCCAATTCTTTCCACATATCCCCACCACTTTTCCCTCCCAACTTCCCATGCTCTCTTTATTTGTTAACTTATTTCTATTTTTAGCTCACTGAGTCCACTTAGTGCCGTCTGTGTATACGGCTGTAGGTCATCCACTGGAGTGTGGGTAGCTTCACGGTTACCACACTGGTGAGGAAAACTGACTCTGCCCCCCTCATCCCCAACAGCCATCAGATACCAGCAGCTACCTAGACGGGGTGGGACTTCACAAGCCCCTCTCACAGCCACACCGGGATTGTATCTGGCTTGATGTGACGCAGGTCTTGTGTAAGCATTCAAAGCCACTGAACCCAAGTATGTAATAATAGCACAGCCATGTCAAGCACACACTATTGTGCTGTTATCTACTACTTCCGGCTCTTACACTCTTTCCATCCCCTCTTCTACAAGGACCAGTGAACCTGGTCAGGAGGTGTGATACAGCTGATCCACTTTGAGCTGGCTACTCCACAGTCTCTGATTCTATGCACATTGACTAGTTGTGGGTCTCTGTATTGTTATCTACTATAAAAGGAAGCTTCTTTGGTGAGGATTGAAAGAGCTACTAACATATAGGTATAAAGATAAGAACTTAGGGCACAGTTTATTACTATGTGATAATAATAATATTAATACTATAGTAGTAATAGTAGTTTTTCCCCTAAAGCCTATGACCTAAGCAGTCAATTTTTTTTGTTTTTATTTTATTTATTTTATTTGTCTATTAATGGTGTTAGGCATGGGTTCCATCTTGTGAAGTGGGCTAAGTCTAATCAGAAAGTGGTTGGTTAATCCCATACCTCTGGGCCACTATTGCACCACTAGGGCACATCTTACCAGGCCAGTTGTTACTGTCGATCACAGAAGTCACAGCTATGTATGACTTTTGATTACTTTTCTATCTCATTAGCATGCACAGCACCTTTCAGAACCATGAAAGCTAGCCGATAGGGATGGAAGCCTTGCCTTTAACAGATCCATTTCTTGGTAAGAATGGAAACCAGTAAGATAAGACATAGGTAATAAGTAATGACATGGGGGGGGGGACTGTTTGGCGTGTGTGTGAGTATGTGTGTGTGTGTGTGTGTGTGTGTGTGTGTGTGTGTGTGTGTTCTGAACTTCACAATATTTCTCTAGAAGGGCAAGAATAAAAAGATTACAGGTGTCAATGTCCTGGAGGCGGGGGGATCAACTAATCAGCCAGGTCTGGAGGATGGTGAGTCCTCTCTCACTGCGGTGCTTTCTCAGCAACCTGCAGCTGCCCTTTGCCCCTGCTCTAGCTCCTTCTGATGGCCCCAGCTGTGGATCATAGGAAGCGCTCTTACCTTGGAGGCTGAGCCTGGGCACATGCGCTCTTCGACTAGCAGGTGCAGAGTCAACCACGGGTAAAACTGGAAGGATATAGAGATGGGGTGAGAATTGAAGGACTTCTGAGACAAATACAGGACACGTCATCAAAGAGCTCAGCATCCGGCAAAGGAGCCACAGCTGGGTCTCACTTCACCCACAGCCTGGACTCACAAACGGCTTGATTTTCAGGGAAACCTGAGCCAAGTTCAGAAGGCTGACAGAAAACTACCCAGCAAGATCCTGCAGTTCTAAACGCTTCCCTCCTCTTCACCCTGCAGAGACTCTGAGTTCTCCATGAGGATCCTTGGTGTTAATAAGGCAGTCATTGGAAAACTGGACCAGTGTTATAAAAGCCGAGGTGTTCATGAGGACACTGGTTGTCTTCACTGATGCCAGAGGACATTATATGATCTGGTGGCTTGTCTGCTCCACAATCCATCTAGATAGTGAGGCTGCACATGGCGGGACTGATGATGGAGGCATTGCTCTTACCTGACAGGACACTTGGTAACTTCTCACCATCCAATGATCCTAAAACACACAAAATGTTTGTCAGAAACACGTTCTTTTCTCACTTGTGAAACATTAGCAGCACTCTCTAAAGAAGGAATTGTACAGATAAGGTTACTAACACTTTACAGAGCGATTTGCTTCTGTGTCCCACTGTCTAGCAGGATTTGGGACCGAAAACCCAGGGTGCGTCAAGGGAAATCAAAAGCCTGTCTCTTCCTTGGAAGTATTATTTGTTCAATAAACACTGCTTTGGTGTCTAGCATGTGGCAAGCATTGTGTAGGTACAGAAAGATAAGGAGCAGAACAGATGAAGACCCTCCTTGTGAGTTAAAGTGTGGCACTGCAGATGACACTGAGCATCACATCCTCTGTGTATCCCTGAGCAGTACATCTACCCCAGCCCTGAACATCAGCCCATCTGTTCCACAGGCCTAGAATGCTGGGCATGGCCCGTGCTGTGTGCCAGACCCAAGTTTTGTTGTTTTAATTCATGGCCCATTGACCTACCTGATGGTGCAGGTAGATGGGTCAAGTCTTCTGGAATGTGGGAAGCTGGGAGAGCTATTGGAGAAACAGTACAAGGAAACTGACTTGGGGTGTTTAGTGTGGAATAGAATGAGGGGGACTTCTTTGATGCTTCAAGTTTGCTGAAAAATAATTTATTACCTTTCCATTCAAAAAAATTTCTTTAAGTAAAATTGGTAAACTTTAATTAGTTAAAAACAAGTTTGGCGGTGGGGGTTAGGTCAGCATCACTTCTATGAGATTACTACTGAACATGTGGGAGAAGCACACCAGATGCTCCCTGTACATATCCCAAGGTGCCTTCAAGCTACTGAGCACAGCATCCTCTGCTCAGAACCAGGTCAACTTCTAGTCAGTGTTGGTATCTCAGAGATCCGCAGGGCATGGAGTCCCCATCCATTCCTGCTCCAGAGGCACCTCCAGGTCAGAGCCAGCAGAGGTGCATGCTGCACTGGGTGTCCAGGAGAGAGGTTCGAGGGAGGAGTGGTCTTTAGAAGGACCATCTGTGAGGTCAGCATCAGAGGCAAATGGGGGCAAGAAAACCCCAACTGTACCCAGGAAGGGAGAAGGCTCAGGACACAGACAGGTCAGGCTCCCAGAAGCAGATCATCTGAAGCTCAGGGCAGGAACCTAACTGGGAACCTAACTGGGAAGCCTAACTGGGAACCACCATAGTTTTCCACCTTTAGGGCTAGTTGCTCTATGGTGCCAATCTGGATATGGCCCATTAATTTCCAGAACACTGAGTCTGTGCCCCGGTATAAGATCGCAGAAAATCAGTACCAAGTCATATGAAGACAGGTCAAAGTAGAGGAGAAGGGGATCTGGGACTGTAGGCAGGTTCTGTTCACCTGCCACAAGGTGACAGTCATAGAGCTTCCATTAACTATCCAGAGTCTCTCTTTTTCATCCTCATAGAAAGCAGTACATACACCTCTCAGAGTGACTGGGGGTAGAATCACAAGCAGAACCTTTGAGCTGTCTGCTTCCTTAAAATGCAGTCCTGCAGGGGCAGGGTGGAGAACTCATCACCCATTCAAAACTTTTGAAAGGAACCACACAGCCTTGATTGATATTATGCTGGACGTGAAGACATTGGATTTTCTGTAGTTTAAGTTACATGAAATAGCCAGAATAGGTAAATAAACACAGAGAGGAAGAAAGCAAGCTGGTGAATGGCAGTGGTTTAGAGAGAAGGGACAGGTGGCTGTGGCCAATAGCAGGGAATGGTACTTCAACTGCTTTTCTCCCTCAGAGCAGTGGCATGCCACTGTTAAACTGGGTCACACAGTAGGGCACCAGCCCTGCACATGGCTCTCTGCTAAATGCTCTCTGGGTTGCCCCACTTAGTCCTTCTAGTGACTCCTTGAAAGAGGTGGTTGTCCCACTTTTCAGAAGGGAAAAGTGAAGTACAAAGAGGTGACAAGTCTTGGTGAGGCCCGCAGAGGTCGGAGGCCACAGAGTTAGGTCCAAACCAGCATCCAGGCGTCAGCCCTGAGCAGAGTGATGTTGCCTGAAGAGGCACAGCTCTTCCCTTTCGATCAGCTCCGAATCAGTCACTCAGATGACTCAAGAATTTTAATGCAGCTTCTCTCTCTCTGTCTCTCTCTCTCTCTGCCTCTCTCTCTCTGTCTGTCTCTGTGTCTCTCTGTGTCTCTGTGTCTCTGTCTCTGTCTCTCTCTCTTTGTCTCTCTCTGTCTCTCTCTCTCTCTCTCTCTCTGTCTCTCTCTCTCTGTCTCTCTCTCTCTCTCTCTCTCTCTCTCTCTCTCATTTAAAAGTGAACATACATGCCAGGTGGTGGTGGCACACGCCTTTAATCCCAGCACTCGGGAGGCAGAGCCAGGCGGATTTCTGTGAGTTCGAGGCCAGCCTGGTCTCCAAAGTGAGTTCCAGGAAAGGCACAAAGCTACACAGAGAAACCCTGTCTCAAAAAATAAACAAACAACAACAACAACAAAAGTGAACATACAAATGTAAACCGTGAAAAGGGTTCTGAATTTACTTATTTGTGTATCTGGTACTTTTGCCCAGAAAGACAAATGTGATCAGTGCCTTGCTTAGCTATCAGCAGAGAAGCTCCCTCCTGCAGCGGATGGGAACAAATGCAGAGACCTGCAACCAGATGTTATGCAGAGAGAGTGAGAGACCTTAGAACACTCATCCCTAAATGGGATGTCGCTATTAAACCCCTCTCCTCAGGGCTCAGGGAATTTCAGAAGAGTGGGTAGAAAGAGTCTAAGAGCCAGAAGGAATGGAGGACACCAGAAAACAAGGCCCTCTAAAGCAACACAATCGGAACTCATATGAACTCACAGAGACTGAGGCAGCATGCACAGGGCCTATACAGGTCTACACCAGGTAGATCCTCTGTTTAGTATTTTATGGGACTCCTGCATGTGTGAAAGAGTGGGTCTCCAATTCTTGTGCCTTCTCTTGGGCTCTTTTCCTCCTCTTTCTTTGTCTTGTCCAACTCCTGTGTGACAGTTTTTGTTTTATCGTATTATGTTTGATTTTGTTATATTATTTTTAAAAAGAATTTTAATATGGCTTCTCTCTTTTGTTTGGGAGTGGACATAGAAATGTAAACTGTGAACAGCCAAAGGGTCTCATCCATTATAGAATTTGCTTATTGATGTATTTGATACTTCTGCTGTGGAGTACTGGTATATGTTGTCATGCATGCTAGGTAAGCACTCTCCCAACTGAGCTATATCACCAGTCTCTACAGGGCTGTTTTGTTTGTTTGTTATATAAATACTGTATTTGTTAACCTTGTAGGCAATTTTTATAGATAAGGAAACTGAATCCTCTGAATGGTTAAATCACAGGGTTAGAAAATTATAAAGGGTTATATGGTAAATGACTCTGCTCTTATTGTGCAAAAGCTGCCATAATGATACATATTTAACTTATTGTTCCAATAAAACTTTATTTGTAACAAGCAGGCAATGGGTTATAGTTTGCTAATGTCCAGCAAAGATGATTGACACAGGGCTCAGACCTGAGTTTCTTGCCTTGCCCAGGAATCTTTGAGACTTCGGTCCAGTATGTGCCAACAAGTCTCTCATGCATGTTTTTCCCCTTTGGGGCACCATCCTTGCCCAGATTCACATCTCCTCTTGGATTTCTTATGGAGAGCTCAGGCTTACTAGGTCCAAGAACTTTGATCCCTTCTTCCTCTAAAGAGCAGGACAAGGCTGGGTTCTTGGTGCTCAGAGATTAGGGACCCGCCTAGCCTGAGCACATCCAAACACAAAGAGAAAGATACTGGAAGAGGGTTCTGTGGGGAAGAGCTTGTATAGATCCTGGTCTCCACACAGATGGGGTCAAATGGGGCCTTTGGGAGCTGACAAGGACCTGGGCAACTTATATCCTTAGGAAATAAGTCCCCTCACTCTTGCGGCTGTGAGGCACATCAAGTACCGCCACTTATGAGGCAGGAAGGGAATCCTCACCCTCATCTACACTGAATCAGGCTGGAGTCTCCCAAGCTCCAAGGCCATGAGAAATAACTTTGTTATTTTTAACCACTCATCTTCTGGTTTGTTGTTTTAGCATCAAATAGACTATGACAGACATTATGAGGTGAACGTCCCACATCCATCATCATGTATTAGCTATCCACCTTGGAACTTCTTGTTACCAGGACTCAGGGAAAATGAAGGGCTTAGGGGTATCCCCAAGGCAGAGATTCTTCATTCACTATTCAGAGTAAGGGTACCCTTCCTCCCTGAGTCTGGAGCTCTCAGGTAGTTTTGGAGGACCATGCCCCATTTGGGCCCCTGGATGCCTTTTAACCTCTCAGTCCAGACTTCCTGAGGTATCTGCCCTGTGTGTGCCAGCCCTGGTCACAGTCGCTTTGGCCAGGCCTCATTGCCTCCCACTCTCTAGGCCACCGTTAGAAACTTTAGAAGGTTGTGTGCACAGCCATAGCTGCCCCGTCTAGCTGCATCTCCTCAGGCAGGTACTGTCCTCTCTGCCCCACCTCCCCTGCTCTTCCCAGCTGCTTCTAGAGCAGTGGTTCTCAACCTGTGGGTCGTGGCCCCTTTGGGGGTTTGAATGACCCTTTCACCGGGGTCACTTAAGACCATCAGAAAACACAGATGTTTGCATTATGATTCATAACAGTAGCAAAATTACAGTTATGAAGTAGCAACAAAAATAATTTTATGGTTGGGGGTCACCACAGCAGGAGGAACTATATAAAAGGTCATAGCAATAGGAAGGTTGAGAACCACTGCTTTCCTCCCCTATAACTCTGAAGTCCTGCTTGACAATCTAGGTCACTCTGGTTTTTTGGTTTTTAATCTCTCTCTCTCTCTCTCTCTCTCTCTCTCTCTCTCTCTCTCTCTGTCTGTGTGTGTGTGTGTGTGTGTGTGTGTGTGTGGTGTGTAATAGGCCAGCAGAGGACATCTTGTGTCCTTCTACATCACTCTCTGCCTCATCCCTTTAGGCCAGATCTCCCACTGAACTTGGAGCAAGAATATCTACCAGCAAGTCCCAGTGATCCTCCTGTCTCTGGCCCCTTCCTCCAGCCCACAGCTCTGGAGCCTTATAGGCATGAGTGACTATGCCTACCTATTTATGTGGGTGCTGGGGATCTGAATTCAGTTCCTACGCTTACACAGAAAGTGCACTTACCCACTGATCCACCACCACCCCTAGACTCTAAGTAATTTTTCAGAAAACAACTTCATTGAAGTATAATTGGTGTATTGTGTTTCCAGTGTATACAGATTAATGAATTTGGAGCCAGAATACACCATCATAAGTAAGGGAATGAATCTGTCTCCCACCTCCAAGTTTCCCTGTGTTCTGTGTATATGTGCAGCAAGGATGCTTACTAAGAGCCGCCCCCTTCTCAAAAGTTCAAGTGAACAATACTGTGTTAGCATCCCATAGCTCTCCAGAACTCACTCATGTTGCTACAGAAGCTTCATGCCTGCTGAACAATAGTGTCCCATGACCCTAAGTCTTCAAAAGACCTAGCATGTACTTAATGTACGCAGCATATCTCAGTCCCACAGCTGTGTTGTTTTCAAGTACTAGGTGGCCACACAAACCCTGCAGAAGGAAGGGCCTGCTTTCCACCAGCCCTGGCACACTCTGAATTACATAACTCATATTTAAATTATTGAAATGACAGTGGCCACAGATGGTGAGACAGCATCCACTGTCACAATGGCTAATGAAGTAATGGTGACTCCTCCTCACTACATCCTGAAAGACATGAGCCTGTGACTCACCAGCTTAGGCGAAATTAAATTCTATTTCAGATTCTTCCTTGACATTACCCAGTTTCTTTTTAAACTTTATTTTTTAGTGTTCAAAGAATGTGGTGACCCTTTGGTAACTTCTCTTTCTCTAGCACAGGTGTATCCTTTCATGTTATAGTTTTCATTGTGAAATGTGAAGCTTTGAGTTCTAGTGTTCTTGGAACAGTAAAACTAAAGACAGTCAAATACAAAGTGAAGCTGGCAGGGTTTTCCCTCAAATCACATGAGCTCAGGTAAAGCATTCTGGGTAACTCTCACACGATCTCAGGTAAAGCATTCTGGGTAACTCGTGGTCTCATAACCCTTGCTCACCACCATAGACAACTGGAAAAGCTACAGTCACTTCAGTGATGGTGGTGATGGGTCCTACCTGATGCAGAGGAACTTGAGGCAAGTTTAGAAGACTGCTGAGTTGAGGTGGCAGCAGGCAGAACTGAAGTAAAAAAAAAAAAAAAAACTTAACAGTAATTGTTCATGGTGATTCAAGGACAGTATGGTGTCTAAGGCCCCCACGACTCCACATGTATAGGACAGTATGACGTCCAGGGCCCCCTGCTACTCCACATGTATAGGACAGTATGGTGTCCAGGGCCCCCTGCGACTTCACATGTATAGTTTTTCCTCAGCTCTGAAGGTCCCACCACATAAGTGATAGAAATGCTAACCTACCTCTTAGCCATTGATCTTCCAAGCCCTAGACTGGATCATAATTATATTCTAAGAATTGGTCTGTACAGACCTTCAAGATTTGCTTCTTGTGCTTATTTTACTCAATGCTTCATTGCTGGAGGTTTTTATTAGTATATTATGCTATTATACTATCTGTAGGGGTCACACTGCCTATAGGTGCTGTACTAGTGTCTATAGTGGCCACTCTATCTGTATGTGTCACGTATTCTCTAGGTTTGTGCTATTGTATAGGTACAGCAGTGTAGAGGGCATCAAACCACCTGTTGCTGTCACTGTTGATTGCCTACTTAAGAGAATCTAGAATCACCTGAAAGATGGACCTATGAGAATGCCTGCAAGATGTTATCACAATTGCATTCATTGAGATGGGAAAGCCTGCCCACTCTGGGTGGAAGCACTCCCTAGGTTGGAATTCTGAACTGTGTAAATGAAGAAAGAGGGCTGAGCAGCAGCATGCATTCATCACTCTCTGCTTCCTGATTATTGATGTGATATAACGAGCTGCTTCAAGCTCCTGCTGCATTGATTTCCACAGCAGGATGAACTGTGAACTGTGAGCTAAATAAACTTTCTCCCTTACATTGCTTTTGTTGGAGTGTTTTACCACAGCAACAAAAGAAACTAAGACTCTTTTCTGCCATGATGAACTGTACCTCTAAACTGTGACCCAAGAGAAACCCTTCCTCCTTTAAGTTGCTTCTGTCACAGTGATAATAACACTGACCCAGAAATGGATCTTCCTTTTCAAGACCTTCCAGAATAAGCATAGGCTGGATGACACCTTGCCTTTAGCTAAGTGAAACCCATTTGAGATTCAGGAATTCTAGAACTACAAGGCAAAAAAAAAAAGTCTACATTGTTTAAGCCATCAGATTATGACAGTTTGTTATAGATGCCATAGCAAACTCATACAATAGGCTAGTATCATATGTGAGCAAATGCATTTTCCTCCAAAGGAAATTTAAAACACATCATTTACCAAAATTGAGGGAGTGTGAACTCCCAGAGCAGCTAGTCAAACTGAGCTGAACAACTAATTATGAAAACTACATAATCAAAACATTTTCTAAAATGTAAAGTACTATAAGATCTTTTTTAGGCGGTTAGTGAGTCTAATGCAGTGATGTGCTGGAGGTCATTCCCACACAAATTCAATATCCAGGGAAGGTTAAGACAAGTCTCTCGAGGGCACAACTGAAAACTTACCTGTACATCTTCTCTCCTGGATTTAGGTGGGTAAATATACATGCCCAGGAGAAACATCAATGACAAGGGTAATAACAATAAATCACTTACCTGATAATATGGTTGCTGAATTTCCATCACCTAGTGATACAAATAAATCAAGATATTTCTTACTCAATTCAATTGAGTGACTTTTACTTGGCATATTTATTAGTCTAATAGGAAAGGTCTGAAACACAAAACAGGAAATCAATTCCAGGTAAAATGCAGGCTCTTGGGATTAACAGGGACCAAGAAATATTTGCCGAGTTGATTGCTTTCAAGATTTTCTAGGGTAAAGCCTTTAAATGTGGCTCTTTGGGAAAACTGAGAGTAAATCAGTCACAGGAATTCAGGGCCATTTGTCTGTCCTGAGCAATTGTTCACAGCTAAGCACAAAGCAAGAGGATGGTGGCATGTTCAAAACTGAGATATATTCTCAGCTCATGCTTTCCTCAGAGCTGAGTGGACCTGTAGTAGACAACTCCACTAATCTCTTCTATACATGATTAATCTTTCCATAGAATGTCATTAAATTATATCACATATTATAATGTGTCATGATAATTTAAGTGTAGAAGGTGATATATTATGCATCATAGTTATTGTATATATCAGATTATTATATACTAATGTTGACTTATGATGTGGTTACATCCTGAAAAAGACCATAAATTAAAAGAGCTTGAGCTAAAATATCCTAAATGAAAAGCCTTGTGTGGTGGTGTGTGCCTGTCATCCAGCTCTGGGGAAGCAGAGCTAAGCAGGCCTCTGAGGTTTGCTGGCCAGATAGCCTAGCCTACTAGGGGAAATTCAAACCAATAAGAGATCCTGATGAAGGACACCTAGGGTTGTCCTCTACATGCATGTGCATATGTACCCAAACACACATGTCCACACACACATATGTGTGTGTACCACACATGAGAACATGCACATACCTCCACAAATTATGGCAAACAAATTTCATACAACTAATCTACCAAACATCCAACTTTAGCAGCTCAGTGCCCTGTAAATACTGGTTGTGTCCTATGCTGACTTGTTGCTGTGATTCACTGTGGATGCCCAGTATAAGGTAAAACGATTTTTTGCATGTTACTGACCTGAGAAAAGATAAAATTTAAAATACGAAGCACCAAAGTATGGTTTCTGTTTAATGCAAATTGCTTTCTTACAGTCAGAAAGTCAAGAAGTCATGTCAAGGCAAAATAAGAATACACACACACAGTGCTATAGATTTCAAATGGTTGATAGTAAAACACATATATGTGATATACATATGTGATATATATATATATATATATATGTATGTATGTATGTATACATATATATCAGAAAATTAGGAAGATAAGGGTAATGACCACCTTAGGGCTGTAGGGAAATAAATGGAAAAACTACAAAACAACCAACTGACCCTTAGCTAATTACTAATTCCTAGTAAGGAATTGATTATTTTTCAACCCTGAGCCTCCTGGGATTGGAAGGGTGATGAAATCCTGCACGATGGACCACTCTGTGCTTGGAAAGTGGTGTTTGCTGGAGGAAGTTGCTATCTTTGTTCATTGATGAATGGCTTCATTAGGATGCTATGCCTGTGCCTATCTTTCACCCACAAGTATCTATTTAGAAGCTGTGACTGACCAGGACTGCTCTTGGCTCTAGATAAAGATAAGGCAGTCCTCTCTCACTAACTCCCCACCCTGGGGAGGGAGGGAAGAGGACAGAGGATGGGCAAAGGAGTAAAGCAAAACTACATGGTCTCAGACGGGACAAAACAGATGGATCGCATAGAATGCAACTGAGAGGGAGCCCATTTTCATTGTGTATTCAAAGGAATTCTTTCTGTGGGAGGGGCATTTTGTCTGAGAACCATGATAAGGAGAGTTTGGGACTGAAGAGCTGGGACAGGTACTAGCTTGGGACACCCTTGTCTATTTCAAGGGCTGGACAAAGGGTCAGAGGCGGATCTGATGCAAGATGAGGTGTTTTCCTCAGTGGTCAGAGACATGGGAGCCTTTGAGTGGTACATGCCTTAATCTAATCCCAGCACCTGGGGGATGGTGAGCTCAGCTTTGACTGTGAGTTATAGGCCAGCCTGACTGTATACATAGTTTACATAGTTAGATGCACTGTGGGGAACAGGACACCCATGAAACACTCTTTAGGAGGTTCTGAGCACAGAGGTATGATCCAGTTCACAATTATGGTGGGAGGGCAGCAGAGGGAGGTGGCTGCTGACAACACTGATACTGTCACAGAAAGAAAGATGACAAGACTCTGGAAGGTGGCGTTCTTGGGGCTGGGGGATACTAAAGCGTTTAGCATATATTTTGAAAGTAGAGACATAATCGTCTGGTGTTATGGTTATGTAGAGTGAAGAAGGAGAAACAAGGAGTGTCTCCACTTTCTCCTGCTTAGATACACTCATGGAGCAGGAAGAATGAGGCTGCTGGTGGCATCAGCTGTCCACCCAAGCCAAACTAGGCATGATACCTTCCAACCGGTTAGCACAATTCCCCTGGATAACTGGGCAATTTGATTAATTTTCTAATTCTGTTTTATCATCCACAAAATGGAAATGTAAAAAGGACCTAACTCATAGTTTTCTTAAGAATATTAAATAAGTCATGTATAGAAAGTGTTTAGAATTAAATCCTTTAGTACTGAAGTCAAGAACCTATGGCTCCATCCTACCTCATAGCTAGCAGCCACCCCCCCTACCCTCAGTGTGTGTGTGTGTGTGTGTGTGTGTGTATGTATATGTGTGTGTGTGTGTCAGAGGTTAATACTGATGTCAGAGTCTTCATCCATCATCCACCATTTTTTTTTTTTTGAGACAGGGTCTCTCACTGAACCTGGAGCTCATCAATTCATCTTGGCTGACTCTGGCCAATGAGCTCCAGAGATCTGCCTATCTCTGTCCCCTAGGCAGTGGAGTTCCAGGTACACACCACCAAGCCCAGCTTTTATGTGGGTGCTGGGTCTTCATGCTTGTGCAGGAGAAGTTTTTACCAACTGAACTGTCACCCAGCTCCAGAACCTGATTTTGCAAGAGAAATTTTATGTGGAAACAGACAGACCCATGATTTCATGACCACCTGTGGCTGGTTTCATGTTGTCTCCAGCTGATTAGTCAATACTATGACACCATTTGGCTGTGAAACTTAAATATGCCAAAAGGGTGTCATAGTATTGACTAATGGCCTCTGAACTAAAGATTCAAGTGGTGCCTCTGTGGGTGAAGCTTCCACCCAGAACTGTCACACACTTCAGGGTGGCGTGGGTACTTGCCACCATTCCAAGTCTGTGACCTCTAACTGAAACATCATGCTGTGAGGTAGGTGTTTTGTCTCCTCTTCCAGAAGGACATAAATGGCCTGTTATGATCATCAACACTAATGAAGTGGCAGAAATGGAACCTAACCCTTCTGCTGCCAAACTCCCGAGAGAGGGGTGACTAAGAGCGGAATATACAACACATTCTCTCCAAATTTGTCTCAGGAAGTGTTAATAAGTCAGCATCAAATGAGGATGATAAGAAGAGCTTCAGCATGAAAACAACTCCTACCTTGGGGCCTTGCCACGGGCTCCTGGCCATTGCCTGTAGGGAGAGGGGTTGAGAATTAAGTGGCTGTTGGAACAAAAAAGAGCTAATGGTAGTTAGGTCAGATTCTGTGCCCAGATATCTGCTTCACATAGTTCAGAAAAACATTCACCAGATGGTACTCTGGACAAGTCAGAGGAGTCCCCTCTCCTTCTTAATGAGAGGGGGAAATGACTTCCGCTTTGACAGCAATTCCCTTAGGGAAAATGAAAGTGGTAATATTGCAGAATAACTCAAACTTGAATAATTGAAACAGAAATGAAGCTAATTATTTAGAAGGATTAAAGTGAGCCAAATGCACTTTCTACTCAACATCTGGAATATCTTAAAGTTTATTTTAAAATTTTGTTTATTTTAAAAATATTTGTTTATTTTTATTGTATGTGTATGAGTGATTTGCCTGCCTGTATGTCTGTGAACTGCATGAATGCCTGGTGCCCACAAAAGTTCAGAAGAGGGTGCAGGATCCTCTGGAATTAGATGGTTGTAAGCTGACATGTGGGTGCTGGGAATAGAACCCAAGTCCTCTGCAAAGGCAGCAAGCGCTCTCAACAACCAAGCTATCTTTCCAGTTCTATTTATTTATTTATTTATTTATTTATTTATTTATTTATCTATCTATCTATCTATCTATCTCTGTGTGTGTGTGTGTGTGTGTGTGTGTGTGTGTGTGTGTGTGTGTGTGTAAACCCTGGGAGGCCAGAAGAAGACACTGGATTCCCTGGAGCTAGAGTTACAAATGATGGCTGCTGTGCTAGGGACTGAACTTGGGTCTTCTGAAAGAGCAACAGGAACTCTTAACCACTGAGCCACCTTTCCAGTCTCTCTTTCCAACTCTTATATTTTGTTTTTGATTGTGTGTATGTGTATTAGTATATGCATGTGGGTGCAGTGCCTATGGAGGCCAGAAGAGGGCATTAGATTCCCTGGATCTGGACTTTGTGAGACTTCCAACATGAGTTCTGGAAACTGAACTTCCTCTCTGTAAGAGCAGTACATGTTCTTAATTGCTGAGCCACCTTTCCAGCCCTGGGTAATACCTCAATAGCTCAAGAATGCAGACTTTGTGACCCCTGGAATAAACCAACAGATGGCCACTTCCACTTAATCCTTTAACATTAAACCAGCATTCCCCCGCCCCCATTTGGTGTACAAATGTATCTTGGCATTGATAATGTGCTGAAAATTAGTCCTGTGATTGGTGGAAATCTAGAGTTACGTTTGTATCCCTAGACCAGTGCTTCTAAGTTAGGGGCAATTTGTTTTACAAAGGGACATATTAGAAGACATTTTGGCTGTTACAACAGCATTGAGGGTACTACAGTTGTTTGTGAGTAGAGACCAGGTACACTGTAAAATAGCTCCCAAATCATAGGGCAGCCCTGTGCCCACCACCTAGACTGACCCCAAATGCCCATTATACTAGGAGAAGAAACCCAGCCCCACACTGATCTAATACACTCCACTTCCTAAAAGATTTGTGATTACCACCAATATTTGTCATGAACTCAAATTAACAGGACAAACTAAAGCTATTCTAGGTTATAATTCTATTTGTGTATGTGTGTGTACAGTGAACATGTGTTAAGGGCAGAGGTCAGCCTCCATCCACCTTGTTTTCTAGGACAGAGTCTGGTCAGTGAGCGCATGCTACTGCTCCTGACTTCTTTACATGGAATCATGGGATCAAACTCAGGTCCACACGCCTACATGGCAATCTCGTTACCAGTTGAACTATCTCACCAGCTCTATTTTCTTCCTTCCTTCCTTCCTTCCTCCCTTCCTTCCTTCCTTCCTTCCTTCCTCCCTTCCTTCCTTCCTTCCTCTCTTTCTCTCTCTCTCTCTCTCTTTCTTTCTTTCTTTCTTTCTTTTTTTGAGACAAGATCTCCCCTGTGTGAATCAAGCTAGCTGGACCACACAATGTAATGTGGCTGACCTTGAACCTTGAACTTTCATCTTTCTCCCTCCCTCAGCTGCCACAGTGCTGTGCCCCGCCACCAGGCTTGGTTTGTACTGTGAGTTTTAATGAGAAAATTTTATCTTCATTCATCACAATGCCCCTGAATGAGTCCCCTCACTAGTGGGTCTGGTTGTCTCCTTATGAGATGTCTTGGAATCCTTACAAAGGAACTGCTCATGTCTGCCACTGTGTAAATTTCTGTATAAAATCCATTTCAACATCGAGTGTCTAAAATACCTGAGCTTAAGTACTGAGCACTTAAATCATCCACGTCTCTTTATGTCTAGTCCACCCTAGCAGCAGGGTCTATTTGTGATTGCAGATGTGGATACAAAGGTCACAAAGGGATTGGTGTAGGTGAAATCTTGATCAGAAGATGTGCACTGTCAGAGGGAGAGGTGGCTCTTACCTTCACAGATGACACTGGCATCTTCTCCAGGACCACAGTTATGTAAGTGCCAGCCAGCATGAGGACACTGTCCTAAAAATCTCTCTGTCCCAGTACAGCCCATCTCATCCAGCAGAAACTCGCCTGGGCCCTCACCAAACTGTGCCTGGACTGGGGCTTCAAGGGCACGCCCACAGTTCAGCTGTCGGCACACCACGTCGGCTTCATGCAGGTCCCACTGGTCATCGCAAACCCTGCCCCAGTGGCCATGGTAGAAAACTTCTACTCGCCCGGAGCATCTTCCTGACCCATTCGTGAGCTGCAACTGTGGCCAGTCTTGAAGGTACAAAAGGACTGCTGGAAGCAAGCTACTCCACTTGGATCGACTTGCCTAACTAGACACCAAACACTCATCCAACAACAGGTCTGAGCAGACAGCACAGGGGATCCTATCATTAGCAGGATGGACCTGAGCCTTCTTGTCACCAAGGTCAGAATAGAGCAGCAAAGGTGAATTCTGCCCCATCCCAGCTGAGTTGGGATTCACAGGAAGAGCCGTGAGATGTATCTGGCACATTAATCCTTCAGGTAGATCCTAGTGGCAATAACTACCACTTTTCTGAAGTGAATTGTTTTAATGGAGAATTAAACGGAGATCTGCAAGCATGCCAAGTGCCAGGAAGCAAAGGTGGTGATGGTGGTGTTCATAATGGTTTGAGAGGGGGTAAAGGATGTAGGGTAGGGATGTCTTTTCTAAGTGACAATAAACTCAAGGACTGGAGAGGTGTAGGAAGGAGTTACTTGGACCAAGAACACCTAGGGAGAGGGTAGAGCTTTCCTCCACACAGTAAGGAAAAAAAAAAAAAAAAACCAATCTAAACCAAGTCCATACAATTATGAATGGGGTGAATGCACAAGGATTCTCTGGTAACATCATTCTATTCAGTAAGATTTGTATGGCTAAAGGATCTACCCACTGGTAGAAATACCTGCCAAATCACATCACACTAGGGGTTAGGAAATCTTGACTCACCACCAGGAAACGGTGTTAAGATTTCAGCATCTAAGAGCAAAGATAAATAAACAGGAATCATTACTATGAAAAGGAACCCACCCAAGTGCACTGTATGTATGGCAGCTCACGGAGTAGACATTAGCTGCCACCATGCCTGTATGTGGGAAGGTGGGGGTGGTGTTCAGTAGGATCTGGTCAGTGAAAACTGATGATGAGTTCAGGCAGCTGAGTCATTCACAAATCGGATTATGTGCACAAATACATCAACTTCCAGAAAGCAGCAGCGTCCAAGGCTTATTAAAGAGCGCTGCTGTGGATGTCCCAAAGGAGGACATCAAGAGATTTGGTTGTTAGGTAGGCCAAGGCTTCCCCTTTCCTCCATTAACATGTGATGGAGGAATTGAAGGCACACATTGTCCTGGGACTCCACTCTCTGTCTTCATATGTCTGAAGTTAGGATTTTCCTTACTCGATCTGAGTTCAGTTGCACCTTTGAATTATAATTTGCCAACCCAGATCCTTGTCTACTCCAGAATTCTCTGAAATACGTTTGGGCAACAGGATCAAAGCAGTTTGAAATACTACCCACGTGGTGGAAGCCAAGGGATTGACCTTTTCATTTTCCTTTCTCTTGTTGGGTCCTTAGGATTAAGCCTGTGTTTGTCATCTGCCCCTCCCCACCTCCCACCTAGGTTACAGTAGCAAATGTGATCAGATGACTAGAGGAGCTTGTGGGTGCTTTACTAAAGAGTGCTGAGGTCTTGCTCTTACCAATATCTCTTGAAGTTTCATTTTCTGTGGGAATGTTTTCAGATTCTATGAGGAAGAAAAGAAGGTAGAATACAAGGTGAGTCTGTGGGAGAGGATAAAATCTGCAATGTCCTGCCTCGCTGAGGGGCTTGCTGCTGCCCTGGTACCCTGTCCCCAGCAGAAAGCTCTGCCTAGAATTGGTCACACAGGGCTAGTTCAGAAAGGGCAATGCTATCTAGGAAGGAGAGTTCATTTGCCTTTGATCGGTGTTTGTGTGGATGTCAGGGTGAATTGTGAGCAGGGTTTGCCCAGGTCTTTCAGTGAGGGTTGGTTTTGGCTTGGGATTGGAGCTGCATGGCTACAGACTAAATAAGCACGTTTTCTTGAAGGATTTATGCTACCAGGTATTGAGTATTTCAAATGCCGTTTCATATTAAAATAAATGCAACTTTGGTATTATTTATACTTTGAAAGCGAATGGGATTCTAGAGTCTCTGCTGAGGGCAGGCAACCCTGGGGTTGTGCTGTTTAAGAAGGCGACTGAGGGTTGGGGATTTAGCTCAGTGATAGAATGCTTGCCTAGCAAGTGCAAGGCCCGGGGATCGATCCTTTGGCTCAAAAAAAAAAGGAAAAAGAAAAAGAAGGAAAAAAAAAAAAAAGAAGGCGACTGATTCTTTCATGGGCACTGTTCTCTCACTGACAAGTCAACTATTCGTTTTCCCAGTCAGCATCCTTTGTCTTTCTGCCTGTGTCAGGAAAGGTGGGCACTTAACGAGTTGGAACACAGAATCGGAGGATGAAGGCTTTGCTTTAAATAAACCAGGACAGGTTAGCAGGCAGGGGTGGGGAAGGGGTGGGGTTGGGGGGGGCGGTGAGCAGGGTGTCTCGCTGTAGCTGGGGATCTTGTTAATAGTGTGTGTATATTCCTAGGTTCTCATCCTAAGCAGATGTTATGGATGAGACTGCTAGCAGAGTAACACAGACAACTGTGGATACTCACACATTTTGCTAAGGTTCGGGACATCTTTTCCAAAGTGTAGGCATATTTGGTGGGGAAATGGAGCATTGGGTATGGCTGCCTCGGGCCCAAATGTGTGCTGGGTGACCTTGGTCAAGAAGGCATTCTTCTTAACCTTGACTTAATTTTATCCTTTAATTTGGGTTTCTCTATTTTCAAAACAAGAACAATAAAACCACCCCACCTGAGAGATAAGGCTGGGGTGGAAGACGGAAGCAAAGTGCTTACAGAACTGCCAAGTGCCACATGAGCAGACGGGATTTATGCTTTGAGGCAGACTCTTAGGCAAAACCAGTCAGAGATTTGTTTCTAGGATACTAGGCATGCTGTGATTCAAATTCTAATTCAACATATCCACCAAAATAACAAATTTACAAAAAAAAAATCACAGAACAAATTTAATCAACTTCAGTTGGTAGAAAAGCAAAGCAAATGGGACTAGAGAGATGGATCAGAGTTTAAGAATACTGGCTGCTCTTCCAGAGGTCCTGAGTTCAATCAACCAGATAGTGGCTCACAGCCATCTATAATGAGATCTGGTGCCCTCTTCTGGCAAGCAGGCATACATGCAGACAATATACTGTATACATAATAAATAAATAAATCTTTTTTTTTTTAAAAAAGGACAAGGAAAGAAAGAAAGAAAGAAAGAAAGAAAGAAAGAAAGAAAGAAAGAAAGAAAGGAAGAAAGAAAAGAAAATCAGATGAAATTACTAGAAAGTGCTGGGCTCAGTCTGACACTTGGATAAGGAGTTGTAGACAATTTCCTGTCACTATAAAAGTAACTATTAATCAACTATCAATGCACTATTAATTTATAATTAGTTACTGACATCACTATCTCCACCTGCGCATGTTTGATTCTAAAGTTACATTCTTTGCTATTGTCATCTGGTTCTGGAACAGGTTTTGCTGTAGAGAGCCATCCTCTGCATTGTATGAGGTTAACAGTGTCCCTGGATGTTACCACAGACACCAGGGGCATCCCCAA
The DNA here is from genome assembly GCF_903995425.1 of Onychomys torridus. Classification (NCBI taxonomy): domain Eukaryota; kingdom Metazoa; phylum Chordata; class Mammalia; order Rodentia; family Cricetidae; genus Onychomys; species Onychomys torridus. The sequence goes on along the minus strand of NC_050443.1, from coordinate 108,973,941 downwards.
GTGTGGCAGTCAAAATGTCCAAATGCTTCCCTAGGGCACAAAATCAACTCCAGCTGAGAACAACCACAGAAAGATGTACTTGAGAAGAAGGGCTTTTAAATCCCCAAAGCAAGGCCTATACTTACTCTATTTTGCTAACTAGACTGCTCTCAGTCCTCCCTCTCAGGGTACCTGGTCTAAGAATGTGCAACTTCAGAGAGCAGCGAAGTCACCCCAGGGCTACTCAGAGCACCCACAGGAGGCCAGTGTGAGTCCTGCCCCACAGTGGCAGGGCTGAGGGCTCCAGGAAATGCTTTCAGAAGCGGATGGTCCAGTTTAACCTTAAAGGAGGTCTCAAAGTAAGGATAATCAGAGGAACTTCCTCCAACAGGCTGAGTGCTCACCTCTTAGCCAGTGAATAAAGCCTTAGTTCCTGCTTTCTAGAAGGCTGAACCTTGACATATGAGGAGAGGAGACTTGGAAAGGAGTCTCTGGCTCACCAGTTAGCAGCTGGTGAATGAGGAGGAGGCTTTCTTCTCTCTCCAACCAACTCTACGACTTGCTCTATCATCCACAGCTGGTTCCTCAAGGCCAGAACTACTCTGTCTCTAGGAGCTTGAGTCCCCCAAAAGCAGAATTTTAGAGACCATGTTATTGGTAGCCCGGATCTCAGGATATAGGTACTGGGTCACAATGATTACCGTCACGATGATTGCTTTCATTTAATTAGAAAAAAAGCTAAAAGATAATCAACGACATGCCAAGCATAGAGAGATGAGTGTGGGGAGAGGACCAGCAGAGGGTTACCCAGGGGTGCCTCACTGCAGTCCCACAGGACCCACAATTAGAAGGGGCCCACCCTTTGGAGCTCTGCTGTTTCTGTCTAGAAATTTTTCATAGCCCTCACACTAGGACTCACAAATCACATAACCTTGCAGCTGGCCTAAGTGTTTCCATTTCCAGTCTGCCACTCTAGTGCTGCTGTTGGCCCCTAAGTAGATGCAAGAGGACTGGGGTAGAATAAGGTCCACATTCAGCTGCCCCCCAGACCCCATGAAGGAGAGGCTCCGTCATCCTAGAAGGTGCCTGGGACCGTGAGCAGACAAGGCTTTTGGTCCCACAAGACAATATGCTACAAAAGTTTCCTTTGGGTCAGGGGAGAAAGGAGAATCATTAGATAAAGTGGAAAATCAACTCTTGGGAAAGATGGGAAGTGATTTACCGGAGCAGACGACACCAATGTCTTCCTCGTGCCCACAGTTGTGGATGAACCAGCCAGCGTGGGAACACTGCCCCAGGGAGACCTCGGTCCCAGAACACTGCACATCATCCAGAAGAATGGGGCCGGAGCCCTGGCCAAAGTAGGCCTCTCCCAGGGTGGACACGGCATCCCCACAGCCCAGCTGCTGGCACACGACCTGTGCTTCCTTCTCGTCCCACAGATCGTCGCACACTGTGCCCCACACACCTTCAAAATACACCTCCACTCGGCCAGAACACCTGTTAGAACCTTCCACGAGCTGCACAGGAAGCCAGTCTTTGGGAGAAAAGTAGTCCCCACCCCCACCTGAGTGTTGGCTGGCGAGTAGAGTAGACTCCCCCTCTCCCTTCCCAGGAGTACCACCTTTGTTCCCAGCACATGGTTAAACCCTTTACACAGACATCCTTGTAAGGTTCCCAGATACCACATAGGGTACTGTCGTACCCATTGTAAC